>NC_044561.1:2802144-3151516 GCF_007565055.1 Rhinopithecus roxellana
GTGGCAGATGGTACCAGGTGCCCCAGAACTCTAAGGGGCCTCAAGGAGTTTAAAACCTTAGAGCCTGCCTGGCTCGGGGCCAAGGGTTTCTCTGCTCAGGCCTGACCCCACATGAATTAATTTCTGCTGGAAAAACTTTTTCTGCCCTCGGCCAGCCCTCTGTCTCCTTCTGCCTTAACATATTCTGGAGGCCGGGTGCGGTGGCTCATGCCTGTAATCCCAGCACTTTGGAAGGCCGAGGCGGGCAGATCACAAGGTCAGGAGATCGAGACCATCCTGGCCAACACCCCCGTCTCTACTAAAAAGAACCCAAAAAACAAAAAATTAGCCAGGTGTGGCGGGCGTGTGTAGTCCCAGCTACTCAGGAGGCTGAGGCAGGAGAATGGCATGAACCCGGGAGGCGGAGCTTGCAGCGAGCCGAGATTGCACCACTGCACTCTAGCCTGGGCGACAGAGCGAGACTCTGTCTCAACAACAAAAAAAAAAAAAAAAGAGAGAGAGAAAAAACATTCTGAAAGGTTGGTTCCCAGCAGAGATGGGGCCATGGGCTCACACTCTGACCTCTCCCATGGCATTGGCCCTGTCTCAGCCTCTGGGCTGTTATACAAGTTAATTCCTGCACAAGACTCACAACAGGACTATGGAGGAAGCAAGGGAGCCCTTTTTCAGCCCCTGTAGTAGGACTGGGAGAGGCCTTCTGGCCAGTGTGAGCTTCCCGGTTCTTTCCTGACTGCACGAGGCCTTGAAGCAGGGCATGGAAACGCTCCACTCTGGGACCTGGCTTGGGAAAGGGGAGGTGGGAGGGGCTCTTTGGGCTTGTCGAGGGTGTAATCTTAGCTGTCCGGGGAACGTGTGTCCATTTGTAGGCAGTAGCAGTAGGCCCGACACGTCAGGGGACTCGACTTCACACTGGGACAATCTGTGTGTCGTCTGTGTTGTAGGAGTTCATCCATACAGAGAGGAGGCATGAACAGGACAGGCCTTCCTCAGATCTCAGGCCCAGGAACCAGGCTGTCCATGGCTGGCTGGACAGATATTTGGGGGTGGGGTAGGGTGGGGAGATGCTCACCAGGAGGGCAGAGGAGGGAGATAATCTGTTTCTGTCACATGAAGGTGGATCTCCTAGCATGCTGGGCCTTGAGCCAGGCTCTGGGGTTCAGAGGGAGATAGACCAAAGGACGAGAAGACAGGAGTTTGGGGGGCCAGGTGCAGTGGCTCGCACCTGTAATCCCAGCACTTTGGGAGGCCCAGATGGGCAGGTCACTTGAGGTCAGGAGTTCAAGACCAGCCTGGCCAACATGGTGAAAACCCATCCCTACTAAAAGCAGAAAAATTAGCTGGGTGTGGTGGTGGGCACCTGTAATCCCAGCTACTTGGGAGGCTGAGACAGGAGAATCGCTTGAACCCGGGAGGTGGAGGTTGCAGTGAGTTGAGATTGTGCCACTGCCCTCCAGCCTGGGGGACAGAGCAAGACTCCATCTCAAAAAAAAAAAAAAAAAGAGTAGCCAGAGACAGCTGTGCACCTCACCTGTCTTCTCCCTTCTCCCTTCTAGTGTCTTCACTGTATTTTCTTTTAAAAAAAACAAAAAAAGATGGCAAAAATAAACCACTCAAAAGAACAACAAAAAAAACCCAGCACAAAACTGACGATGGAGTTTGTTTCTTTGATTTCTTTGCCAATGGCAAGAAGATGAGATGCCCTCAGCACTGAGGATTCTTGTCCCTTTGTGGTGCCCGCTACCCCCAACCTTCAGGCTGCTAGATGCTCCCCTGACAACACCAGGCTACAGGAGCCAGACGCCACGGCCCTGCCCAGCCTCCTGTTCCTGCCCCCACCCGTCACCTGCCTGGAGAGGAACGGGTCGGCTCCGGGTCGGAGAAGTGACAGGTCCCAGAGCCAAAGCCGGCCCTCGAGCATCAGCAGGCAGTGGTGTGGTCAGTCGAAGGCAGTTCCCACCGAGTTTCCCGAGCCTCGCAATCCAGGAGATACGCACAGCCCCACCCACTGAGATGACAGTGGCTGACTTCCCGTGCTGGGCTTTTCCAGTGTCCCCCTGGGGTGTCCCCCTGGCCTCCAGGCTCCCCTCTGCCTCCATGGAGTGGATGGGGAGGTTGTGGGGGTCGGCGTCCCTTGTGTGCGTGTGTGGATGTATTGACCTGTGTTTCCCAGGACAGCAGGTGCCACGGCCTGCCCCGCCTGCCAGCCCAAATTCCCGTTCTCCTGTGTCTACTAACAAGGACATGGGGGTGGGCGGTGACCTCCGCATTCCTCAGAGTTCAGAGGGTCCTCACTGCCACCGATCCCCCCTCAACCCGTCATCAGCCGGTGGCAGCTCCATCTTCCGTTCCTGGTTTTAGGGCAGAATCCATGGAGACTACTTCCAGAAGGCATCTGACTCTGAGTTATAAATTACTTCCCTGGTCCTGACAGTCACCTGGGGTCCCCCCTCTCCCTGGGTTCCACCTTTCTGAGGAGGAGCCTGGGGTCAGGGCTGGGTTTTGGATTAACTCATCCTTCCTAGTTAACACCTCTTTTTGTTTTTATTTTATTTTATTTTTGTTTGTTTTCTCCGTGTGTGTGTTTTCCTAATTTATTTACCTCTGTTTCCCCTTTTTCCTTTTTTTTTTTTTTTAATTAAAGAGCAAAGCTTTTTATTACTTTGTAATTTAAAAAACTGAAAAAAAAAACTGAAGAACTTTGGGGGGAATTTTGTACTTTTTTCCTGTGTAAATATTGGACTTTTTTGAGCTTTATTGTGGTTGTTAATTTGAAGTAATAAAGTAGAAAAGATAAAGTGACGGAGGCAGCCCTTTGTCCACCTCTGTGCCCTTGGGACTCTCCCCGCAGAACCAGAAGTGGGTCTTGCTGGGATCAGCACAGTCAGTGAGGAACAAGCCCTCGCCCTGGAGGCAGGTGTGACTGGGGCCACTTTCACAACACTTGGGCTGTGGTTGGGATGTCCAGGGGGCTTTGAAAACATGAGTGCACACAGACGCCACGCGGGGGTCTTGTAAAGAGGGTGGGGTGGGGCTGAGAGCTTCTCCCTGCACACTCCAGCTGTGCTGATGGCCCGGGACCCCTCTTTGAGAAGCAAGGCCCTAAAAGCTCTTCACACATGATTTTATCCACACAAGAATTCTGAGTTAGGTCCTGTTAATAGCTCTACCTTCGGACAAGAAACTGGTCCTGCTGTAAAATATCTTGCCCACAGTCACAGCTCTAGTGGCAGAGGCAAGACTTGAGTCCAGGCCATCTCGCTGTGGGGGTTGTGGAGGTGCTGTGACCCTCTCCACCGCTGACCCTGGGGCTCCATGAGGGAGGGTGCTGGAGCGAGCTCCGATAGTGACCCTGGGCAAGGTCCTTCAGCTAAGCCTTGATAAAAGGGCAGCGCACAGCCTCGCCTGCCTTGGTCTCACCAGCTTGGAAAAGAATCTGTCAGTCTGCATTTACCCAACACAGTTCACTTCCTTTCGTTAAGCCAAGAGCCATTATTGCCACAGTCTCAATCCAGAGGCAAGAGCGAAGCTAATAGGCTAATAGGTCTGCCAGGGAAGCGGGTGGAAGGCCCTGGAAGGTTCCCCTTGGGTGTTTTGAAATCCTGGACGTAGCTCAAGGCCTCTTCCAGTGCTGGCCGTCAAGACCCAGTGACCCCCAGCTCATGGCCTGGTGGAGAGTTTCCTGCTGTGTGAGGCCCATGTAAAGGTGGGGTCCCCTTTACAAGCATCAGGTTTCAGGTCTGTTACCCAAAGCCAGGAAATGCCAGTAGGCCCTGGAATGGCAGGTGGTAAGCAGAGCCCGGGTCTTGGGGCTGGGTGGCAGCCGGGAGTCAGTGGTCAGTTGGTCAGCCTGTGAAGTGCCATTTTGTTCACCCACACTTGGTTGAATGAGGTGCTGGGGGAATGCAGCAGAGAGGCTGGTCCAACCTGCCCCCGGCCTCCCTGGAGCTTAGGACCTTCTGGGATGGACAACCTGACATCAGACAGCAAGTGGAAGTTATCAGCTAGAGGCCCTGAGAGAAAATAATAAGGAGCTGGTCTTTATATGTCTTTTACAGTGAAAAGTATAGTTCCTTTTTTTCTTTTGGAGACAGGATCTTGCTTTGTCACCCAGGCTGGACTGTGGTGGTGCAATCATGGCTCACTGCAGCTTCAACTTCCCAGGCTCAAGGGATCCTCCTGCCTCAGCCTCTCTAGTAGCTGGGACCACAGGTGTGCGCCACCATGCCTGGCTAATTTTTGTATTTTTTCGTAGAGATGAGGTCTCACTATGTTGCCTAGGCTGGTCTTGAACTCCTGAGCTCAAGCAATCCTCCCACCTCAGTCTCTGAAAGTGCTGGGTTTACGGGCATAAGCCATTGTGCCTAGCCTATTTCATCAATTGTAATAATAAGCTAATGCTTCTCCCCCTCCTCTTTTTTGGTTTACTTTTTGGATATGAAGGTGTTTACATACATGAAGTCAAGCTGTCTAAAAAGCTATAATCTGAGAATCCCTCCCGCCCCTGCTGCTCTGCCACATTTCTACCCATCATGCTTCTTCCTGCACTTCTTACTCAGAGGGCTAATGTTTGGGAGTGGGCAGTGGCTGACAGCCTCTAAGGAAGTGACATTAATGTATCAACCATACAGTTTATTAAGTACGCCAAATAATCACAAGGAAATTTTGCCCCTACCAGAGGGGGCAAACAGGCACCTGCTGAGTTCTTTTCATTCATGCCACAAAAACCACTTGCTAACTGGGCTTGTGTGGGCACCAGGGTGCCAGGTACTAGGCTGGAGGTGGTGCAGGCGTGGAGGGTTGGGAGCACAGGATTGACATCCTGGGGGCTTTGGGCAGATCTCAGTTTCCTCCTCCGTAATGTGGGGGTGATGATGCCTGTTTCTGAGGGTTGCCAGAATTCAGCAAGACCTCAGATCAACACAAGGGCTGAGTTCATTGAGGGCTCACCTGTGCCAGGCCATTTCCAACCCTTTGCTCCCAACAAGTCTGTGAGGTTAGTGTATTATGCTCCTTATTTTATTTTATTTTAATTTAATTTATTTTTTGAGATGGAGTTTCGCTCTTGTTGCCCAGACCGGAGTGCAATGGCACAATCTCGGCTCACTGCAACCTCCGCCTCCCGGGTTCAAGCGATTTTCCTGTCTCAGCCTCCCAGGTAGCTGGGATTACAGGCATGCGCCACCATGCCCGGCTAATTTTGTATTTTTAGTAGAGACGAGGTTTCTCCATGTTGGTCGGGCTGGTCTTGAACCCCTGACAGGTGATCCACCCACCTCAGCCTCCCAAAGTGCTGGGATTATAGGTGTGAGCCACCGCACCTGGCCATGTGATCCCTATTTTATAGATGAGGACCCTGAGGCACAGAAAAGATGTCCGGCTCCGCAGCCCACGCTGCTGACGTTGACTCCATAGTCCCAGGTACCTTGTAAGCGCTCTGTTACGATAACTCCTTGTTTCAAACATGAAGTGTGAATCTTAGCTTCCAGGGACTCATGGCCTACTCGGGAAGGACTCAGAGTGGCAAGTGGTTCACCCCAATCTAGAATCCAGTGTGAGAGGCCTAGTGTGAACTAAGGGCAAAGGAGGGCGGGAATGTGTCTGATACCATCAAGGAAGGTGTTTCAAAGGTACTCAGCCTGAGCCTTGAGATATGAGTGGGATTTTGCTGGGGAAAGTCATTCCCAGCAGAGGCAACAGCATGTGCAAAGGCCAGAAGAGGTAGGAACTAGCATGAGATACTCAGAGAGGTTCAAACAGGGAGTGGGAGGGAGACAAGTCACAGTGGCTAAGGTTGGAGAAGTCTGATCCTGCAGAAGCAGGCTTGCATCCAGAAAATTCTCCCACTCCCTAGCTGCAAGCTCTCGGCCTTCTTGAGCCCTGATTTCCTAATCTGTAAAATGGGGAGAATTGTCTGCACAGAAGCTGTTATGCACCCTTAGCCTGACCCCTTCTGGGCCCACTCGCCTGACTTCCATCGGGCAGCACCTGGACCTTGAGGAGCCTCTACTGGGGGAGGGGCACAATGGAAGTTAACTTGGAGAATGTGAATCTGGCGACAGTGGGCAGGGAGATTGGAGAACAGAGAAAGCTGGCGGGAAGAAGGCTTAGGAAGCTGAGGTCACAACCCAGGCACGAGGTGTCCGGGAGGCCAGGATGACTGAACTGCTTCAGAATAAGATCTGTTCTTTTTTTTTTTTTAGACGGAGTCTCGCTCTGTCGCCCAGGCTGGAGTGCAGTGGCTCGATTTCGGCTCACTGAAAGCTCCGCCTCCCGGGTTCACGGCATTCTCCTGCCTCAGCCTCCTGAGTAGCTGGGACTACAGGCTCCCGCCACCGTGCCCGGCTAATTTTTTTTTTTTGTATTTTTAGTAGAGACTGGGTTTTACTGTGGTCTCGATCTCCTGACCTCGTGATCTGTCCGCCTTGGCCTCCCAAAGTGCTGGGATTACAGGCGTGAGCCACCACGCCCAGCCTAATTTTTGTATTTTTAGTAGAGACGGGTTTTCACCATGCTGTCCAAGCTGGTCTTGAACTCCTGAACTTGTGATCCGCCCACCTTGGCCTCCCAAAGTGCTGGGATTACAGGCAGGAGCCACAGCACTCGGCCAGAAGGTCTGTCCTTAGCAGATTGAGAGAGAGGGGGGAATTGAGAGTCTCTGGGGCTGCCAGCCTGAGGTCCTGGGAGCATGAGCATGGCAGGATCACTTATGGGAAGCTAGCTTGGGTTGGAGGCGGGGGCACATTCTCAGCCCCAAGCCAAAGAGGGGCAGCCAGAGGTGCTCAGCCGGAGGAGTGGGGCATTGGGTGGGAGGAGGTTGTTGTGAGGTCAAAGAGGCCTGCAAGTGTTTTGGAGGCCACAGAACCCTTGAGCAGGGGGTATCCACGACTAGACAGCAAAAGATTCTGAAAAGGAAGGAGGGGAGGGACCAGGGAGACTTTGACCTGGGACAAAAGAAGGGGCTGGGTTTCCTCTGCACTTGGTCTCGTCACCTCCCCTCTGTTTCTTATCCCCTTCAAAAATACAAGCTCCGACCGGGCGTGGTGGCTTCCGCCTGTAATCCCAGCACTTTGGGAGGCCAAGGTGGGTGGATCACGAGGTCAGGAGATTGAGACCATCCTCGCCAACATGGTGGAACCTCATCTCTACTAAAAATACAGAAATTAGCTGGGCATGGTGGCGCGTGCCTGTAATCCCAGCTACTCAGGAGGCTGAGGCAAGAGAATCGCTTGAACCAGGGAGTTGGAGATTGCAGTGAGCTGAGATCACTGCACTCCAGCCTGGCAACAGAGCGATACTCCGTCTCAAAAGTAAAAAGAAAAAAATACAAGCTCCTGAAGTCACTGGCCTGCCCCTTTTAGGGGCAGCACCCCCTTTCCATTCACTGCCTTCCCGCTTCCTACCTTTGGTGCCCCACCCCAAGGTTTCCCAAGGGAGAATGGATCAGGCAGACCCCTGAAGCAGCTCCAACGGAAACCCCTTTAGTGCAGTAGTATTTTTATTTATTTATTTGAGACAGGGTCTTGCTCTGCTGCCCAGGCTTGGAGTGCAATGAGAGGATCACGGCTCACTATAACCTCCACCTCCCAGGCTCCAAGGATCCTCCTACTAGCTAGGGTCACAGGTAAGCACCACCACCACGCCTGGATAATCTTTTTTTTTTTTTTTTTTTTTTTTTGGTAGAGACAGGGTTCTCTCTATGTTGCCCAGGCTGGTCTCAAACTCCTAGGCTCAACCCATTCTCCAGCCTCAGCCTCCTAAAGTGTCTGGATTACAGGTGTGAGCCACTGTGCTCGGTCAGCAGTGCAAAGTGTTATAGCAAAGTGAAATATTCTCTCTCCCCTCCTCTCCTCCCTCCTCTCATCTCTGCTTTATTTCAGAAACAGCTGTGGAAACAGTTATGGCTGAGAATGCTCAGTCCCCATGGCCTCTTTCCCAGAGCCTACAGCACAAGCGCCCACAGGAACACAGCCGGTCATTGGAGAAATCCACACATTCCAAGCTCTGACCTCACTCTGCCCAATTACCAGACATCCGTAATTTGTTCTCAAAGCAGCCTTCTCCAGGGTCTGCCTGTTTCCGGCCTGCATGTGGGCCAGGGAGGGAGAAATGCCAAGGTGCAGGATAAAGGTTGCCATGAAGCCACCTTTTTCTCCTTCTCCTCCCTCTGGCTTCCTCTTCTTTCACCCTAGCCTTGGGCACCAATGGCAGCTCTCTATCCTTTTAAGTGGCCCATGTGAAGCCGTGTCCCATAGCCTACTGAGGTTCAGGGAAGGTGCACATCTAGGGTTTGACTTCACCAAGGTTGCCCGGGCAGGAGAGGCTGATGGGATGAGCAGAGGGCTCAGCCCTGAAGCTGTGGGAGGAGCACTGCCCCTTTAAGAAGGCCAACCTCACACCTGTAATCCCAGCACTTTGGGAGGCTGAGGTGGGCAGATTACCTGACGTCAGGAGTTAGACACCAGCCTGGTCAACATGGTGAAACCCCGTCTCTACTAAAAATACAAAAATTAGGTGGACGTGGTGGCACACGCCTGTAGTTCCAGCTACTTGGAAGGCTAAGACAGGAGAATTGCTTGCAGTGAGCTGAGATTGCGCCACTGCACTCCAGCCTGGGTGACAGAGCAAGACTCCATCTCAAAAAAAAAAAAAAAAAAAAGGCCCACCTGGGGCAAAGGATGCCTACAGATAGTAACCTGGGCTCCTCCAGGGCCCTTGAAGAATGTCTTCTCAAGTAATTATGCCTCCCAAGGCCTTTCATCCCAGCATCTTGAAAGCACATAGTGTAATTAACTTTGAAGTCACCCTATGCAGGTTTACCAAGGGCAGGCCTGAGACCTGATGAGTCACTGCAGCTCTGCCACTCAGGCAGAGCTTGTTGCAGCTTCCTTGAGAAAATCCAGGACCTTGCCGGGGGTGGTGGCTCACGCCTGTAATCCCAGCACTTTGGGAGACTGAGGTGGGCAGATCATGGGGTCATGAGTTTGAAACCAGCCTGGCCAACACAGTGAAACCCCGTCTCTACTAAAAATATAAAAATCAGCTGGGCATGGTGGTGCGTGCCTGTAGTCCCAGCTACTTGGGAGGCTGAGGCAAGAGAATCACTTGAACCTGGGAGGCAAAAGTTGCAGTGAGCTGGGATTGTGTCATCGCACTCCAGCCTGGGCAGCAAAGCGAGACTCCATCTCAAGAAAAAAAAAAAAGAAAAGAAAAGAAAACCCAGGACCCAGCCTCCCCAGCTCCCTGTATGCCCCTGACCCAAAGGTGGACCTCCCTTTCCTGATGGCATGTCCTGGACAGGTGACTACATCCTGGGATTTTGTAAAGAATCTGAAACATCTTTCTGGTGATTCCAGGAAAACTGATAGGAAATCCTTCTTGTTGGCCTGTTTTTGTTTGCTTGTTTGTTGGCTACGTAAGTTTGAAGTGGGACTCATCTCACCAATGATGGAGTCACAGGTCATGTGTGCAACTGAGAGAGAGAGAGAGAAAGGAAGCTTCCTCTCTTGTGTCTCCTACTCAGGCTCCTTACACAGCAATCTGTGAATCACCACCAGCTGCATCCCTGATTCACTCACACACACACATCCCAGATAGCGCACCCACTAGGAATGGCCTTGTTCTGCTTGCTGATGGCCATTGATATCCTGAATGTCACCACCCCAACAAGAAGGGCTGCATGAAGTTGGAAGCATTTTCTGTTGCTGGCTGATTTCCACCAAGGGGGTGCTGGCATCGGTTCCCAGGTTCATATAACAAACAGGCTGCGCAGGTGTGACAAGTAACATTGGTCAAGTAACATTGCCTCTCTCTGTCTCAGTTTCCTCATCTGCCAGGTGGCACTCACAAGATCTTGGTTTACATTGCCTGCCACATAATGAATGCTCAATGAACAGCAGCAGTGATGAAGATGATGAAGGACACTCATCATCTTCCTGCGTGTCAGGAAGGACACGCATCCCCTGCATGTCAGGTTCTGGGAACAAAAGGATGATTAAGGTCCAGTCCCTTTTGCCCTCTGTTTGCGTGAGCACCCGTTCTCCTGACTTCCAGAAATTTCTTGTATGTTGAAAATCACACACAAGACTGGGCCCGGTGGCTCACGCCTGTAATCCCAGCACTTTGGGAGGCCAAGGTGGGTGGATCAGAAGGTCAGGAGTTCAAGACCAGCCTGACCAATACAGTGAAACCCTGTCTCTACTAAAAATACAAAAATTAGCCAGGCGTGGTGGCAGGCACCTGTAGTCCCAGCTACTCGGGAAGCTGAGGCAGGAGAATACCTTGAACCCAGGAGGCAGAGGTTGCGGTGAGCTGAGATCATGCCACTGCACTCCAGCCTGGGTGACAGAGCAAGACTCCGTCTCAAAAAAAAAAAAAAAAAAAAAAAAAAACGAAAACAAACAAACAAATAAATAAATAAAATCACATACAAATATTTGCATTAATGGCTGGGAGCGGTGGCTCATGCCTGTAATCCCAGCACTTTGGGAGGCTGGGGCAGGTAGATCACTTGAAGTCAGGAGTTCGAGACCAGCTTGGCCAACATGGTGAAACCCGTCTTTACTAAAAAAAAAAAAAATTAGCTGGCTGAGTGCGGTGGCTCACGCCTGCAATCCCAGCACTTTGGGAAGTCAAGTCGGGCGGATCGCAAGGTCAAGAGTTCGAGACCAGCCTGATCAACACATAGAAACCCTGTCTCTACTAAAAATACAATAATTAGCTGGGTGTGGTGGCACGTGTTTGTAATCCCAGCTACTCAGGAGGCTGAGGCAGGAGAATTGCTTAAATCCGAGAGGCAGAGGTTGAAGTGAGCTGAGATCCCACCACTGCACTCCAGCCTGGGCAACAGAGTGAGACTTCATCTCAAAACAAACTAACAAAAACTTTGCCAGGCATGGTGGCACACGCCTGTAGTCCCAGCTACTTGCCAGGCATGGTGGCACACGCCTGTAGTCCCAGCTACTTGGGAGGCTGAGGTGGGAGAACTGCTTGAAACCGGGAGGTGGATGTTGCATTAAGCCGAGATCGCACCACTGCACTCCAGCCTGGGCCACAGAGTGAGACTCTGTCCTCCCCTCTCCAAAAATAAAAAAAAGATGGAGTCTCACTCTGTGGTCCAGGCTGGAGTGCAGTGGTGCGATCTCGGTTCACTGCAACCTCCGCCTCCCGGGTTCAAGAAATTCTCCCGTCTCAGCCTCCCGGGTAGCTGGGATTACAGGTGCCCGCCCCCACGCCTGGCTAATTTTTGTATTTTTAGTAGAGATGGGTTTTACCATGTTGGTCAGGATGGTCTCGATATCTTGACCTCGTGATCTGCCTGCCTCAGCCTCCCAAAGTGCTGCGATTACAGGTTGTGAGCCACTGTGCCCGGCCAAGACTCTGTCTTAAAAAAAAAAAAAAAGAAGAATTGCATTAGTGAGGCATCCAGTATGCATTATTCTGCATGACATATTTTTTTTTCCCACTTGGTGACAGGGAGAATGAAAGTTTTATCAGGGGCCTGAAGAAAGGGTAGGAATTAACTAGAAGAAAGAAAGGGATGGAGACAGCCGTGAGAAAGAGTGTGTTTTAGGTGATGCGAACAGCAGCATCAAGGCTGTGATACTAGACAGCACGTGGCTGCTGGAAATACAATCATTGGTGACAGTGTGAGGGGCAGATTTGCTTAAAAACTGATGCACTGGCCAGGCACAGTGGCTCATGCCTCTAATCTTAGCACTTTGAGAGGTCAAAGCAGGAGGATCACTTGAGGCCAGGAGTTTGAAAACAGCCTAGTCCACATAGCAAGACCCTGTCTCAAAATAAATAAATAAAATAAATAAATAAATAAATAATAAGGAAAGAAAAGAAAAAAATTAGTTGGGCCTGGTGGTTTGTACCTGTAGTCTCAGCTACTTAGGAGGCCAAGGCAGGAGGATTGTGTGCGCCTAAGAGTTCAAGGTTTCAGTGAGCCATGATCATGCCACTGAACTCCAGCCTGGGCGACAGAGAGAAAGAGAGAGACGCCGTTTCAAAAACAAAAACAAAAAATCAACAACAACAACAGAACTGGCCTTTTGGGCCTGTTTACATTTTCACTTCTAAACAGCCATTTCGGATTTTTGGCTGGGCGCAGTGGCTCAAACCTGTAATCCCAGAACTTTGAGAGGCCGAGGTGGGCAGATCACGAGGTCAGGAGTTTGAGACCAGCCTGGCCAACATGGTGAAATCCCGTCTCTATTAACAAAAATTAGCCGGGAGTGGTGGTGGGCGCCTGTAATCCCAGCTACTCAGGAGGCGGAGGCAGGAGAATCGCTTGAAACCGAAAGGCGGAGGTTGCAGTGAGCCAAGATCGCACCACTGCACTCCAGCCTGGGCAAAAAGAGCGAAACTCTGTCTCAAAAAAAAAAAAAAAAAAAAAGGAAAGAAAGAAATTGGGGCTTTTTGAGTCTTACAAGATTTGCCCAGAATCTCACAGCCTGTCAGTGGTGGAGCTGGGATTTGACCAGGCCGTTGACGATTGCACAGGCTAAAGGCCTCCAAAGAGCCACCCTATGCTGATTGCTGATGGCTCTGTCCTAGGTCCCTCTATCTCTGCTCTGAGTGAGGTCACATCTCAGCCCTGTCCCTGATCTTCCCTCTGGATGACCCTTGGAGAGCCACTTAAAATCCCAGAGAGGCAGAACATCTGAGTTTTTTTTTTGTTGTTTTTTTTCCCCCAGCACTCTTTCCCAGTTTTTCTGGTCATGGAACCCCATTTTTCTTTAGGTACTCACGCCTCCTTTTCAGTACATTTAGTTCTGAAGGGGCTGACTCCACCCACTGGCTCCAGGGTGGGGCTGTGATCCAGGCCTGGCCAATTGATGCCCTGCATTTCCTGGCTACAATGATTGGCTCAGAGATGGGACTCAAGCTGGGCCAATCAGAGGTGACTGTGGGACATATCTTGGAATTCTTGGGAAAGAGATGCTCTCTCTGCCACTGGGGAGAAAAGGCCCCATGGGAATGGGGCCTACACACACACAAACACACACGCACACAGCAAGAGACAGAGAGAAATAGCATCCCAGTGACACTGTGTGAGGTCTCAAATCCAGCTCTGCTTTAAATTTCTTAATTAAGTGAACCCATAAATTCCCCTTTTTAGTTCATTATTTTATTTTTGAGACAGCGTTTTGCTCTTGTTGCCCAGGCTGCATTGCAATGGCGTGATCTCAGCTCACTGCAACCTCTGCCTCTCGGGTTCAAGCGATTCTCCTGCCTCAGCCTCCTAAATAGCTGGGATTACAGGCATGCGCCACTACACCCAACTAATTTTGTATTTTTAGTAGAGATGGGGTTTCACTGTGTTGGCCAGGCTGGTCTCGAACTCCTGACCTTAGGTGATCTGCCCACCTTGTCATCCCAAAGTGCTGGGATTACAGGTGTAAGCCTTAAAAAACATTTTTTTTTCTTTCTGAAAACATAATATGCTTTTTGAAACACTTTTTGGAAAATACAGAGAAGCAAAAATGAAAATAAAATTAAAAGAAGATAGCCCAATGTTCATAATCTTGCCACTTAGAACAATCCACTATTGGCATTTTGTTATATTTCCTTACAATCTTTTATATTATTATTTTTTAAGACTAGTCAAGTGAAACAGTGGGAGTGGAGAAGGAACAAAGCCAATCTTTCTTTTCTTTTTGTTTTTGAGACGGGGTTTCGCTCTTGTTGCCCAGGCTGGAGTGAAGTGGCGTGATCTCAGCTCACTGCAACCTCTGCCTCCCAGGTTCAAGTGATTCTCCTGCCTCAGCCTCCCAAGTAGCTGGGATTACAGGCATGCGCCACCATGCCCAGCTAATTTTGTATTTTTAGTAGAGACAGGGGTTTCACCATGTTGGTCAGGCTGGTCTCGAATTCCTGACCTCAAGTGATCTACCCGCCTCGGCCTCCCAAAGTGTTGGGATTACAGGCATGAGCCACCAAGCCCAGCCAAAGCCAATTTTTCTTCTAAGCATTTTTTTTTTTACAGCATTCAGAAAGGCTATCATATAAGTTTGTAACTGCCTTTTTCACTCAATGAGGAAATGATTAGTAATGTGTCCAGAGACTACATTAATCTCTATACAATATGCCATTCGTGGCATGGATCTACACAATTTACTTAACCATTCTTCAATGACTTTCAGGTTATTTCCAATTTTTTGTTAGGGAGAAACTAATTAAAACATAATTTGGAGGATAGAGAGGGAGGTGGGATCAAGAAGGAACCATGCCAGGCATGGTGGCTCAAGCCTGTAATCTCAGCACTTTGGGAGGCCAAGGCAGGCGGATCATGAGTTCAAGAGATAGAGACCTTTCTGGCCAACATGGTGAAACCCCATCTCTACTAAAAATACAAAAATTAGCTGGGCCTGGTGGTGCGTGCCTGTAGTCCCAGCTACTCAGGAGGCTGGGGCAGGAAAATTGCTTTAATCCGGGAGGTGGAGGTTTCAGTGAGCCAAGATCGTGCCACTGCACTTCAGCCTGGCGACAGAGCGAGACTACATCTCAAAAAAAAAAAAAAAAAAGGTGATATCTGATTTGGTCCTTGAAGGGAGAGTAAGAGTAGCTGTTTGCTGAGTTGAGTTGAAAAGGGTGGAGCTGGGCATTGAGAAAAGTATTCTTTCTTCATTAGCCTGTGGGCACGGGGAAGGGTGATTCTGGGGGTCTGGGAAACCATTATAATTGTCCAGAAGTTAAGGCAGACTGAACCAGGACAGTGGAGGGGAAAGGGGACAAATTTAAGTGGAATCTTTGAGCCTGATTAGAAAGAATAGGCCAGGCATGCTGAGCACATCTGCAATCCCAACACTTTGGAAGGCAGAGGCAGAAGGATTGCTTGAGGCCAGGAGTTCAAGACCCTGTCGTTATAAAAACATTAAAAACAAAAAATTAGACCAGGTGCGGTGGTTCACGCCTCTAATCCTAGCACTTTGGGAGACTGAGGTGGGTGGATTGCCTGAGCTCAGGAGTTCGAGAGTACCCTGGGCAACATGGTGAAACTCCAACTTTGCTAAAACAAAAAAAATAAACAAACCCCCCCCGAAAAATTAGCTGGTCATAGTGGCGCGTGCCTGTAATTCCAGCTACTCAGGAGGCTGAGGCAGGAGAATTGCTTGAACCTGGGAGGTTGCAGTGAGTTGAGATAGCGCCACTGCACTCCAGCCTGGGCAATAGAGCAAGACTCTGTCAATAAATAAATAAATAAATAGAAAATTAGCCGAGTGTGATGGTATGCCCACGTAGTCCTAGCTACTTGGGAGGCCGAGGTGGAGGATCACTTGAGCCCAGGAGTTTGAGGCTGCAGTGATCTATGATCAAAGCACTGCACCCCAGCCTGGGTGAGACAGCAAAACCCTGTCTCTTAAAAGAAAGGATGGGTAGCTGCCTGGAGGAGGGGTGGGAAGGAAGATAGCAAGGGAGGTGTTTATCTTCATTTTGGAAAGCCTGACTAAAGGTCTTGAGAGGGCTTTTTTTCCTTCCACAGGGAGCACCAAAACTAGGGCCCCCAATACCACCTGCTGCCCTGCTGTATCACTCAGACCAGGTGACTTTCTGTCTTTGAGCCCCTTCCTGGCAACCAAGCCTAAAAATACCCACCACCTGCCTCTGACCCCCCAACCCGCCAGCCTGGGGCCTCTGTAAGTGGAGACCCAAGAGTGCCCCTAAGCAGACAAAAAGACCCTGAAGTGAAAGCCCTGGAGGGGAAGTGTAAGGCAGATTGTGTCTGGTCTCTAAGTGTTCTGTACTAGCATTGCAGATATGGTGGGTAATTGGGACAAGGACTTCCTCCCGAAGGGGTTAGTGTGTAGGGAGGGAGAGCTGGGAAGTCATAAACAAGTTATTACAATGCAATTGATAAGCCTTGCTCTTGTTAGGACAGCCCCAGGCATGTCCTACCTGGGGCTGGGGAGGAATTGTTCTATAGGATTTTGCTATTACGGGATCTCTGGTCATGTTATACCTACTTTTTTGGGGCATGTTCTCTATGCCAGACCCTGTACGAAGTATTGGGATTACATCAGAAAACAAAACAGATACTTGGGAGGCACAGGCGAGAGAATCGCTTGAACCTAGGAAGTTGAGGCTGCAGTGAGCCGAAACTGAGCCACTGCATTCCAGCCTGGGTGACAGAGTGAGACTCCATCTCAAACAACAACAATAAAAAGCCAAAAAGGATGAAAATCTTTGTCCTCAGAATTTATTGGCCAGGCAAGCGGTGCCTCACACCCATAATCTCAGCACTTTGAGTGGTCGAGATCGCATTGAGCTCAAGACTTCAAGACCAGCCCTGGCAACAGAGCGAAAACCCATCTCTACAAAAAAATACAAAAATTAGCCGGGTATGGTGGCACATGCCTATTATCCCAGCTAATCAGGAGGCTGAGATGGGAGGATCACTTGAGCCTGAGTGGCGGAGGTTACAATGACCTGAGATTGTGCCACTGCACTCCAGCCTGGGTGACAGAGTGAGACTGTCTCAAAAACAAAAACAAAAAAACAAAAACCAAAAATCTTATGTTCTACTAGAAGAAGACACACAGGGAAATAGGGAAACTATATAATATGATAGAAATAAAGTGACAGGGAAAGTAGGGCATGGTAACGGGAAATACAGAGTGCATGCGAGGGGTCTGGTGGTTTTACTAGGGTGCTCAGGGCAGGCCTCACTGAGTGGAGGACATTTGAGCAAGCCCTTAAAGAAGGTGATGGAGGAATCATTCTGGTATCTGGGGAAACAGCGATCACAGCAGAGGGAACAGCTAGTGCAGGGGACTCAGGGCTGAGTGAGCTCAGCTTGTTCTAGGAACAGCAAGGGGTCAGTGTGGAAGGAAAGGGTAAGAGATGAATGAGGTCAGGAATACCCAGGAGAGTAGAATGTCAGATTAAGCATTTGTAAGGACTTGTAAGGCTTTTACTTAGAGTGAAATAGAGAGCCAATGGACGGTTTTG
Source organism: Rhinopithecus roxellana (assembly GCF_007565055.1). Classification (NCBI taxonomy): domain Eukaryota; kingdom Metazoa; phylum Chordata; class Mammalia; order Primates; family Cercopithecidae; genus Rhinopithecus; species Rhinopithecus roxellana. The sequence goes on from NC_044561.1 coordinate 2,819,098, forward strand.
AGCAAAAAAGTGCCATGTTCTGACTTAGATTTTATTTTATTTTTTGAGACAGATTCTCATTTTGTCACCCAGGTTGGAGTGCAGTGGCATGATCTTGGCTTACCACAACCCAACCGCCACCTCCCAGGTTCAAGCAGTTGTCATGCCTCAACCTCCAGAGTAGCTGGGACTACAGGCATGCACCACTGCACCCAGCTAATTTTTGTATTTTTAGCAGAGATGAGGTTTCACCATGTTGGCCAGGCTGGTCTCTAACTCCTGGACTTAAATGATCCACCCGACCTCACAAAGTGCTGGGATTACAGGCGTGAGCCACCGTGCCTGGCAGATTTTAAAATAATCTCCCTCAGCCCTGAATTGATAGGGTGGATCAGAGGGCAAGGTTGAAAAAGGGAGATGGGTTAGCAGAACTTTGCAATAGTCCTGTGCAGATATTGGACCAGGGTGGTAGCACTGGAGGTGGAGTGGCAGACGTCAGAGTCTAGATCTATTTTGCAGGTAGAGCCAACAAGATCTCCTGCCTGACTTACTGGGTAGCGGGCAGAAGCGGGGCATTCACAGCTGACTCTGAGTTCTGGCCTGGGGACTGGAAGGATGGAATTGTCAACAGCTGATGAAGGCAAGGCTGAGAGGGAGCAGGTTTGTGTGTGTGGAAGTGCAGTTGGCTCAGCTGCAGACACGTTGACTTTGAGATACCTGCTGGACTTCCAAGAAAGAAGTGTTGAGCAGACAGTTCAGGGGAGGAGTCTGGAGACATAAATACATTTGGGGATCTTGAGCACATCAATGCCAGAACATAACTGCATTTTATCTGGTTCAATTAACCTAGGTGATGTCTGGACCTAGCAAACAGAAATGGGATAGGCGGCTTGAACCCTATCTGAAGACTTTTGCTAGTTCGGCAGCCTAGAGCCAGATCGGGCAAGAAAGAATCGCTGCTAAGTGGAGCGGGAAGAAAAAGCCTCTTTCAGTGCTTTGCAATTTCATCTGGCCTAATTGCACACAACACTCGGTCCACGTTCATTCCACAATTCCACACGCATCCTTCACTCAACAAATAGCCATTGTATTTCGTTTCATCTTCAAAACAGGCTCAAATGGAGGAAATTAGGGTTAAGAGAAGTGAAGCGCCAGTTAGGGTCAGGGGCAGAGATCGCAGCCCAGAAAGTTCTCGAGGTTAGGGGCCGGTCGTAGTTGGTTTTGTGAGTGGCAGGAGAACGCGGGTCGCGCCCCAACCCTCGGGGCGTCGGGCTGGGGTTCCGGGCGCGGCCCCTTTAAGGCCCAGGCAGTGATCTCAGCCGTGTTCGCCGCCCCGCCCTCCCCGGCGGCGAGCCCAGTGCGCATGCGCGCCGCGGCAGCACACCGCTGGGCCCGGGACGCGCCGGCCGTGGCGGAGACTCCAGGGCTGCGGCGCAGACTCCAGGGCTGCGGCGCCTACCGCCCGCCCCGCTCGCGGAGCCCGGCCGCCGCGCGTCGTCCGCGCACGCCGCCACCGCCATGGGCTCCTGAGGTATCCAGTCTGGCCGGTCTCGCCCGGGAGCCCCAAGGGGGAACTGCGACTCCCAAGCGCGGGGGGCTGCTTGTTTCGGAGAGGCCCGCGCGAGGGACGCCCGGCTTCGGCCGCTGGCGCCCGGGCGGGGAGGGCACTAAGGAGGCCGGCGCGGCCGCGGAGGGAGGGGGCATCCGTCTCCCAACCCGTGCCTCCCCTCCTCCCCGCGAGGTCACCCGTGGGTGTGCCCGCTCCCTTTCCACGCCAGCGTGGCGGGGGCAGCGCCTGGAGTGTAATCGGACCTGCCCGGGGGTTGGCCCCGGGAGAGGGAGGCGGATGGACAGGCGCTTTGCAAGAGGGATTGTGTGCTCCTGGGTGGGTGTGCTGGCGCCTGGCACGGCCGAGTGAGTGGGGGAGGCGTCCGTGACCTGTGCGGGTGGCAGTGACCTGGGAGGGTGGTCGGCGGGGGACCTTCGGGGCTGCGTCGTGAGTGGAGGGTGTACACGCCCGGCACACAGATCCGCAGGTCTGGAAGGCGATCGACTGGGACCTGGGGCTCGAAAGATGTTTGCCTCCAGCCGGGACCAACCAAAGACTGGTTTTGGGTGTATGTATCCTTCCCGTGGATTGTACATTTCCTTCCCGGGCACACCCTTGGTACCTCGCTTGGATCCACTTACCTCCAGTGCTGGGTGGCTCCAGGCCAAAGCAAGGCAGTTAGGCTGGGGGTTGGGCATGGATTCCCAATACATATCCCCTCTGGGGGTGTTGTATAAGGCTAGACGTTTTACTCCTCCCTCCCTTCCAGGGCATTTTGGGGCAAAGCAGGTGTTTGCATGCCTGATACCTGTGGTGAAGTGAAGGCCATGTATTATTTATCTGACTGCTGGTGCTTTTGTAAGGAAAGAAGCAGCAATCTGTGCCCTGGAGGCCCTGCGCTGCAGAGTCAGCCAGGCAAACAAGCTCACCTGCACCTGCAGAGGCGGTGCAGGTCTCAGAGGTGTGACTTCGTTGACAGGTTATGCCTACAGTGTCCCTTTGCATCTCCCTATTCAGCTTCCTTGGTAGGATCCCTAGGCTCTGCACCTCTGAATCTTGTCAAGGGTGCTGTGCGTATCAGAGTTGGGACCTGGGACGCTGGGGTGGGAGAGCCCCAGCAACCAGGTATGTGTGCGCACCTGGACACAAACATTTGATGCCCAAGCCATCAAGGAGCTCTCAAGCGTGGGGGAATCAGACTTGGAAATGGGTGATCACAGTGATGTGAAAAATACCAAACAAAGGAGTAGGAGTACAGGGGCAGGTTCAGTGCCCGGGAAGGAGGATCGTGGCCACAGAAAAGATTCTGTCATAAGGAGATGGTTGTGCTGAAGCCTGAAGGATGACTGGCGTTCATCTGAGGCTTTTGTGCTTTCCACGTATATTTTCCCGTGTAATTTGCACAGCAGCTGTGTGAGTAAGGAACGGTTGTCCCTATTTGTGGATGTGGTAAACTGAGGCCCAGAGGGAATTCATGATGCTCTTCTCCATGATCTGTGGCAAGCCTGGAGGGAATCATCCTTGAACCAGGAATTCTCTCTTGCTGCCAGATCTTATCTTGCAACTTACTGAGCATCTATGTGCCAGGCACTGTGCTGGGGCATAGCGGTGTGATGGTCAGTGCGACCTGGTGCCTGCCTTCTAGGGGCTCCCAGTCTGCTGGGAAGATGGACACTGATTTAGTGACCCCAATCCAGATACGAGGCTCCAGTAGCTAATGTGGGTGGAGAAGGCACTGTGAATTCCCCAAAAGCCTTCGTGCAGTGGATTCTGGATGTCTTATTTGTTGCATCCACCGTGGTGGTGGGTTATGCAAGGAGCCCCTTCTGAATTTCTCCAACCAAGTGGAAAAAAGAGCTTCGAGGTAGAAGGGTGAGTGAGGCACTTGTCCTAGTTCATTCCTGTTGGCCGAGTTCTGTGAGCTGGGGCTTCTGTCTGGAGGCCGTTTTCTCCCTCTCTGTCTTAGAGGTTTTGCTCCTGGTCTCTGGCTGGCCTGTCCAGTCTCTCACCCTGAGAAGGGCTCAGTGCTATTTCCAGTCCCTGCTGTGCTCATTTCTCTCTGTAAATTCCCTGGAGTGGAAACAGCCCCAGCAAGGCAGGGTACAGCCTTTTATTGTTTTGAAACCAAGTCACAGCTCTGGGCCTGTAGACTGTGGATTTGGTGTGGGAGTTCTGGGAGGCCAATAGCTGGGCCCCTGGGAGAGCTCTGTGTGGGGTCTGCCCCAGGCCCTGCAGCCCCAGGGAGTAAGCACTCACGGAAGACCATGCTGCCCTGCACTGTGCTGGGAGCAGCCCTCTAAAAGGTGGTTGGCAGAGGGAGCCCGATGTGTAATAAATATGTGCAAGACAGTGCCCTCCTTGTGGTGGAAACAGAGGTCCCTAAAGGGGCCCAGAGGACAATAGGAACAACAGTCCGTTTATTGAGCACTTACTGTGTGCCAGGCACAGTTCAAAGCACTTTCATGAATTACTGTATTTAATTTTCCTACCACCCAATGAGATGGGGGCTGTCACTGTCTGCATTTTGTAGGGGAGGCAGCAGAGGGTGGAACAGCTGAGTTTTGAACGAGTAGGTCTGACCTCAGAGCCCATGCTCCTCCCCTGTAACCCTGGAGTGCTGGAAGTCGGTCCTGAAGGATGAGGGGTGCTCGACCTATGAAGGAGAAGGAGGGCATTCCAGTTAGAGGGAACTCCGGGCAGATGTGGAGGTCTGAGCTGCCTCACCTCTCAGACGCGGAGGATTGAACTGCTTGTGACTGTGTTGGGTCTGTGTCCTGAAGACCTTTGGAGGCCCTGCCAAGGAGTTTGAACTCGATCCTGATGTAGTCAACAGGGAGGCCTTGAAAGTTTCTGGAAGGTTGTGACATGCTTAGCCATGTGTTACGGGGCGGTATTAGCATCTCTTCTTATCCCTCCTTCATTCCTGCAGAGAACTTCTGGAAGACCAGGCCTCTGTCCCGCTGGCTCTCCCATAGCCCCTGGCATCACTGTTAGACCCCGCTGCCTTTCTCTTGTCTTCTAGCAGCTTCTGGTCTTGAAGACCCTGTGTGACCCAGGGCAGGCTCTGGAGCCCACTGTTGTAATGGTGTCTGCACTACTGCTGACCTCTTGCCTGCTGGGATCTGGCTCCTTTGAGCTGGAACTTTTTTTGTTTTTTGAGATGGAGTCTCTCTGTGTTGCCCAGGTTGGAGTGCAGTGGTGCTATCATAGCTTGCTGCAGCTTCTACCTCCTGGGCCCAGTAGATCCTCCCACCTTGGCCTTCTAAAGTGCTGAGATTATAGGTGTGAACCACCATGCTTGGTCAGCTGGAACTTTTTTTTTTTTTAAGACAGAGTCTTAGGCTGGGTGTGGTGGCTCACACCTGTAATCCCAGCACTTTGGGAGGCCAAGGTGGGTGGATTGCTTGAGGTCAGGAGTTTGAGAACCAGCCTGGCCAACACAGTGAAACCCTGTCTCTACTAAAAAAATTAGTCAGGCATGGTGGCACACACCTATAGTCCCAGCTATTTGGGAGGCTGAGGCAGGAGAATCACTTGAACCTGGGAGGCGGAGGTTGCAGTGAGCTGAGATGGCGCCACTGCACTCCAGCCTGGTGGGTGACAGAGCGAGACTCTGTCTTTAAAAAAGAAAAGAAAAGAAGTGGTCCCTAGGAGCATGAGAGGAGGAGGGAGAGAGGGAGGTAATGCGCTGAGCAGTCCTGGTGACCTGGAGAGAGAATTGGGAGATGCAGTTGAAGTCTGCATGTTTATTAGCCCTGTGGCCTTGGGCAAGAAGCTTACCGGGTTTCAGAATAGGGGACAAATGAAATGATACACTTTCCTTCATCTGTAAGATGGGAGTAATAACAGTGTGGCCGTCATGTGGCTGGCATGACCAGTGAGCATGGAGCTCCTGTGTACCTGGCACGCAGGACATGCTTTTATTATGACCTTACAGGCCCATTCATTTATTTGAGAAGGAGGCATCGCAGGTCTGTGTGCCAGGCTGTTTGTGGGGAGTCTTCCTTAGGAGCCAAGTGCAGCTGGGGAGAGAGAAATCAGACACACAAGCAATTATGATTGTCCTGGGGGCTCTGAGGGAACATTAGGCCATTGTCACCTGGGCGGGCAATTGTCTGGTGAGGTGATGTGATGTGTGTTAAGGTGGAGGAAGAAGTGGGCTCCAGGCAGAAGGAAGAGTGCATGCAAAGCAGAGATCTGAGTTCACGTCTATGAAGTTGTTTGACACTGAGACTCAGCACCTAGTAGACCTGAAATAAATGTTTGCTGAATGCGATCTTCTCAGCCTCAGAGAGGAGAGAAACAGGAAGAAGTAGAGTGGGAGGGGGCCACGGAGAGAAGAATTAAAGGGTCACCCAATTTGTAGATTTCTCATTCCCTCCCCATTGCCTCCGCCTCTGTGGAAAAGCACGTGGTGCAGGTACTAACAATGCGTCTAAGTCCACAATAATTTTTTTTTTTTTTTTTTTTTTTTTGGAGACGAAGTCTCGCTCTGTCACCCATGCTGGAGTGCAGTGGCCAGATCTCAGCTCACTGCAAGCTCCACCTCCCGGGTTTACACCATTCTCCTGCCTCAGCCTCCTGAGTAGCTGGGACTACAGGCGCCCGCCACCTTGCCCGGCTAGTTTTTTGTATTTTTTTAGTAGAGACGGGGTTTCACCGTGTTCGCCAGGATGGTCTCGATCTCCTGACCTCGAGATCTGCTCGTCTCGGCCTCCCAAAGTGCTGGGATTACAGGCTTGAGCCACCGCGCCCGGCCCCAGAATTCTTTTTTTTGTTTTTCTTTTTTTTTTTTCAGGCAGGGTCTCCCTCTGTCTCCCAGGCTGGAGTGCAGTGGCGAGATCTTGGCTCACCGCAACCTCCGCCTCCTGGGTGAGTCTCATGCCTCAGCCTCCCAAGTAGTGGAGATTGCAGGCACCCACCATCACGCCTGGCTAATTTTTGTATTTTTAGTGGAGATGGGGTTTCACCATGTTAGCCAAGCTGGTCTCGAACTCCTGACCTTGTGATCCACCCACCTTGGCCTCCCAAAGTAATGGGATTACAGGTGTGAACCACCGTGCCCAGCCTTCGCCAGCATTCTTACCAGGCACTCGTTCCCAAACTGCTTGTCCTCAGGACTGGAGAGGATAAATCTAAATGCAGAGGTAGCTGAGAACTGAAATTAGGCCAGACACCCAGATAGCATTTGTTCACGTGTCTGTTTGCTGCTGTTTTAGTGTGGCTGAAGCCCTATGCCCGGGTACGGCGTAGAAGGATGGTGCATGGCTTCTGGTTGGTAACTTTTCCAGTCTTAGGTTAATCATGGCTCAGTGTCTGGCGAAATGCGTAGAGTAGGTATGAAGTAGTTTTTGATTAAACAAATGAATGGTTGGATGGGTTCGTGGCACTGCCACTCAAGATAAAGCTATAATTATTCTTGAAAAATGATGGATATGGCTGGGTGTGGTGGCTCACGCCTGTAATCCCAGCACTTTGGGAGGCCGAGGTGGGCAGATCACTTGAGCTCAGGAATTGGAGACCAGGCTGGCCAACATGGTGAAACCCCATCTCTGCTAAAAATACAAAAATCAGTCAGGTGTGGTGGCACATGCCTACAGTCCCAGCTACTTGGGAGGCTGAGGCAGAAGAATTGCTTGAATCTGGGAGGCGGAGGTTGCAGTGAGCTGAGACTATGCCACTGCACTTCAGCCTGGATGACAGAGCAAGACTCCATCTCAAAAAGAAAAAAAAAAAAGACATATATTAGGGGTGATTCGAACAGGATTGTTTATTCCAGGAGCCAGCGGTGCTCACTAAACAGCCTTGAGTCTGGCTGGCTGGTGTGGGAGGTCTTAGGCCTGTGATGGGAGACAGGAAGCTTGGTGGACACCTCCTTTTCCTTGTCTGGGATGGAAACCACAGGGGGATGATCCACCCAGAAAGTCTTTGTGCTGAACCTGCGTCACTTCCAGCTCAACCATGTTTTACAAAGTCACATCCCATTAAGTGAATATTTGGTGAAAAGTTTGCCACATTATTCTCAGTGTTGTACCTTTGAAAAACAATAGGCTTCTCTGAGATTAGAAGTAGTACTTGTTGATTATAGTAAACTTGAAACCTAGAAAAGATTGGGGATAAGAATAAAAATTACCCCAAATTTCCAAATCAAGAAGTAATCATGGTTCAAGTTTGGGCAGATGTTCTTTTTTTTTGTTTTGTTTTTGTTTTGTTTTGTTTTTGAGACGGAGTCTCGCTCTGTCGCCCAGGCTGGAGTGCAGTGGCCGGATCTCGCCTCACTGCAAGCTCCGCCTCCCAGGTTCACGCCATTCTCCTGCCTCAGCTTCCCGAGTAGCTGGGACTACAGGCGCCCGCCACCTTGCCTGGCTAGTTTTTTTTTGTATTTTTTAGTAGAGACGGGGTTTCACCGTGTTAGCCAGGATGGTCTCCATCTCCTGACCTCGTGATCTGCTCGTCTCGGCCTCCCAAAGTGCTGGGATTACAGGCTTGAGCCACCGCGCCCGGCTGGGCAAGTGTTCTTTCTAGGCATAAACATGCGTTATCTCATTGTTTGCTTAATACTGAGTTATAAATATTTACCCATAGCATTTGAAAGGTAGCTATAGATAGAAAAGAATCAGAGAAGTTCTAAAACAGCCCTCGTGCTTTGTTTCAGATTCTCTGCAGGAAAGATGAGGTCTTCAACCTTTTTTAGCTGGATGGCACCATTGCAGAAGTGGTGAACAGGGCACTGAATCGAGTCAGGAAACCCAGCTGTGACCTTGGGCAAGCCACCTGCCCTCTTTGAGCTTCACTCCTGCCAAGGCAAGGGGCACTATTCGCACCCTCTTTTCTCACCTCACAGGCTCTGATGAAGTCCTCAATTAGAATGCCTTTAGCTTCCAAGGCTGTGGTTTGGAGGTAGGGCAGGTTACATGATCATGAAGGTGGAAGGAGAAACGTGGAAGCACATGTGCCTGTTACTTCTTTCCCAACCTAAAATGTTTGGTGATCTCCTGAAGACTCCAGCCTCCACGTTGGGAAGCCAGGATCCGTAGGCCCTTTACTTGTGGTCACGGGCAGTCCCAGATGGTCCCCCTCCCCAACAGAGGGAGTGCAGTGAGACCTCCGGAAGTTACTGCCTCTGTTACCTTCAAAGGGATTTTCAGATCAGTTAGCCCCCCTACTCCAAGGGACATGTGTGGAGCTTGGTACCTTTATTTATCTCCTGCTCCAACCCCTGTGGACTGCCTGCACCCAGGGGGACCCTGTCCTGCTGGCAAGTGACTGAGAACCTCCACTCCACTCAGCAGGGCTGTTCCCCAAAGCCCTCTGGGTCATCATTTACCGAAAAGCTCTGAGAGAAAATAACTAACCCCATGGCCCCACTGTAGCTACTGGCAGAGCCTCCTCGTCTCTATCTCTAGTACCTGTGGTTTTTGTTTCATCCAGAATGAGCAGTGAATCTGGGATCCCATCAGCAATTAGTTTGGGTGCCTACGAGGCACAATGATAGATATTGGTGAAGGGTATGTGTGAGGATATTAGTTAATATTAACATGCTAATCATATTATTCTCATTGGATTTTGTGGGGCTTTGCAAATTATATTTCAAATGTAATCCTTTTAACTGCCCTGAAACCTTGAAATTATTGCACCTATTTTATAGATGGAGAGACTGAGGCTCAGAGGGGTGAATTGCCTAAGATCCTGGGGGAGGAAGCACCCAGGTTTTCTGGTTTTGAGTCCTGGGCCCTTGCTGCTGAGTAGCTGCCCCCAACACAGATTTGCCCTTGGGGAGCTTGCAGCCCCACTGGGAAGCCCAGTGTATTGGATTGCTGCTTAGACCCGGAAAGCACGTGAATAAAACTTCAGGTTAAAACCATGGGGTTTCCCGGAGGCAGCAGTTGGCTCTGCCTGGGGGTGAGCTGAGGAGCCAGTGCTCTCTGGAGCAAGGGCAGTTGAACTGAGGCTCAGTGGACAGTGGAGGTTGGTGGGTGAAGTGCAGGAGGGCTTTGCAGGGAGTGGGACCACCTTGAGCACACACAGAGGAATAAGAGAGGCAGGTAACTCAAGGAGCAGAGGTCTCGTGACCCCTTCCCAGAACACGTAGGGTCCTAGCCTCACCTCCAGGAGGAGGAAGTGCATGTATACACAAATTTATCAATGAAGTTTAAATAAATAGGATGTAGGAAAATGTAGATTTTCCAAAATAATACATATTTGCTTTGAGAAGAAAGATAGATGCGGGATGCATTGGTTAGAAGAATTTTAATAACAGTAACCTCAGAGCATGTAAGCATGATTTGATTTGCTAGAGTGCCTGGCCGTCTCAGTCAGTGGGAGCAGGGCTTGGGCTGGGAGGTAAGTTGACAAGGGTTCTTTCAAACACTGCCTTTGGTTTGCTAAGAGGTATCCCCTACTTGGCTGGAGGCAGAAGACCTTTCCTTCTATTCCCAGTTTGCAGTAGTTGGGCCAGATTTGTGGAAGTGGGAGAAAGGCCTGCCCTGCTTCTGTATAGACTCGGCTGTCCTCACTTGACACTCAGTGTGCCTTCCAGAGACCCGCCTCCATCTCCTCGACTCCCTGGCTTGATGCTTAGGTGGCGATGGCTGTTGGGCATAAGAGTTACGTAACAGATCTGTGATGGACCCAGGAGCAGAGCCAGTCGAGTGAATGTCATGGAATGGGAGTGGGGTCTTGCATGGCTGTGGTGTCCCCAGCAGCTTGTGCAGAGGATGTGGCAGGAGATGCTCACCACTCATTTGGAATGGTTAGACTGGAAGCCCTTGGCCCTCTTGGGCTCTGCACCCCCACCCCCTCCCGCCTGGCCTGCCTGCTCCTCCTCTGGTAGGGCACCTGGGGAGGTCAATTATGGCTGCTTGTCATAGTGGCTCAGGTCACTGTTCACACTTCACCTGCTCTGGGACCAGGCCATCAGAGCCCTGAGAAGGATCAAGGGACCAAGTGGGCCTAGCCTTTTACTGACAGCTGGGAAATGCAAGCATGTGGACCGGAGCACCAAGTGAGGTGGGGCCGGTGTGGGTTCAGCACCGTCTCCCTACCCAGAGCTCCATTTGTTGAGAACAGTCTTTCTCTACCGTTTCTTCACATGGACAACTTTAAACTATGTATTGGCTGGTCATGATGGCTCACGCCTGTAATCCCAGCACTTTGGGAGGCCGAGGTGGGCAGGTAACTTGAGGTCAGGAGTTCGAGACTAGCCTGGCCAACATGGTGAAACCTCATCTCTCATTTTGTATTTTGTAAAAATACAAAAATTAGCCCAGTGTGGGGACATGCGCCTGTAATCCCAGCTACTTGGGAGGCTGAGGCAGAAGAATCGCTTGAACTTGGGAGGCAAAGGTTGCAGTGAGCTGAGATTGCATCACTGCACTTCAGCCTGGGAGACAGAGCGAGGCTCCATCTCAAAAAGCAAACAGAAACCTACATGTTGTCTATATTTCCCCCAACATTGAGGCTCATTTCTTGGATGAACAATTTAAATGTACTGTGCCTCTCTGGCAATATATTCCAAAATTACAGATGTTTCTACACTTTCACCAGCAGCTCTGCCTCTCAGAATTTATCCTACAGATGCGTTAACACGTGTGCAAAATGATTTATTTGCAAGATTAGTCATTGTTACCTTATTTGTAATAGCAAAAGATTGGAGGCAGCTTAAATGTTCATTCATAGGGAGCCATGAACAAACTGTGGCCCGTCCAAACTTGGGATACCGCGTGGCCATGATAAATAAGATGGAGGCTCCACGCAGTGTGCCGGATGGATCACCAAGGTGGATTGCTGAGGAAAGAAGCAGGTCTGGGCCGTGTGTCTCGGAGCTGCCATCAGTGTAAAAGGGAAGGGAATCGGAAGTGTCTTTGCTTGTCTATGCCCAGGGGGTCTCTGGGCAGACCCAGGAAGTTAGTGATTGTGATGCCTCTGGAGGGGCTGCTGGGTGCCAGAAGGTTGCTTGTTTGCTGGAGATCCCATGTTCCTTTTGATTGCTGAAGCAGGTGAATGTAGGCCTTTCCAAGAAATTAAAATAGGCCAGGTGCGGTGGCTCATGCCTGTAATCCCAGCACTTTGGGAGGCCGATGTTGGAGGGTCACTTGAGGTCAGGGGTTCAAGACGAGCCTGGCCAACATGATGAAACCCCATCTCCACTAAAAATACACACATTAGCCAGACGTGGTGGTACACGCCTGTAATCCCAGCTGCTCCGGAGGCTGAGGCAGGAGAATCAGGTGAACTCCAGAGGCCGAGTTTACAGTGAGCCAAGATTATGCCATTGTACTCCAGTCTGGGCTACAGAGCGAGACTCTGTCTCAAAATAAAATAAATAAAAACATAAGGACTGTAACCTTGCCTCCTGCCCAGTGTAGGAAGGTCAAGGCTCTGACTACTTCTCAAGGACAGGAGCCTCACTCAGGCCCCAGACCACAAATAAAAAAATATGTGCTTGCTTCTCACAAAGGGGCTGAGTGTTAGGGCTTAGGTATTGCTTGGTGAATACGACCCCCCAGTCCCAGCCTTGGAGAGATGGAGCCACTCTCTGGGCCCCTTGGACACACTGCCATTGGCTGACTTTGTCATTTTCTTTCTTTTCTTTTTTTTTTTTTTTTTAAATGGAGTCTCGCTCTGTTACCCAGGCTGGAGTGCAGTGGCGTGATCTCGGCTCACTGCAGGCTCCACCTCCCGGGTTCACGCCATTCTCCTGCCTCAGCCTCCCCAGCAGCTGGGACTACTGGCGCATGCCGCCACGTCTGGCTAATTTTTTGTATTTTTAGTAGAGAAGGGATTTCACCGTGTTAGCCAGGGTGGTCTTGATCTGATCTTGTGATCTGCCCACCTCAGCCTCCCGAAGTGCTGGGATTACAGGCGTGAGCCACCACGCCCGGCCTCGTTTTCAACCCTTGCTCTGATCGGCTCACATGATGATTTCTGAAACCTTTGGGGGCTTCCTCACTGACAGCAAAATACAGTTTAACTTAGTCTTAGGTGTCCCGGGCCCCCTTTACTGGGCCTCTTCTTGAGCTGCACTTGGCCTGTCACCCTTTCCTGTCTGCCCCCTTAACTCCCTGCCACTGTGCCTTTGCTCACGCAGTTTCCTCTGGCTGCCTTTCCCTCCAAAGCAGTTTCCACGTGCGCAGTTCCTGTCTGACTTTCAAGGGCCAGCTTAGTTTCCACCTCTGTACTGCCCTCTGACCTCCCTGGCTTCTGTGTCTGTTTCTCTCTGCTGGCACTTGGGGATTTTTACATTGTTTCCTAGGTATCTGATTCCTCACTGGGCTCTGGGCTCCTTTTGGGCAAAGTCTTGTAATGCTCATAGGCCCTGATTTGCTAGATGTATGCTGAGTGAGTGAATGTGTAGCCACCCTCTTTGTGGTGGGATTGGAAGTTTGGGGGTCAGGGCCTGTTTGACATCTGTGAATGTACCCCAGTGCCTGGCACCAGGCAGGCCCAGCCTCGAAGCAGGAATGCAATAGTCACGTGTCTTGATGCCAAGGCCCTGGGCTGTGTGCTATGTGCAATTCCTTCCTTGCATCCTTGAGAACCCTTGACACACGGCAACTCTGATTCCCTCTTACAGATCAGGAAGCAGAGCAAATACTTTATCTAGGTCATACCTCCAGCAGTGGAATCTGGACACAGGTAAAGGTGCGCCTGTAACTCCTGTATTTAATCAATTTATTCTGCCACCTGCCCCAAATCACAAGTAATACCAGTACCCTTGACCTATTCCTATTACCTGTCCCACTGGCCATGGACAACCTTGTTTTGTTATTTGCATGTATTTTTCTTCCCCTCTAGACTGTAAGCTCTTAAAGGATCAGAGTCTTTGAGATACCCTTTGGACTTAGCACATAAAAGCTGCTCAAAGGTATTTATGTATGTTTTAAAACTTTTTAGCGGAGGTTTAACTGACTATAGTAAAGTATACAAATCTTGGATGTACAGCTTGATGGATTTTCACATCTGTAAATACCTGTGTAAACTGCCCAGATCAAGCCACACAATGGTTCCTGCACCCAAGGAAGCTCCCTGGGGCCCCCTCCTGGCCACCCACCCTCCCTCGGTAGTCACCACTCATACCTCGGCACTTTTGCGTGGTGCTGCTGCCTGTTTGGGCCTCCCACACACGGAGTGTACAGAACGGACTCCTCGGTGTCTGGCTGCCTTCCCTCAGCACTGTCAGATCATCCAGGTTGCCTGTAGTGGCCCTTTGGTTTTTTCTCTGCTGTGTAGGAGTTCACCAAATATACCACTATTTATTCGTTCTCCTGTGGACAGGCATTGGGTTATGTCCAGCCTGTTCGGTGAAATTCATTCTTGTCTTTGGGGGCATGTGCGCTCATTGCTGGGTATACACCCAGGGTGGGTTGAAGGCTTACCTGACTCCGTATGTGTTTACATGAATGAAATTCAGGTTGGGATGAGAAATCCAGGGTGTCCTGACTGGAGCCGGGCTTCTTGCTTACAGGGACGGAGCAGGTGCAGGGGTCCTGGCTTAGCCTGCTCCCATGGGGTGGTAGGACTGTTGGGGCTCAGGATGCTGAATCTGCAGGGGGACCCATCTGCTCAGTGCCCAATGGGATTTTAGCTGGCTGGGAAGGTGGTCACATGTAGAGGGGCTCAAAAGTCCAGCTAAAGAGACTGAGCGTTGGTCTGTTGTTCTCAATTTGAGAGAAAACTGAGATCATCAAAGTTAGGACTGGTATGTGCTAAAGAAAAGAACCTAATTACAAGGCTGAATTGAGTCAGCCCTTGCCGAGGGACTTTGGATTTCTTTGTTGTTCCTCTTTATTTCTGCACCCCCACCCAAGTGACAGATGTGTACATGATTGGATGATTTTTCTTTCCTGGTTGAGAGATTCCTGGGAACTTGGCCCCAGGAGAAGGGGGAGAAATGTGGAACTGCTAGAGTGGCCTCAGCTTGTTTGTGTTGATTGAAGGGGAGATGGAAGGAGAGCTGTGGACCCCTGACCCCTTGTGAGGGCATGTGATCCTTTTCAAAAGGCTCACCAGGCAGAACTGCCAGGCCAGTGGCCGCTCTTTCCCTCTAATCCCCTCTGGAGAAGGGCCAGACTGTGGGTTGCTGACCTGCTCTGATGTGGATCAGCCTTCCCCCCACAAGGCAGCCGCCCAGAAGCCCAGAGAGCCCAGGCAACCCCCAAAGGCAGGAGGGCCGGCTCTCATTCCCGTTGTCATTCCCAGGCGGCTGGAGTAGGAGCAGAGTGGTCAGTTCAGATGAACAGCACTCAAGTCCGACCCCAATCAGCAAGTTATGGTAAGATGGAAGTTTCTCCATCTATTTTAAATAAGAACAAAGGCCCTCCCAGGCTGCATGAATATTCCAGGGATGTATATGTGAACACATTGCCAGTTTAGCTTGGTCCGTGGGTGGCAACTGCCTGAGTGAGCACTTCATGGCTGCAGCTCTAAAGGGTTTGGATCTGAAACTAATGAATGAAAATATGACCTCAGAAGATTTAAAGAGAGCAAATACCCAGCGACAGGACCTGTGTCCCGGAGACTGTTGGGAGCATGAAATCCCAGGCTGGCCGAAGGAGGAAGTGGGAGGACAATAGCAGCTGACGCCACATGGTGCCAGACCTTGTCAGTGCTGCCTGCATTCACTCATTATTCCGTCCCGCGCTCTCAGAGGCAGGTATAGCTGCATCCCCGTTTTATAGATGAGGAAGCTGAGGCAAGGAGACTTGCCTCAAGTTGTGTAACTTGCCCATGGACACAAAGCTAGCCAGTGGCAGAGCTGAAGGTCAGGTCTAGGTGGTCTGGCTCTAGAGTTCTGCGGACTTCATAGCATGGCAGTGGCAGTCGGAAGAACCATTTGTCAGGTGATTGTGGGCAAATGACGTCGGCCTTTCAAACCTCTGTTTTGCATCTGCAAGCTGCTTGCTGCTGCAACAGATTACCAGAAACTTAGTGACTTAAAACACAAATTAGGCTGGGTGTGGTGGCTCACATCTGTAATCCCAGCATTTTGGGAGGCTGAGGTGGGTGGATCACTTGAGGTCAGGAGTTCGAGACCAGCCTGGCCAACATGATGAAACCCTGTCTCTACCAAAAATATAAAAAATTAGCCAGGTGTTTGGCCAGGTATGGTGGCTCACGCCTGTAATCCCAGCACTTTGGGAGGCTGAGGTAGGCGGATCACGAGGTCAAGAGTTCAAGAACAGCCTGAACAATATGGTGAAACCCTGTCTCTACTAAGAATACAAAAATTAGCAGGGTGTGGTAGCACACGCCTATAGTCCCAGTTACTTGGGAGGCTCAGGCAGGAGAATCGCTTGAACCTGGGAGGTAGAGGTTGCAGTGAGCCAGGATCGTGCCACTGCACTCCAGCCTGGGTGACAGAGTGAGACTCTGTCTCAAAAAAAAAAAAAAGAAAAAAAAAATTAGGCATAGTGGCACGCGCCTGTAACCCCAGCTACTCTGGAGGCTGAGGTGGGAGAACTGCTTAAACCTGGGAGGTGGAGGTCGCAGTGAGCCGAGATTGCATCACTGCACTCCAGCCTGGGCCACAGAGTGAGACTCCCTCTCAAAAACAAAACAAAACAAACACAGATTATAGTTTACTTACAATAAGAAAAACCAGTAAAACGCACACACACACACACATTAATTATCTTACAGTTTTAGAGGTCAGAAGTCCAGAATGTATTTCACTGGGCTAAAATCTAGGTGTCAGCAGGGCTGTGCTCCTTCTAGAGGCTCTGGGGGAGAATTATTTCCCTGCCTTTTCCAGCTCCTAGAAGCCACCTGCATCTGTGGCTTGTGGTCCCTTCTGCCATCCGCAAGGGCAGCAGCATAGCAGCTTCCACTCTCTTCTCTCTGCTTCCTGTGTCACACTGCCCTCTTCTCGCTCTCCCTCTTTCCTCTGTTCCTCCTACGAGGACCCTTGTGAGGACATGGGCCCACCCAGATTATTCAGGATAATCTCTTATTTCAGGACCTTTAACTCAGTCACTTCTGCAAAGTCCCTTTTGCCATGTAAGGTAGCATGTTCACAGGCTCTGGGGGTTAGGATGTCAACATCTTTAAGGGATTATTCTTCAGCCCACCACACAGCGCATAATAAAATCCATGGACGGAGGGGATAGCAGCAGTAAGGTGTCCCCTCTTAAAGTGACTCTGACGATAGAATCTGGGTGAGATGGTGCGATGCTCCTGAAATAAACTCCAAGGCAGGTGGCCAAGTTCAGTGATGACATAGCTGAGTAGCTTATCTGAGAAAGGAGGATATCTCTGATGGGGGGCCAGCCGGAAGACGTCTTTCCTGGAAGAGGAGGGAGGTGGGGCAGTCTTGGGAGAAGTGAGACTTTGGGTCCCACGGCCAGCTCCTGCCACATTCTCAGTGGATTTCAGCTTGGGAGGAGGGATACCATTACAGTTGAAAATAAGCATAGACATAAACCACACTCGACGTCTGCTTCCTCATCAGCCTCCCTACAGTTCTGGAGGACGGTCCAGGCCCACATCCCCTTCTCTGCTGTTCTAGAATCCAGAACGCTCAAAAATCCCAAAGGTTCTTCCTAAGTCTGCAGCAGACTAATTTCTGCTGCAAAAATCTGACCTGAATTGATGTGATACTAATTATGGCCTTTAAAAATATCTTACCTAGGGTGACTAACGGTATGTTTTCCTATGAAAGTACTATATGTTTGCTTTTGGGGTGCTGCACCCACCCTTCCAGGAGTGTCACTGTGTCTAGCAGCGTAATCCTTTCTAAAATCTGAAAAATTCGGCCGGGCACAGTGGCTCATGCCTATAATCCCAGCACTTTGGGAGTCTGAGGTGGGTGGATCACTTGAGGTCAGGAGTTCAACACTAGCCCTGCCAACATGGTGAAACCCCCCCCGTCTCTACTAAAAATACAAAAATTAGCCAGGCATGGTGGCTCATGCCTGTAATCCCAGCTACTAGGAAGGCTGAGGCAGGAGAATCGCTTGAATCTGGGAGGCGGAGGTTGCAGTGAACCAAGATTGTTCCTCTGCACTCCAGCCTGGATGACAGAGCGAGACTTAGTCTAAAAAAAAAATCAGAAAAATTCTAAATTCTTAAATCCATTTAGTCCGAAAGCCTTAGCTACAGGACAGTGCATCCGGACTCTTCTCCCCAAGAAAGATGGTCAGAGAGGTCCAGTCACCTGTCTCAGGCCCAGCTCAGGTGACAGCACTGAGGTTCCAACTCAGTTCCCTATCTCAGAGCCTGGGACAAAGTGCAGACTGCGTGGCCTGGCCTCTTTGCCGCCTGCTGGGTGGCGTGTGAATGAGAGACAGGTGTGGAGACTGCATTCACTGGCAGGTAGGCTGTATGTAGGGGAGGAGGGGGTCCTTGACTTTGTTTTCTGTCTGATCTGCAGCCTGGAACTGAGCCAGGGGGCCTTGTCTGGGGAAGGGTGGAGAGGCAGAGAGATTGCAGAGGAGAGGTTCGGAATAGCAGCAGCCATTAGGAAGCCTTGGACCTTTGCCCATCACTACAGCACTGCTCTCCAAACTTCCTTGGGATCACACAGCCCTATCAGTAAAAAAGAAACCAGAACAAAACCTCTTGAGCATGCATCCCAATATGTGGATATTGGTGTAATTATAAGTGTATGTTACAATAAGTATACACATATATTACTTTACTGTTTCACTGTGTATGTAATAAAACCTACACCAAAAACAGAAACCAAAGGCCAAGCTAAAGATGTAATAAAGAAAATTTTTACTTTGTTGATGGTACAAAAACCTCCTGGGTTCATACACAGGGTCATTTTTTGGGGTGCGCACTTTTGTGCTCAGTGAGAGAGCGTTTGGAAGGTCTGGCTTCACGTTCAGCTTGTTTGGAGACTGGGTTTTAATGGCTGCTTTCCCTGCAAAAGATCCTGTCTGGGACAGGAAGCTGCACACGGAACAGACACATCCTTGGCTTTCTTTCTAAATCGGGTTACTCATTTTTCCATCCCGTCCACTGAGTATGCAAAGGATTTGTTGAAATTTGGCCAGTACATTTCCATCCTCCCTGATGCCAATCACATGTTTTTGTAAACGAAATGAAAGGTATTTTATTTTAAAATTCTTAACAAGCGAGTCCAAAACCCACTGAAATGCTTTGGATAATTTTTAATGGACTAGAAAATTGTTACGTAGTTTTTTAGGAGTTCAGCTATGAGAGAATTTTTTTTTCTTTTTAAAATCAGTGATGGCCGGGTGCGGTGGCTCAAGCCTGTAATTCCAGCACTTTGGGAGGCCAAGATGGGCGGATCACAAGGTCAGGAGATCGAGACCATCCTGGCGAACACAGTGAAACCCTGTCTCTACTAAAAAATACAAAAAACTAGCCAGGCAAGTTGGCGGGCGCCTGTAGTCCCAGCTACTCCGGAGTCTGAGGCAGGAGAATGGCGTAAACCTGGGAGGCGGAGCTTGCAGTGAGCTGAGATCCGGCCACTGCACTCCAGCCTGGGTGACAGAGCGAGACTCCGTCTCAAAAAAAAATAAAAAATAAAAAAAATAAAATCAGTGACAGACGTATTATTTTGGTACATGCCAGTAATCCCAGCTACTCGGGAGGCTGGGGCAGGAGAATTGCTTGAATCTCAGAGGTGGAGGTCGCTGTGAGCCAAGATTGCACCATTGCACTCCAGCCTGGGCAAGAACAACAACAAAAAAGCAAAACAAAACAAAAAAAAACTATTAATGTCCACTTCCGGGCTTTGATACTGTACTACAGCTAGACTAGACGTCACCCTTTGAGGAAGCTGGGTGAAGGGCATACAGGACCCTAGATTCTATTTTTGCAATTTCCTGTGAGCCTACGATTATTTCAAAATAGTTTAAAAAGTCTTTGTCAAGTACAGATGCATACCGAAGTATTTAACGTTACATCTGGGAGACAGGGAAAGATGCAACAAGATTGCGCAATGTTGCTAACTGTTAAAGCTCGGTGACAGATAAGTGGAAAAATTCATTACACTATTTGTTCCAGCTTTGTATGTTTGAAATTTTCCATAATAAAAAACTTCAGACGATAGAACAACAGATTTTTCTATGAAATCTGTAGTAAGATGGGGAGGGACTCAGTCTGTTCAGAGATTTATTGGTTATCTTGTAGAAAAGCAATCAATATTTGTTGGCTGGGCATGGTGGCTCATGCCTGTAATCCCAGCACTTTGGGAGGCTGAGGTGGGAGGATCATGAGGTCAGGAGTTTGAGACCACCCTGTCCAAGGGACCAGCCTGGCCAATAAGGTGAAACCCCATCTCTACTGAAAATACAAAAATTAGCCGGGCATGGTGGCGGGTGCCTGTAGTCCCAGCTGCTTGGGAAGCTGAGGCAGGAGAATTGCTTGAACCCAGGAGGCGGAGGTTGCAGTGAGTTGAAAATCGTGCCACTGCACTCCAGCCTGGGTGACAGACTGAGACCCCAAATCCAAAAAACGAAACAAAACAAAAAGGTCCCCTGGGCAAATTTTTGTATTTTTAGTAGAGACGGGGTTTCTCCATGTTGGTCAAGCTGGTTTCAAACTCCCCACCTCCGATGACCCACCCACCTTGGCCTCCCAAAATGCTGGGATGACAGACGTGAGCCACCACACCCAGCCCAACGGTATTATTAACTGAAATACAGACCTTATTCATTCAGTTTTCTGTGTTTTTCATGTAGGGTGTATGTGTGGTTCTATTCAATTTTATCACATGCAGATTCATGTAACCACCACCACTATCAGGATACAAACGATTTCATCACCTGGAAGGAACTCCCTTGTTACCCCTTTAAATGTGCACATCCCCCACCCATCATCGTCACTGTCCTCTGCCAACTACTACACCATGCTCCATCTTTATAGCTTTGTCATTTTGAGAATATTACGTAAATGGATCATGCAGTATGCGACCTTTTGAGACTGGCTGGTTTCACAAAACGTAATGCCCCTGAGATCCATCTAGATCACTTGCGTGTATCAGTAATTTGTTCTTCTTTTCTTGCTGGGTACTGTTCCGTGCTCTGGATGTACCAGAGTTTGTTTAACCTTTTGCCTGTTGAAGGACGTGGGTTCTTTCCAGATTTTGATGATTCTAAATATGGCTGCCATGAACATTTGTGTACAGGTTTTTGTGTGAATGTATGTTTTCATTCCTATAGAATAAATGTCCACAGTGATTACTACTACAGTGTAGTAAATGCATGTTAGTTTTATAAGAAACTGCTGGGGTCAGGTGTGGTGGCTCACGCCTGGAATCCCAGCACTTTGGGAGGCCGAGGCAGACAGATCACAAGGTCAGGAGTTCAAGACCAGCCTGGCCAAGATGGTGAAACCCCGTCACTACTAAAAATACAAAAAAAATTAGCTGGCCATGGTGGCGGGCACCTGTAATCCCAGCTACTCAGGAGCCTGAGGCAAAGAATTGCTTGAACCTGGGAGGTAGAGGTTGCCGTGAGCTGAGATGGCGCCACTGCACTCCAGCCTGGGCGACAGAGCAAGGCTGTGTCTCAAAAAAAAAAAAAAAAAAGAAAGAAAGAAACTGCCAAACTACTTATTTTCCATGGTGGCTGTACCATTTTATCTTCCCACCAGCAGTGTATGGCAGATCAGGTTTCTCTGCATCCTTGTCAGCATTTGGTATTGTCAGTATTTTTTGTTTTATAGGTATATGATACATATTTTTTGGTACCCAGGTATGGGATGTGAGGTGTTTTCAGTTTTTCAGTTTGCATTTCCTTAATGGCTAATGATGTTTAACTTTTTTTTTTTTGCAACGGGAGTCTCGCTCTGTCGCCCAGGCTGGAGTGCTGTGGCGCCATCTCCACTCACTGCAAACTCTGCCTCCCGGATTCACGCCATTCTCCTGCCTCAGCCTCCCAAGTAGCTGGGACTACAGGTGCCCACCACCGTGCCCAGCTAATTTCTTTTTGTATTTTTAGTAGAGACGGCGTTTCACTATGTTAGCCAGGATGGTCTCCATCTCCTGTGACCTCGTGATTCACCTGCCTCGGCCTCCCAAAGTGCTGGGATTATAGGCATGAGCCACCGTGCCCGGCCTTTGTTTTTTTTTTTTTTTTGAGATGGAGTCTCGCTCTGTCGCCCAGGCTGGATTGCAATGGTGCAGTCTCAGCTCACTGCAACATCCACCTCCCAGGTTCAAGCAATTCTTCTGCTTCAGCTTCCTGAGTAGCTGGGATTACAGACGTGTACCACCATACCCAGCTAATTTTTGTATTTTTAGTAGAGACAGGGTTTTGCCATGTTGGCCAGACTGGTCTTGAACTCCTGGCCTCAATTGATCCACTTGTCTCAGCTCCTCAAAATTTTGGGATTACAGGCGTGAGCCACTGCACCCGGCCTCATGTGCTTATTTTTATTTACTGTGTATCTCTTCTTTACTGAGATGTCTGTTCATATCTTTTGCCTGTTTTCAAGTGGGATTGTTTGGTTTTCTTTTTACCATGGTGCTTTTTTTTTTTTTTGAGACAGAGTCTCGCTCTGTCCCCTAGGGGCTGGAGTGCAATGGCACGATCTCGGCTCACCGCAACCTCTGCCTCCCTGGTTCAAGCGATTCTGCTGCCTCAGCCTCCTGAGTTTACAGGCGCCCGCCACCACGCCTGGCTAATTTTTTTATTTTAGTAGAGACAGGGTTTCGCCGTGTTGGCCAGGCTGTTCTCGAACTCCTGACCTCAGGTGATCTGTCCACCTTGGCCTTCCAAAGTGCTGAGATTACAGGTGTGAACCACCGTGCCTAGCTCATGGAGCTTTTTGAGCTTTCTTGATACATTTCCAACGCTAGTCATTTACCAGATCTGTGACTTGCAAATATATTCTTCCACTCTGTGGCTTGTTTATTCATGGTGCAAAAGTTTTTACTTTTCTTATATTCCAGTTTATCGATTTTTTTCGTTTTATGGATCATGCTTTTGGTGTCAAGTCTAAGAACACTTGGCCGTCTCTAGGTTTCAAATAGTTTCTCCTGTCTTCTAAAAGGTTTAGAGTTTTACATTTTGCATTTAAATCTGTGATTTATTTTGAATTAATTTTTGTATATGTGTAAGGGTTTAGGTTAAGGTTTATTATTTATTTATTTTTGAGATGGAGTCTTGCTCTGTTGCTCAGGCTGGAGTGCAGTGGTGCGATCTTGGCTAACTGCAGCCTTCACCTCCCAGGTTCAAGTGAGTCTCCCTCCTCAGCCTCCCAAGTAGCTGGGGATTAAGTAGCTGGGGATTACAGGCATGTACCACTATGTCTGGTTAATTTTTATATTTTTAGTAGAGACGGGGTTTTGCTATGTTGCCCTGGCTGGTCTCGAACTCCTGGTCTCAAGTGATCTGCCCACCTTGGCCTCCCAAAGTGTTGAGATTACAGGTCTTTGCCACCACACCCAACCAATGTTTTATTATTATTATTATTATTATTATTATTATTATTTATTTATTTATTTATTTTTGAGACAGAGTCTGGCTCTGTCACCTAGGCTGGAGTGCAGTGGCACCATCTCGGCTCACTGCAAGCTCTGCCTCCCGGGTTCACGTGATTCTCCTGCCTCAGCCTCCCCAGTAGCTGGGACTACAGGCGCCCGCCACCACACCCGGCCAATTTTTTGTGTTAGCAGAGACGGGGTTTCACCGTGTTAGCGAGGTTGATCTCGATCTCCTGACCTCATGATCCACCGGCCTCAGCCTCCCAAAGTGCTGGGATTACAGGTGTGAGGCACCTTGCTGGGCCCTGTCTCCATTTATTAATGGGACTTCTGTAACCTAGAACTGTCCCTTGTCAATTATGTAGTTCCCCTGAAATGTTATAATGGAGAAACTGAGGCTCAGAGAGAAGTAACCACGCAGGTTGCACGTGGTGGAGTCTAGTGGGAGTCCTGTTGGGTGACTCAAAGCATAAGCCTGGTTATGTCCCCACCAGGTGGAAGCCTTCCCTGACCCCCTCCCCAGCCTGGCCAAGCCCGATGCTTGCTCTAGGCTCCTGTAGTGCTGGGCACTCACCTCTCAGCAGTGCAAGGGGCGGAGGCCTCCAGGTCACTCCTGCCTGTGGCATAGAGCAGGCATGAAGAGCAGCTTGGAGCACCTTAAAGGCTGGGGCTGGGTGTGTCGGTGCCTGGCATGGAGTCCAGAGGCCTCTGGACTTGTTAGAAAGATGATTTCAACATCTTCCCATAGGGCCCTCTATCATGTTCCTGGCAGAAGTTTAACACGTGGTCAAGTAGGGAAATAATGGGAGACAGTGGTGGTGGCTCATGCCTGTAATCCCAGCACTTTGGGAGGCCAAGATGGCAGGATCATTTGAGCCCAGGAGCTCGAGACCAGCATGAGTAACGTCGTAAAGCCCCATCTCTACAAAAAAGTAACAAAATTAGCCGGGCATGGTGGCTCACACCTGTAGTCTCAGCTACTTGGGAGGCTGATGGCTTGACCCCAGGAGGCAGAGGTTGGAGTGAGCTAAGATCACACCACTGCACGCCAGCCTGGACAACAGAGCGAAGCCCCGTCTCAAAAAAAAAAAAAAAATTGTTGGGCATGGTGGCACATGCCTGTGGTCCCCAGCTGCTTGGGAGACTGAGGTGGGAGGATCACTTGGGCCTAGGGAGGTCAAGGCTGCAGTTAGCTGTGATCATGCCATTGCACTCCAGCCTGAGCAACAGAGCAAGACTCTATCTCAAAAAAAAAAAAAAAAACAATAAAAACAAGATAATGGGGTCCTGTCAAAGCAGCTGAAATTCTGAGACTCATCTGTTTGCATGGAAAAGGGGAGACATGGATGGAGTCATTCCCCACCCCTTTCCCCACGGGAGTAAAGAGGCTGCACCAGACGGCATTGTGCATGCTTCCCCAAGGTCCACAGGCTATGCCAGGTGAACGTCCTGCTTGCCTGTGGGATCTGGGCAGGCAGCTTCCCAGTCGGTGCCTGTACAGAGTGTGAAAGGGTCAGATCCCAGTGCCCACCCTGCCCCAGCCCCAACACACTGAACAGTTTGCAGAGTCTGGCCTTGTGGTCACTGGCTTGGGAGTACATTTGACAGCCTCCATCTGCTGCCTTGGGTCCAGGGAACAAGGTGAGCTCTGGGCCTTCGAGCAGCTGCCTGCACCTGCTGTCATGGGTGTTGGGGACCATGCGTCTATGAGCCAGAATATTGCTTTAAGTATTTTGGGGAATTACGAAAACCCTTGAATCGTTACCACCCTGGGTGGCTATAAAACCAAGTTCTGCATCGTTTTCCTCATCTCTAAGATGGAGATAATGTTACTTACTTCAAAGTTGCCTTGAGAAAATACATGAGATAATGTTTGGGGAAATGCTTTGTCAACCACTGTGGTTGCCCAAGAGTAAAATACGTTGTTGATGAATTGGCCCCGGTGCAGAAACGTGGCCAGCATGAGTTGGGCTGTGGAAACACTCCCAGCCATGGTGGCTTCTCCTCCGCCCTGGGGGACCTGCCTGCCTCCTGCTAGAAGAGTCTGGAGGCTATGGGAGGATGGGCATGGCCATGTCTTGTTAGGAGGCTCTGGAGCAGGGGGGTGGCTCAGCTAGGTCCCCCCACTTTGTAGGAGGTGGGGAGACAATGTGTTGATAGGACCTGACTTTGAGTCCTGGCTCTGATTTGGGGGTAAGTCACCCACATCTCTGGGTGCATTTCCTCTTGTGAAATAAACAACCTTCATGAAGAATGTGAAGGGGCCCTGAACGCCAGGTGGGCGTGTGCATGTGAGTGAGCAGAGCCGCAGGAGGAAGCTGGCCTGCAGCCTTCACCCAGATCCCAGCCCTGGCTTGGGTCTGCTCCCTGGGGTTGCCCCTGTGCCTGGGAGTCCAAGCTGGGGGCTTCTCAACACTGCCCTTAGTCATGAACAGAACAGCCTTCGACATGCCCCCGCACCTTGCTTGGAAGGTGAAGATTTAGGCGCATTTGTACTTCCTCTGGTCCCCCCACAATACCCCATGTCTATTCATTTAATTTGAGATGATAGACAAAGATGATGGTTTACAACCCAAGTCTTTTTCAAGAAGTATTTCTGGCGCTGGTTTTCAGTTTTGCAACCATACTTACAGGAGCTATTCTTGGACTTGTCACTGTGTCTCTTTTTCAAAGCTTGCCACCAGTCTTTATATAGACACCTTCTCCATTTTTGAATTTCTTTATATAGACGCCTTCTCCAGTTTTGAGTTTTAATCTGGATTCATGTCTCGATTGCTGTGTTAAGAGATCATGTATGTGTGGGAAAATAGAAATGTAAAGGGCTCTCCTAAGGTGCACACTTACAGCTAAGAGCCGACATGGTGGTGGAGATGCTGCGGCCGTTGGCGAGGAGCCCGGGGTGCAGGCGGGCAGTGCAGACAGACAGCCGGCGCAGGATCCTCTGCGTCACGGGGCCAGGCTGCAGGCTGCTGCACCTGGGAAGGCCCAGGGAAACCTCCGTTGGTGTCAGGATATTCTGACTTGAATACCAGCTTGCGGATTTGAAAGGGACCATGAGATCATCTAGATTGACCTCTGTTCAGACCGAGATGGTCGGGGTTGGGGTTGGCTCATTTTCTGAGCTCATTTTTGGAGCAGGGAACCCACATGGCTGGTTGGCGGGGGAGCTGGTGTTCACGCTCCAGCCAGGCTCTTTCCTCAGTGCCCACACACTGCACTTTGCATCTTTTAAAATTGTCGGGTGTTCCTCTGGTTGCATTGCAGGTTATTGCCAGAGTTGGTGATTTGGGCAGAGGTGTTTGTTGGATGGCATTGACCAGCCTTTCAGCAGGTGGCTGTACTGAAAGGGATACCCCATCAGGGCTGTGGGTAGAGGGTGCGGCCAGGCTCCTGCCTTAGTCTTCTTGAGCCGCTATGACAAAATCCCATAAATCGACCACCTCCTTCCTCGCAGTTCTGGAGGCTGGGAAGTCCAAGATCAAGGTGCTGGCAGATTCAGTGTGTGGAGAGGGCTCACTTTGGTTCATAGACGGTGCCTTCTCCCTGTGTCCGCATGTGGTAGAAGGGGCACGGCAGCTCCCTGGGGTTCCTTTTATGAGGACACTAATCTCATTCATGAGGGCTCCACCCAGTATTCTTTGTTTCACTGTGAGGCACCTCACATTTTTGGAAACAAGCAGTGAAAATCAGTAGATAGGCCAGGCACGGTGGCTCACGCCTATAATCCCAGCATTTTGGGAGGATGAGGCAGGAGGATTGCTTGAGGCCAGGAATTCAAGACCAACCTGGGCAACATAGGGAGACCCCATCTCTACAAAAAAATTAGAAAATTAACCAGGTGTGGTGGTGCATGCCTGTAATCTCAGCTACCCAGAAGGCTAAGGCAGGAGGATTACTTGAGCTCAGGAGGCGGAAGCTACAGGGAGCCGAGATTGTACCACTGCACTCCAGCCTGGGCAACAGGGAGACCCTGTCTCAAAATAATAATAATAATAAAGTTAAGTATTATAAGTGGGCTGGGGGTGTGGGATCTTGCCTCAAAGAGTAGGCAGGAGGATGAACACGTGAGTGGTGAGAGACCCGCATGTTCGAGGATGCGGAATGGCTAGAAGTCTCAGAACTGGAGAAGGTGTGCAGGCAGACTTTCAGGAGAGGTGGCACACGGGCTGGCTTAAAAGATGAGAGTTTAGAGTGCACAGATTGGGGAGGAGCCACAGAGTCTCCAAAACAGCACAGCCGGATGGTCGGGGAGTGGGTCAGCCGTTAAGGGGGAGAAATGGCGAAGAACGCACACAAGCCCTCGGAGGAGGCCTCAGCAGTAAGTGGTTTTACTGGCTCCGGGGTATAAAGACGTTCAGGCCCAGCAGGAAGTTCCCGAATGTCTGTTGTTTGCCCACAGTTCCCAGTGCTGCCTGTATAGTCCCAAACAGAGCTGCTGTCCCCAAGGAGCCTGTGTTCTAGGTGGGGTAGGGGGAACAGTTAATAAATACATGAGTGAATCGAGTTAGTCAGGTGGTGTCGATGTAATGAGTGCTCTGGAGGAAAAGAAAGGAAAGCAGGGAGTCAGGCATGCCCGGCCTGGGAGAGGCTGACATGTCTTCATGGTGGTCAAGGTAGAGACCTAAAGGAACGATGGGAGGGAGCTGTGTGGCTGAGCAGAGACAGCTAGTGCAAAGGCCCTGTGGCAGAAGCAGGCTTAGTATGTTCAAGGAACAGCAAAGAGGCCAGCGTGGCTGCAGCTGAGGATGGAAGTGGGAACTGTAGGAGCTGAGATCCTAGAGGCCAGGAGGTCTTATCGAGTCCTTGGGGCTGTTGCGAGGACTATAGTTTTTACTCCAGGGGAGCTGGGAGGTATTGGAGAGTTTTGAGCAGGGGCAGCCTGGTCTGGGTAATCCTTGGAAGACTCACAAGCCTGCTCAGTGGGGACTGGTCATTAGAGGCAAGGGCAGAAGCAGAGAAACTGGTCAGTGGCCTGTTGCCTCAATCCAGGGGAGAGGCCGGCTGGGACAGGGTGATGGTTGGGGTCAATACAGACATGGTCAGGACGTGGGTGGAGAGACGTGGAAGATTCTTTCCGACACTGTCACTTGCCCTGGGAGGAGACTCACATTGCAATTTCTTCTCTCTAGGCTAGCTTGTCACTGCAAGGGTTTCCCTCAGGGAGCCTCCTGCTGCTGGGCACCATGACAGTGAGGGGGGCTGTGCTGGCCCCAGATCCAGCGTCGCCCACGACCGCAGCAGCCTCGCCCAGCGTCTCCGTGATCCCCGAGGGCAGCCCCACTGCCATGGAGCAGCCTGTGTTCCTGATGACAACTGCCGCTCAGGCCATCTCTGGCTTCTTCGTGTGGACGGCCCTGCTCATCACATGCCACCAGGTACCCAAGCCTGGCAGGGGGCCTCTAGAAGGGTCCAAAAAGGTTCCTGGCCCAACAGAGTGGGAGTTAGGCTAGGCCAGGCTGTGCTGCAGTAGTAGGTAAGCCCTGTGTTATCAGAGGCTTTCCTCGATAGAAGTCTACTTCTTTTTTTTTTTTTTTGAGACAGAGTCTCATTCTGTCACCCAGGCTGGAGTGCAGTGGTGCAATCTTTGCTCACTGCAACCTCTGCCTCCTGGGTTGGAACAATTCTCCTGCCTCAGCCTCCTGAGTAGCTGGGACTACAGGCATGCGCCAAGAAGTCGCCTTCTTGCCCACGTCCCAGGGCCCAGTATGCAGCACAGGTTCCGATGTGTGACTCTGGCATCAAGCCTCGCCCATCTGACACCTGGCAGCAGGGATGTGTGTAGGCACTCTGGATATTTAACCACCTCCATCCAGAGGTGACACTCGTCACTCTGTTCACCTTCCATTGGCTGGAACTAGTCTCGTGTCAAACCTAAGCGACAGAGAGCCTAGAACCGCAGGAGCACAGGGACAGGGACCGCTTTGCAGTTGAGAAAATGGAGAGCCAGAAGGGGAGGGGAAGAGGAACTAGCCCGGTCACTTGGAAGTTGGTGGCAGACTGGGACAGAAGTCAAGTCTTCCGTCTCCCTGTACTCGAGGCCCCAGAGGAGGCTGATGTGGGCGGGGACCGGCCTTGGCGGCCTGCAGAGGTTTGAGGGTGGTCCAGTGGAGAGGGGCAGGGCGAGTCCGCTCGCCTTCCCCAGTCAACCCCTTGCCAGATGCCCTGCGTCCCCATCCCTTTTAGAACCCATTTGCGTCCAAGGCTTTTGGCCCGTAGCAGATGGAGAATATTTTATTCTTTTCCTCCCCAGCCCAGGTCTCAGCTGGGCCAAGTGTGATGTCATGAGAGCTGGGACGAGGCACCCAGGGGCTGCTGGGACTGAGGACCGTGGTAGAGCAGCTCTTGGCATTTGTGTGTAGCTTTTACTTTTTTCCTCTGCTTCCTAAAAGTAGCATTCATTCTTCTAACTTCCTGGTGAGGTAGGCAGTGCTGCCTCTGTTTACCAGATGGGAGGAGGAGGCACAGCCTGAGGACATCCCTGTAGCCACTCAGCCAGGAAGTGTGTCCACCTGCCATAGAGTGAGGGCCCAGTCTGTCTTGCTATAAGTTAAGGGACGGGGCAGGGCTGCAACCCAGATGGCAGTGATTTAGCTCAGTGCTGCCACAGTCACAGCTGGAGAGAGGCAAAGGGAAAGGGCACACACGGATGGCCCAGAGCTGCCTGTGCGTGAGGCCCCCTGGGGAGCTTGTGGAAACTGGATTTCCATCCTCATCCCTGGCCCTGCTGTGGTCTGGGGTGTGGGCTCACCGCCACCTGCACCTTCAAGACCGTCCCGCGAGCACTGCTGCATGCACTCCACGAGCCTTGTGCATGCTGGTCTGAGTCTCACAGTGGCCTTGGGAGGCAAGTGTTGTCATCCCCTTTTTGCAGAGCAGGGCTCTGAGGCTCGGGTAGGTCCCGTGCATCGGGTCACAGGGTGGCAGAGCTGGAAGCCCACCTGCCCTCCCGTTCCTGCGGACAGGAGGGTCCCCCACTGACCCCGCACCTCTGCCCCCAGATCTACATGCACCTGCGCTGCTACAGCTGCCCCAACGAGCAGCGCTACATCGTACGCATCCTCTTCATCGTGCCCATCTACGCCTTTGACTCCTGGCTCAGCCTCCTCTTCTTCACCAACGACCAATACTACGTGTACTTCGGCACCGTCCGCGACTGCTACGAGGGTGAGGATGGGGGTGGAGTTGGGAGGGCCGGCTGGGGGCCAGGAGGCTGGGAGCCGCTCTCCCCACATTCCTCCCTGAGGGGCCTCACGAAGACTGTCTTGACACATCCCTGGCTTCTTTACCTGCTACAGGGTTTCTGTCCCAAATTGACAGGTAACAGCACATGCAGCCACAGTCTCACCTCACAGTTGCCTGAAACAGGGACCCTCCACCTGGGTCTTGTTTCTCAATGCTGGCATCTCGGGCAGGGTGGAGGCAGTAAGCAAGTGGTCTGTTTGTAGAGACCCCAGGTGGCCCCAGGTGCAGTTGGGTAGGGACCAATCCAGGGATCCCTGGCATGTCAGTGGCAGGGCTGGGCATCTGTCCCTATGGGTCTTAATTCTGAGGGCTTTGTCCCATGAGTGGGTGCCCTACTGCGCCACCCAGGAAGAAGACTCGATTCCTTTCGGGGGCTTGGTTCTGGATGTGGAGTGGAGACATCACCTGCTGCCGTCCTGAGCTCTGACCACAGGCCAGGAGCTGGGTTGCCAAGAGGAAAAGCCAGCCTCACCCCTGCTGCCCTGAGGGAGTCTGTGACCCCTAAACAGTCACCACAAGGAGACCAGGATGCTGCTCTCACGGGAACTGGCCTCTGACCTGTCTTGGGCAGGTCCCAGGCATTCCTCCTCCATCAGAGGCCAGCGATGCCCAGGTCTGCCCTGGACAGGCCAGCAGGAATGGAGAGGAGGGGTTCCTCAATTCAAGACCCCTACACTGGGCCAGGTGCAGTGGCTCACACCTGTAATCCATTACTTTGGGAGGCCAAGGCAGGCAGATCACCTGAGGTTGGGAGTTTGAGACCAACATGGAGAAACCCCGTCTCTACTAAAAATGCAAAATTATCCAGGCATGGTGGTGTGTGCCTGTAATTCCAGCTACTCGGGAGGCTGAGGCAGGAGAATCGCTTGAACCCAGGAGTCTGAAATTGTGGTGAGCCAAGATCGTGCCATTTCACTCCAGCTTGGGCAACAAGAGCAAAACTCCGTCTCAAAAAAAAAAAAAAAAAAAAGACCCCCTACATTGATACCCATGCTATTCTCAGAGTGTGAGGTTTCCTGTCTCCTACCCACACCTGTGTTGCTGGTTTTAGATAAAGTGACTGGATGTGGTTTTCCCCATCTCAGGCCGAGCAGCTCCGGCCGTGCCCGGAAGTTGTCTGTTTCCCTGACCTGGGAGGATGCTGCCCCAGGCCTGTACTCTGTGGATATTGGGGTGAAGCATGCTCATCCCCCAAGCAGCTGGAGTCTCTCTTGTCTATGTTGAACCTTGTGTATCCCTGAGAACTCACAGGGCACAGGAGATGCCTTTAGGTTTGGCAAGAAAATGAAGTCACTGAACAGGAGGATATCGCACCCCAGCCTGTCATATTTCTGCGTGCCCACCCCCAACTGCGGCCATATCAGGCAGGTGCTTCCCAGCCTCAAGGGCTTGATGTGTGCCATGTCCCTGGCCTGGGAAGCTCTTCTGCTCTACGTGGGGTCCCTCCTTTCCATCCGTCTGTTCCCCACCACTGTCACTCCCAGCAACTCAGTAACTTCCCATGTTCCCTCCTCGCCGGCTGGCGTTCCATCCTGTCCTTCCAGGTGAGAATACTGAGGCCAGGTGGGGACCTGCTTAGGGCTTAACTGGGGCTCTCGTGTCTGATGTTCCTGGAAGCAGCCAAGTCTCCAGGGAAACCTCTGGGTCCCTGGGGCACCGTAAAGGCTGGAATTGGCAAAGGGTGGGGCTGAGAATCCTCTTCCATTCAGCTGCCAGCCTCGCATGGGTAACCAGGGGCAGCCTCTGTCCACCTGTTCCTTCAGAAGCACAAAGCTGTTCCCTGCCAAGGCGGCCTCTCCTGTGTGGTCGGGGGACAAGTGTGGGCTCTCTTCTCGGCAGGACCCCGAAGACAGGCGCATGGCAGAAGGCGGGGCACACAGCCAGGGGAGACTCTGCTTCACCCTTACTCCGTGCCCCAGAGGCGGCAGCAGATGGCTGGCGGGCACCCCTCGCTCCAGAAGCCTCTTTGTTCAGGCCCCGCCTGCCCTGCCCTGCCTCCCAGCCCAGGGAGAGGTCCTCCAGGAAGTCGGCCGCCCTGTGAAGCACATCTCCTAGCAACGCGATTATCCCTTTGGCCTGGCCTCTCCCAGGGAGTTTACAAACAGCACAGCAGCTGTGGTGAAGTTCAGGCTGCCCCCGAGTTCACCAGCTTTTTTTTTTTTTTTTTTTTTTTTGAGACCGTTGCCAGGCTGGAATGCAGTGGTACGATCTCAGCTCACTGCAACCTCCACCTCCCAGGTTCAAGTGATTCTCCTGCCTCAGCCTCCCGAGTGGCTGGGACTAC
Source organism: Rhinopithecus roxellana (assembly GCF_007565055.1). NCBI lineage: Eukaryota > Metazoa > Chordata > Mammalia > Primates > Cercopithecidae > Rhinopithecus > Rhinopithecus roxellana. The sequence continues at coordinate 2,851,552 of NC_044561.1, forward strand.
AGGTGTGCACTACCACACCCAGCTAATTTTTGTATTTTTAGTAGAGACGGGGTTTCACCATGTTGGCCAGGATGGTCTCAATCTCTTGACCTCGTGATCTGCCTGCCTCGGCCTCCCAAAGTCGTGGGGATTATAGATGTGAGCCACCATGCCTGGCCGAGTTCACCAGCTTTTAGCATTAGAGGCAGTGGGGCCTCCTCCTTGGCTTGTCCCTGCACCACTGCTCTGGGTCCTAGCCCCTCTCTTGCAGCTGCCTCTGTAGAGTCAGTGATGGGGCAGTCCCTTAAAATTCAAAGAGGTCCCCCCATGTATTTCCCCTCCCACCGTTCCTTCTAAGTGCCCAAGAGGGACCAGGAGGACCTGGGAGGAGCGGGATTCGCCTAGGCTGGAGAACTCTGCAGGTCCGGCCAGCCTCTCCTGAGGGCCCACTCAGAGCTGGGCACTGCAGTCATTTGCTTGCTTGCTTGCTTGCTTTTTTTTTTTTTTTTTTGGAGATGGAGTCTCGCTCTGTCGCCCATCCTGGAATGCAGTGGTGCGATCTTGGCTCACTGCAACCTCTGCCTCCCAGGTTCAAGCTATTCTCCTGCCACAGCCTCCCAAGTAGCTGGGACTACAGGCGCACGCCGCCACGCCCGGCTAATTTTATTTTTGTATTTACTAGAAACAGGATTTCACCGTGTTGCCCAGGCTGGTCTCAAACTCCTGAGCTCAGGCAATCCGCCCACCACCTCGGCCTCCCAAACTGCTGGGATTACAGGCATGAGGCACTGAGCCCGGCCACTTTTTTTCTTTGTTAACAAAATTCTGCTTTTAAAAAACACTGAAAAAAATTGCGTTTATTAAAGTAATAGAGGCATATGGTTGAAACACGAAACTCCTCTAACTCCTCACTCCAGAGTTCACTGTGCTTTCAACTCTTTCAGCTGTTTTCTTCCTAGAATGACCTAAAAATATGCTTATACTGGTTTTTGTTGTTGTTTTTCAGTTTTCTATACGTAGTGACTTCCTGTTGTGGAAGGGCTTTGTTTGAGAGACAGGTCTTGTTCTGACACACACAGGTGTGTGCCGCCACCATGCTCCAGTAATTTTTTTTTTTTTTTTTGGTAGAGATGAGGTCTCACTGTGTTGCCTAGGGTGGTCTCAAACTCCTAGGCTCAAATGATCCTTCTGCCTTGGCCTCCCAGAGTGCCGGGATTATAGACATGAGCCACCACATCCTATCCATTTCCTTTTCCTGTGTAACTTTTTGTTTTTTGCTCCAGTTACTACTTGCCCTCTTTTAGTTTGCTCAGTTTTCTACATACCTATCATTAGTTTATTCCTAAATACTTCAATTGAATTTAAAAACAAAACATAAGAAAAACCAAACCAGCCCTGCTCTCAGTAAAGCCAGGCCAATCCAGGAATCCATGAGCTCTGCCATTTTCCCCGTGGCGTTTCTCCTGGAACCTTCTCCCTGTGGTGCAGTCAGGAAAGCCTGCTTTCCAGGCTCCCGCTGCTCAGCTGTTGCCCTGGCTCTTCCATTCACCATCAGCCTGGAAACTGCTTCTCCTGTGCTGAGTCACCTGTTCCATGGAGGCTGTTTCCTCCTTGTTCATGGTTTGCTCTCTGCCTGGTTGGAGCACGTCTTCCAGCAGCTTCCTGAGAAAGAGAATGCATGGAAGGTCGATTTTGTGGAATCTGAAAATATCTTTAGTATATTGTTCCATTTGACTGGTATTCAAGGGAAATACAATCCTAAGTTGGAAATCCTTCTCCCTTTGAATTTCGAAGGCATGTCTTCACTGTCTTAGATTCTAATGTAATTTCTGGAAAGTCTGCTGTATTTGATCCCTAGTGCCTGTGTGTGTATGTGACCTGCTTCGCTCTTCTTTTTTTTTTTTTTCCCTCTCCTCTTTGTATTTAGGATCTTGTCTTAATCCCCAGAGTCCTGAAATCTCACAGGAGGTGGGATAGTCATTGTGCTCAGCAACCTGGCGGGCCCTTGCAGCGTGGATGCTCCTGCCTTAAGGTTCTGGGAAGTCTTTCTGTATGTTTCTTTGATCATTTCTTCCCCTCCACTTTCTTCCAATCTCCCTTTCTGGAATTCCTGCTAGTAGGACCTCATGCTTCTGGATTGAGCCTCAAATTTTCTTTCTTTTTTTTTTTTTTTTGAGATGGAGTCTCGCTCTGTCGCCCGGGCTGGGCAGTGGCCGGATCTCAGCTCACTGCAAGCTCCGCCTCCCAGGTTTACGCCATTCTCCTGCCTCAGCCTCCCGAGTAGCTACAGGTGCCCGCCACCTCGCCTGGCTAGTTTTTTGTATTTTTTTTAGTAGATATGGGGTTTCACCGTGTTAGCCAGGATGGTCTCGATCTCCTGACCTCGTGATCCGCCCGCCTTGGCCTCCCAAAGTGCTGGGATTACAGGCTTGAGCCACTGCGCCTGGTCGAGCCTCAAATTTTCTTTATAATTTTCTGGCTCTTTTTTGGTACTGTTTTCCAGGAATTTTGTTTTGTTTTCTGTTTTCGTTTTTTTTTTTTTTTTTAATCTTACCTTTGAGCTTTTCTATTGAATGTTTTATTTCCTTTATCATGTTTTAAAATGTCAGTAGCTCTCTCCGTTCTTGTTCTTTATGATGCCTTGTTCTTGATACCGGACACAGTATTGTTCTTTGGTCGCTGGGGATGTTCATTGCAGTTTTCTTCTGTTCCCTACGTTGTCTCTGTCTCTTGAGTTCCTTTCATCTATTTGTTCGCTTTGGTCTTTGACCTTCTTGTTAGAAGCGCTCCTCAAATATCAGTGTCCTTGGCTATTTTTTATATTTGAGAACGGGGCTGAAAATACCAGCAACTCAGGAGGCCGAGGCGGGAGGATGGCTGGAGCCCAGGAGTTTGAGGCTGCACTGAGCCATGATGGTGCCACTGCACTCAAGCCTAGGCAACAGAGCAAGACCTCATCTCTCCCTGCTCCAGAAAAAGAAAAGAAAATTGCTGGGCCTCCTGATTGGGTGATGGAGTGTGGAGTGTTTCCTTGGCTATTTGTATGCAGCATGGGGGCAGGTACCAAATGAAGGCTTTTTAAATTCTGGGACCTCTTTCTATAAAGAATAATTTCTCATCTCCTGCCTCAAAACACTGAACAGGCTGAGTGACCGGTGCAGAGTGGCAGAGACCTGAGAGGACCTCTTGCCCTTCATATTCAGGCTTAGTCTTTGGATTTTCTCCAAGTCGTCCCATTACGGCCGTCAGCTGGACCGTGTTCTGAGGATGGAGCTGTCTCAGCCTCTGTTGAAACTTGTAATCCAGTGGTTTCACGTGGAGGCTTAACCAGCTTCTGCATCTGTATCCTCACCCACAGCCTCCCGAGCTGTCTGGCACGTGCAGTGCTGAGGTTTCCTAGGGCTCTGGCTCCCACCCCCACCTCGCTGACCGTCCGCCACTCGGTGACCATGTAGCGATGAGCATGTGGCGTTCAGAGCTTTGTTGATGTCACTTGGCTATTGCCATTCCCCTTGTCCTTGAAGGTTTGCTCCCCACCCCACCTTCATTCCTTCTCATTTCAGCGGCGTTAGGAGGGCGAGGAGGGGGATAATGGAGATAAGTGTATGTTTAGCCTGTGAACTTGTGACTGGTGCTTCCTGTTCTCAAAGAGAGGGCTGAGTCTTGGAAGAGAGCTTGGTGCCACGTACCGTCTGCGAGGGCTGGAATTCATAGCGCTGGCATGCATCACCAGAGGTTGTACAGTGGCAGGCAGATGGGGGCAGGGTGGGAACCACTCCCCATGTGTGTTTAGTGTTTGATTGTGGGGTTGTGGGTGGGCCCAAGACAACTCTGAGAGCACTGAGGAGTTCTGTGATCAGAGGCACAGGGCCTTGGGGTTCAGAGGCAGAAGACAGTGTCCGTATGTCGCTTTATGCAGTTGCTGTTTGTTAAGAACGTTTGCGTGGCATTTCACAGTTTTCCCACGTGTTTTTCATCACTGTTAGCTCATTCTCACCTCCCAAGTACCTGGCAGAGTATATATATTATCATCCCCATTTTACAAATGTGAAAAAATTTCGAATAGGCTCTGAAACTTGTTCAGAGTGACCCAGATCGTAATGGCCAAAGGCCAGACTCGCACCTGGGTCTCCGAATCCTGACGCTCTGTGCCAGCGTGGTGAAGGAGAGGACAGGACAAGTTTCTCCCCTGGAAAAGTGTGAACTCCTGTTAGGGAAAGAGATTTGAATGCATGAAAGCAACAGAGAATGATGCTTCATTCACTGTCCAACTGGGGTGAGCACAGCCAAGGGCCACAGATGCAGGGCCACACGAGGGCCAAAGGCCAGTTTGCTGCCAGAAGGACTCCCTGGCTGGCCGTGGCACTGGCTGGCCGGGGCTCTTACAGATAGAGCCAAGGATTATGAGACCCCAATAGTGGCCGGGCACGGTTGCTCACGCGTGTAATCCCAGCACTTTGGGAGGCCGAGGCGGGTGGATCATGAGGTCAAAAGATTGAGATCATCCTGGCCAACATGATAAAACCCCATCTCTACTAAAAATACAAAAATTAGCTGGGCGTGGTGGTGCACACCTGTAATCCCAGCTACTCAGGAGGCTGAGGCAGGAGAATCACTTGAACCCAGAAGACAGAGGTTGCAGTGAGCCGAGATCGCACCCCTGCTCTCCAGCCTGGCGACAGTGTGAGACTATCTCAAAAAAACAAAGAAAAAAGAAAAGAAAAAAAAAGAACTCGATAGATCCGAGTGCAGAAAGATGCTCAGAAGAAGCCGGTAGAAGTCAGAAACGGCATTCAGGGTGGCGAGAAGCAGGAATAAGCAGGATCAGTAGAGGACAAAAAAGCCACGAGGGGGCCGGGCGCGGTGGCTCACACCTGTAAATCCTAGCACTTTGGGAGGCCGAGGCAGGTGGATCACCTGAGGTCGGGAGTTTGAGACCAGCCTGGCCAACATGGAGAAACCCCATCTCTACTAAAAATACAAAATCAGCCCGGCGTGGTGGCGCATGCCTGTAATCCCAGCTACTCGGGAGGCTGAGGTAGGAGAATTGCTTGAACCCAGGATGTGGAGGTTGTGGTGAGCTGAGATTGTGCCATTGCACTCCAGCCTGGGCAACAAGAGCAAAACTCTGTCTCAAAAAAAAAAAAAAAAAAAAAAAAAAGCCAATAGGGAGGAGAAGAGGAGCCATTTGGCACAACTTGGAGTCTGGGGTCACTTGTACCATGCAGACCCTGCCCCCTTGGTTGCAACACACTGTGCCCATTCTTGTCCAGGATGATCACCCATCACTGAAAAGGGGCAGAAGAACATTCTAAGGCCCTTATTTTCTTTTTTTTGAGACGGAGTCTTGCTTTGTCGCCCAGGCTGGAGTGCAGTGGTGCGGTCTCAGCTCACTGCAAGCTCCGCCTCCCAGGTTCACACCATTCTCCTGCCTCAGCCTCCCAAGTAGCTGGGACTACAGGCGCCCACCACCATGCCCGGCTAATTTTTTGTATTTTTAGTAGAGACGGGGTTTCACTGAGTTAGCCAGGATGGTCTCGATCTCCAGTTATCTGAAATACAGAATGTCCCAGTCTTTCCAAGTAATCAGAGTGTTTTTCTGTAGCAGAGGGCTGGGCCATGAGGCCCAGCCTTTAGGCGCTGAAGGTGTGCACAGGAGATGAGCTTAGAATGGCCCAGTGTGCCCAGGGCCATTGAGGTTCTGCACACAGTGTGTGGCACACAGTAGGTGCACAGCAAGTGTGCATTGAAGTTATAGCGAGTTATATGAGTGTGTCTGCCTCCTGACCCTGGGAGCTGCACGCAGAAACGTGGGAGGTCAAGTACTGAGTCTTTTCTCAAAGCCCAGGGGCTCTTGGGGCGAGTGTCTTAGGTGCTCCGTGCCTGAATTTCCTTATCTGTAAGCGGGGATAACTCTATCCTTGTGGGGGAATGGGGGTGGCGGTTGTTGGGGAGGGGGGTGTAAACATGTAAAGCCTTACAACTGCTGGATCCTGTAGCAGTTACTAGGTCATGGGCCACCTGAGAGGCTGGGTCAGGAGCAGTCTCTTGGACTACAGCTTCCTACCCAGGCTCAAGGAGCTGCTGATAGGAAAGAAGCCCATTCAAAAGAAGCCAGTAGAGGAGAGGTCAGAAGCAGCATTTGGAGTGGCGAGAAACAGGAATAAACAGCATCCAAAAGGGACAGGAAGGTCACGAGGGAGAAGCCTGGAGCCTTCGGTTTGGAAAGGACCCCTTTAGAAAGTCTGCTGAGGTGTTGCCCAGCCTGATTGCTTCTGTTGGCAGCAAGTTCACGACTTCCATCTCTGGACTCTGCCCGTTAGAAATGGTTTCTTATAGGCCAGGCGCAGTGGCTCATGCCCTTAATCCCAGCACTTTGGGAGACTGAGACCAGCAGATCACTTGAGCCCAGGGGTTCAAGACCAGCCTGGACAACGTGGCGAAACCCTGTCTCTACAAAAAAAACAAAAAGCAAAAATTAGCCAGGCATGGTGGCACATACCTGTAGTCCCAGCTACTCAGGAGGCTGAGGTGGGAGGATCGATTGAGCTTGGGAGGTCAAGGCTACAGTGAGCCATGATCGCGTCTGTGCACTCCAGCCTGGGCAACAGACTGAGACCCTGCATCAAAGAAAAAAAAAAAAGGAAATGGTTTTTTATATTGAGTATGTTGAGCTGCAGTCCTGGGGTCTGCCCCTGGGAGTCCCATCTGACCCTGGGAACAAGGTGCTTGTCACGTCTGTTAAGAGAGTGACCCCGATGTCTTCTCATCCCCAGCACAGTCCTTGTTTTGTGTTCATCCTGGTCCTTCTCTCCTGATAGTGTGCGTTTGTCTGTAGTTTAAGATTTGGTGTCTAGAGTGGAGCAGAAAGTGCCGGGGGGGCTTGGGGGTGGGGGACAGATAGCCTACTCTCATTCCAATGCTGGAGGAGTTCCTCCCAGAGGCTGGCCCCAAGGCCATCAACTCTTCAGTCTCCAAAGACAAAACCCTCCAGAGAAGCCACAGCCTGATTGTCCAGGCCAGGAGAGAGAAGCTCTCTGGTCCCTCACGCTGGTTGCTGCCCTCTGGACTTGGCCTGAGGGCTCCTTGATCATTTATGAGTCCCCGGGGCTTAGCACAGAGCCTGGCACACCAGCTGTGGTGGATATTTAGGGAGGTGTAGAGTCATTGTGTGTCTCCGAGGCCTCTTCAGGGGTCTGGTACTGGAGCCGTGGTGGGAAGGGCGGTGGGTAGTGAGCTTCCTGGCCAAGCACCCTCCCTCCAGCCCCGCCTCAGCTTCTCTGCTCTTCTTACATCCAGGGCACACATCTTTGTGTTTGTTTCCAGGGGATGTGTTGAGTTTTCCATTTAAACGCCTTTGCTGGGATGTTGGAGGTGGTGGTTCACATGGCTCTGTACTTTCCAGGAGGGAAACTGATGTGTCTAGTTGGTCAGTGGGGCCGGGCTTGGGCCGGTTGTGTCACGTCTGAGGAGATTCTGTCTCATCTTCTCCAAGAATTAGGGAGTCAATTATCGACTCACTAATGATTCTTTAAGGGGAGCTGTCAGTAAATTGGTATTTTATAGACTGGCTGGCCCCAGAGCACCTCCAAAAGGTCAAGAATCTTGAACTGAGAGAGACGATGACATTTGACGATTTTGATCAGTTGTGTGCAGAGCCGGTTACGGATGGACCTCGGCCACGTCATTCAAAAGTGTGCTGACTGCTGATGTGTGGTTTGATGCAAGAAAGGACACGAACCCAGGTGCCAGGCCTTTCTCGGGAGAGGACTGCAGGGATGGGCTCGCCAGGGAGGGAGCTTCCAGATAGAGGGAGCTCATGGGCCTGGGACCCCTGTGGCTTCCCTGGAGGGTTTTGTCATTGGAGACTGGAAAGCTGATGGTCTTGGAGCCAGCCTCTGAGAGGAGCTCCTCCAGTGTTGGAATGAGAGTGGGGTGTCCCCTCCTGCCCTCCCTGAGCCTGTTGTCATGGCAGGCTCCCCTGGGGAGATGGCCCATGTACGTCTGTCCGTTCCTTCCTTCAGTGTTGATTGCGTGTATGTAGCTGCCAGGCCCTCCGGTAGTCATTGGAGGTAGGACTGCATTCTACCTGCAAGGAGTTTACGGTCTGGAAAAAGCAGTAGGCAACACACCGTGGACTCTTGCCTGTGCGCTTAGCTCATCTAAGGCTCTGCAGGTTCACAGCCCCTTACCCCACTAAGGAAGGAGTTACCCGCTTACAGAGGAGGAAATTCAGGCATGGAGCGCTTAAGACACTTGCCTGAGGCCACACAGCTCCTAAGGGGTGGGACCACAGTTCACACCAAGACAGGCTGGCTCCAGGGCCCATGGCTCTTTACCTTACTTGTTGCTGCTTTTGTACCAGAGAGGGGTGGTATATGAAGTAAGCAGGGTACAGGACAGAGCAGGCGGCATCTCAGCAGGGTCTGCCTCTGGGGTGAGCAGAGGGACTAGAATGTACCATTGCATGCAGGCATGAGCGGTCACTGCATTCCCCAGGAGCTTCAGTTGTGGTTTTATCTGTATTCCACTTACCATGGCTGTGCAGATAACTATTGCCAAAACACACAAGTGTAAAACAACCATCCAGTTTCTTCACAGATTTATAAGTCAAGAATTTGGACTGGGCGTGGGGGAGGTAGTTCGTCCCTGCTCCGTGACCTCTGGGCCTTGGCAGGAGAGTGTGAAGGCCGGGGCAGAGCAGCTGAAGGCTTGCTCCCTTGTGTGCCTGGCAGTTGATGCTGGCTGTCAGCTGAAGGCCTCGGTTCCCTCACATGAGCCTCTCTGTGCAGTATCTCCAAAGGCTAGCTCGTGCTTCCCCCCTGCATGGTGGTTGGGTGCAAGGACAGGCACTCAAGGAAGAGCCAGAGGAAAGAGGCCTTTTCTAACCCCTACATCAGATGTCATGAAACATCACTTTGGCTGTAGTCACTCAGGTCCACCAAATGCAAAGGGAGGGTACAGGACCCCACCTCTCAGAGGTGGGGTGTCAGCATCACGGGGTGTGGCAATCTTTAGAAAATGCAACCGTTGGCCGGGCGCAGTGGCTCATGCCTATAATCCCAGCGCTTTGGGAGGCCGAGGTGGGCAGATCACCTGAGGTGGGGAGTTCGAGACCACCCTGGCCAACATGGTGAAACCCTGTCTCTACTAAAAATACAAAATTAGCTCTGTGTGGTGGCACATGCCTGTAATCCCAGTTACTTGGGAGGCTGAGGCAGGAGAATCGCTGAACCCTAGAGGTGGAGGTTGCAGTAAGCCAAGGTTGCGCCACTGCACTCCAGCCTGGGCAACAGAGCGAGACTCTGTCTCAAAAAAATAAAAAACAAAGCCCAAACAAACAAAAAAGAAAATACAGCTGTCATGATATAGCTGGACCCGGCTTAGAATGGACACGGTCATTGTGCTTGGCCTTGTGAGGTTTTGAACAGAGGTTACTGACAGGTTGATAGCACGTTTGGCTTAATGCCCACCCCTTTCCCTTCACTCCATAGTTCTTGCTGGTGAAGAGTCATCTGGAGATTGGTGGAGACTCGTCGGTCCTGAGACATCCTGAGCTGCCTCCAGCACAGGCAGGCAGTACACACGGCCCTCAGCCCTGTCTAGGGGCTCCTGGCCCTGCAGGCAGCACATAGACAGTAATGGTCGTGACAGCCAACACCCAGCGCAGCGTGCCCAGGACACACTTCTGAGCACTTCGATGCTCACGCTTCACAGCCACCTGCCAAATTAGTGCTCCTGTGATCCCCTTTGATAGATAAGGAAACTGAACCCAGAGAGGCTCACACACATCGCATACCTCTGCTGTATGTGTGTGAAGGGCAAAGGGACCGTCAAGGCGTGGTCAGCGCTGGGGGACATATAGGGAGGAGCTCCAGTCATGGTTTTATCTGTATTCCACTTACCACGGCTGTGCAAATAATTACTACTAAAACACACTAGTGTAAAATAACCATCTGTTTCTTCATGGATATTATATGTGGATGTCACCTGAAGATGGGAGCGCTTAATGGGTTAGGGCAACCATGAGTCAGTCACGTAAAATGCCGCAAATATGTTCCTTTCCAAATTGCTGAAGGCCAGCTTTGCCTAAAAAGCATCACCAGGGCTTTCCACGCCCCAGTTCAGTCAGTGAAACCGTTGTGGTGTGCCCCGTGTGTGCCACAAGTGGCACCTGTGTCCTGAGGAAGGAGAGGAGACGGTCATTATGACACAGGGTGGGAAGTGCTGGGAAGTGTCTGCAAGTCAGGTTCTATGGGTAGGAGGGCACTCAATTCCACGATGGTCACCGGGGACTCGTCACACTGGGTGCTGTCCAGCGGGGGTTAGTGGATCCTGAGAGCACAGCGGGAAGGGCTCTGGAGCCCCTGGGATCTGGGAGTGCAGAAGCACCGAAGGGTAGAGAACCTGCTCTGGGGAGAAGCGCAGCGTTAGTGCTGCTCGGGAGCGGTGGGAGCATGGGCAGGGACCAGGTCACCCATCGAAAGACCAAGTGCCAAGCTGGGCAGCACCAGGGAGCCTTAAAGGACTTTATGCTGCAGGGGCTGGCGGGATGGGATGAGAAGGAGCCCTCTGGCTGCAGGGCCACTGTGGCTCCCTCGACCTGTTCCCCTGACCCTGTTCTGCCCCTCCCCTTGGCTTTGTGCCTTTGCTGGATGCCCATCCTCATTCCCATGTCCTCGCTCTGGCTCTTCCTCTTGCGTTCTTTCCTTTTGGGTACCCTGTGCTGCACCCCTCTTCTTCCTCTTCTCCATGCTCTCCTCCATCCTGGTATATACATTTGCCTCTAGCACCCTGCAGGCAGCAACCCCCTGACCAGGAGACCCGTTACAGCGTGTTGCTGTATTTATAGCATCAACATTTACAGCAGACGTGATGTGCCATCACTCCGTGTGGCAAATTTTGGGTCTTTGTGGGGATGTTGAGCCGAGTCCCAATTTAGAATGAGCAGCCTAAGCTTCCCGAGGTTTCTGCACTGTGTTCTGTGCTGCTTGTGTGCTTTGTTGTAGCTCATAGTGCTGTGCGTATTCCGGATACCGCTACAGGTTGTTGACTGGATGAAGGTTCTGCGCTCTCATTCCTGCTTGCAGTTTCTCCCAAGATTTTCATAGAGACTGTTTTGTTGTTATCTTATAAAATTGTGATCTGTAACACACAAGTATGTAAGACAAATATTTACTTATAAATACATTAGAGATGAGGTCTCGCTATGTTGCCCAGGCTGGAGTGCAGTGGCCATTCAGAGGTGCGATCCCACTCTGGAGTTTCACTTGCTCTGTTTCACCAGCCTGGGCTGGTTCACTCCTCCTTAGGCAACCTGGTGATCCCCCACTCCCAGGAGATCACCATACTGCTAGCAGTCTCGGTGCAGACACCAGATCGACATAGCACACTACAGCCCAGAACGCCCAGACTCAAGCCGTCCTCCTGCCTCAGCAGTAGCTGGGACCACAGGCGCGTGCCACTGCACCCGGAAAACTAATAAAGCCAATACCGCTTCGCCCCAGGGTCAACACTGCCAGCCCTCCCAAACCTGAGTGCCCACCCTCATCTCAGCCTTCTCTGGCCCCCCCACATAACCCTGAACTCACGGCAGTCCCTTCCTTGCTTCCCTTTGTAGTATTATGCCAGTGTAGGGGTGCATCCCTGGGTAAGATAATTTAGGTGTGCCGGGATTTGAACTTAGGAGCGGAAGGTCAGCTGTGTGCGTTCTTGACAGGCTCCTTTTGCACAACCTTATGTCCCCCAGGCTCCTCCCTGTTGCCACGCACGGCTGTGGCTCTTTCACCTCCATTGCCATTTAGAATGCCAGCATCTGTGGACCCATTCTGCTGATTTGACTGGTTTCCCCTGGACACTGTTTTTGCAGCCTTGGTCATCTATAATTTCCTGAGCCTGTGCTATGAGTACCTAGGAGGAGAAAGTTCCATCATGTCGGAGATCAGAGGCAAACCCATTGAGTGAGTATGGAGTCCTCCTGGAGCCCTAAACCACCCCATTTCCTGGGCCTTGTATACCTGGAGCTGTCCTGGCACCAGCTGGACTCAGACCATCTCTGTCCGTGACCTTGACCTGCTGTGCCTCACCACATTTCCTAAGCCATTCTTGGCGTTTAGGAGGGCCTCTGCGGCTCATTCTCTCTCTCTCTCTCTCTTCCTGTCTCAGTCTTAGTGCTTTCCTGTCTGTTTTTGCCTCCTGGAGTTTTTACATTCAGAGCTTTCCAAGTTGGTTTGTCACCCCAGGGCCGGTGCAGCCCTGTGTCCCTCCGCCTATGGCACGTGCAGATGCCCTGCCATACCTCCCCTGTGCTTGGCCTCGGGTTCAAAGTCTGCCTGGGATGTGTGCCCCAGCTCCTCTGGATGGATGGGAGGGCAGCCTTCCCCACCCCACCGTTCCTAAGTCCTGGCTCTTCACTCACTGCTGCTGCCTCCTATGCTTGTCTCTTCCAGGTCCAGCTGTGTGTATGGCACCTGCTGCCTCTGGGGAAAGACTTACTCCATCGGATTTCTGCGGTTCTGCAAACAGGTGCGTGCCCCAGCAGCTGCCTAGCTCAGGAGGAGCAGGGTGGGGACTGGGAAACCCTGCCCTGGGCTGCCCTGGGCCCTACCTGAAGAGGTTCCCTTTCCTCTGAGGGCCCCCAGGCCCCCAGCACCCAGCCCCTGAAGCTGTGAGGCAGGCACCACATTAGCAGGGTGTGCTTGGAGGGGCAGCGACCGGCATCCTGGGAGTGTCTGCTGTACTGTGGGCAAGAGCTGAGCCCAGACTCTTGCTCGTGTGACCAAGTCTTGGTGTATGTGAGAATCAGAAGTGCATGGGGATTCTAGAACCTCCATTTGAAAACTTCTCATCAGCTGCAGCTAGGGGGCAGGAGGGTTTTGGCATTAAAGACACACGCCAGAACAGGCCTGTGCCATCTCTCCCTGCATTTCCTGGTTGGCAGTCCAGCCGCTCTAGCTTCCTGGGCTGACCTCCCTGTGGTCTAGAGTAACCTGGGTGGAGGCAGTGTGGTGGGTCGCTCAGTGTGTGGGCCTGGGTATCTGACCATCCGAGCCTGATTTCCAGCTTTTCTTCTGACTGTGTGACCTTGGATAATTGGCTTACCTTCTCTGAGCTTTAGTTTCCTCCACTGTAAAATGAGTGTAATGATACTCCTCTCGAGAGATGGTTATGAGGATCACATGAGGTCATGGATGTAGAGCTTTCAGCCCAGCGTGGCGGAGCCCACGGCCTCCTGTTCAGGGAGGCAGAGTCGGAGGAGATCACGCCCAGTCTTCATGACCTAGTCTCCTCTGGGGCTCCGTAGGGGCTCTGTCATGTCAGCCTCTCCAGCTTCACCAACAGTAGTCACGAAAGGATACGAAACCCACAGCCAAGTCACTGTGGCTTGGGCAGGGCCTGCTGCTCCCTTCTGTGCAGGGCCCAGGCCACAAGGTGGGCACACCCACAAAGCCTCTGCCTGGCCATGCCAAGTCTGCAGTTCTGCTTTCCAGACCTTCCTTCCTTAGCATGTTCCTAAATTCAGGATCTCACCACCGGACCTGCAGGGAAAGAGTTAAAACTATCCTGGGTTCAGGGTGGGGCACTGAGAGCCATTGTTTACCAGTTGGTGCAGCCACCCAGGTTCCGGCCAGCTGTGACTCACCGCCTTGTTTGATGATTATATTGTCTACAAAGTTTTGATTTCATGATTATTAGCTAGGGTGGCCTTGTTAGAAATGATTCCCCAGCCCTGTGGGCTCAGATGTTCTGCTCTTGTTCCTGGCAGTGGCAGGGAGAGATACAAGAAGTAAGAGAACAAAAGAGGCCTCTTCCTTTCTTTACCAAGGCGAGAGAGCACACCCCACAGCTTTGTCTTGGAGGCACAGAGACAGGCCTTTGACTCCTCAGGGCCAGCGCTCAATATCCAGATCTTCTGGAGAAATTCCCTACTTAAAGCAGAGATTCCCGATCACCACTCACTACCCTAGCCCGCAGGAGAGATCACCCACTCACTACCCTAGCCCTCAGGAGAAGCTCTGGAATGGAGCCCTGGAACCTGGCACGTGTCTAAAACTCCCCGGGGGGTTCTGATGTCCAGCCCAGCCTGGGAACTGCTGACTGGTCCAGGGTATGGTGAGGTGATGATTCTGGGACCTACTGGCCTGGGCTCTGTCTGCTGCTGCTTCTTCAGCTTCTCTGTGCCTCAGTTTCCTCATCTATACCATGAGGATAATGATAGCACCCACGTCAGGGGGCTGTCATGAGTACCAGGTGAACTGACCCAGGGAAGCAGCAGCCTGCTGCCAGGCTCATAACTAGAATTCACTCAAACTGCCGCTCTTCCCTTTTCCCAGGCTCATAACCAGAACTCACACAAACTGCCGCTCTTCCCTTTTCCCCAGAAGGTGCCAGTCCCACTTCTTCTAGGCGGGATGACAGGGCCAGGGACGTTCTTTGGGGCTTTCTGAGAGTGGGACTACACGTCTGCCCCATCACACATGCCTCTCCGTATGGCAGCCCCATGGTGCGGGCTGCCTGGGGCTCCCCTGCAAGCCCGGCTCAGATCCCCGGTTGGGGCAGAAGCTACAGGTTCCACAGATCACTGTTCCCGCTCCAGGCTCCTCGTCATTTTTGCAGCTACACTAGCTGAGCCTTTTGGATTGGATTTAACCACCCCCCAGCTCCTCAGGAGGGGCCTTAGGGCTTAGATTTATTTGCTTTCAAGATAATGGTGATACTAGTGATGTTATGGGCACCACGGGTCCTCCCGTAGGGAATCGGGAAAACCTGGCTGAGGAATTCTTTCCATGGCTCAGCCAACTAGCAGGCGCCGTTAGTGCATGCGCAGAGGCGGGAGACTCCCGGGAAGACACTGCGCTTCCTGGCTGTGCCACCCCGCAGCAGTGGCCCTGTGGTGTGGGGAGTGACTACGTCCTTTTCACCAGGGAGTCTGTGCTCAGAGGCCAAGTGACTGCCCAAGCTGTCCCCAGAGTTCAAACTCAGATTTCGAGACCGTGGAGTCCATGTGCTCTGGGGCTACATTTCCTGAGTCAGCTCCATCCCCAGAGTGACCTCTGCTCACCAGAAACCAGAGAGTGGGGCCAGGAACCAGACAGGGGGTGGACATGGAGGATGGGAGGAGGCCTTCACCTGTGCCGGCTCCGTGGTGGCTGGTTCCTTGAGCAGGGCCCCAGCCTTGCTCCAGGCACCAAGGTCTCTAGGACCTGGCCCTGTCCATCTCCTCGGCCACCTCTCCAGTACGCAGCCCCTTGCACTCGTCCACCCTCTACCTCGGGGCCTTGGTGCAAGCTGCCCCCTCTGCCTGTCGAACTTTTCGTTTCCAGCATCCTCCTGATGGTCATGGCTCGAGAAGCTTCCTTGTGTGCATCTCCTGTCCCCCGCCTCCATCATGCCCTGCCACACTGTTCCTTCCTTCCTCCACATGCTCATCTCACACACGGCGTTGTGTGGGCTGCATCTCCTATATGTTCTGCCTTCTGCCCCGTGCAGACCACAGTCCCCTGGGAGCAGGACACAGAGCCATCCCCCATCTCCCCCATCTCCTCTATCCTTCCATCCCCTCCATCCTTCCATCCCCTCTGTCCCTCCATCCCTCCGTCCCCTCCGTCCCCTCCGTCCCCTCCGTCCCTTCCGTCCCCTCCGTCCCTTCCGTCCCTTCCGTCCCCTCCGTCCCCTTCATCCTCTCTGTCCCTCCATCCGGCACAGTTCTGGCTGCCAGAAGCAGAGCTTGCTTCATGCCTTCTGCGTTCCTCCTCCACACTCGACCTCCTTTTCCCCCCGACAGGCCACCCTGCAGTTCTGTGTGGTGAAGCCACTCATGGCGGTCAGCACTGTGGTCCTCCAGGCCTTCGGCAAGTACCGGGATGGGGACTTTGAGTAAGCAGCGGGTGCTCCCCGGGGTGTGTGGGAGGAGTGTTGGCACAGGCTGGTGCCTTGGCTCAGGGAAGGGGGCGGCCAGAGTGGCCGCACAGCTGTGACCTTCCTGGGTGCCTGGTGCTCACGCCCCCCTGAAGTCCAAGCCCACCAGTGGACACCCTTGCAGTTGGCCCTGCTGCCGGCCCAGGAGGGAACCATTGGCAGCAGTCACATTCACGTCCAGGCTGCAGAGTGGTACCGCGAAGGGATGGGCCACAAGGGGACAGTGACCACTGCTGAGGCAGGGAGCAAGAGGGTCAGAGTCCCAAGAGGTCGGCTCAAGTCTACAGGTACATAAGCCCCTGCTGTGTAAATTGACCACACGCATTTCATTCTGGGCTTAGTGAAAATGACCATGTGGCTGGGCGTGGTGCCTCACGCCTGTAATCCCAGCACTTTGGGAGGCCAGTGCTGGTGGATCACCTGAGGTCAGGAGTTCAAGACCAGCCTGGCCAACATGGTGAAACCCCATCTCTACTGAAAATACAAAAAGTTAATTGGGCATGGTGATGAGTGCCTGTAATCCCAGCTACTTGGGAGGCTGAGGCAAGAGAATTGCTTGAACCCAGGAGCCAGAGGTTGTGGTGAGCCGAGATCACGCCATTGCACTCCAGCTTGGGTGACAAGAACAAAACTCCGTCTCTCAAAAAAAAAAAAAAAGTGACCATGTGTCTAGCCCTGTGCTTTGAAGCACTTGTCACACACTGTCTGTGAACTGCACAATAGCCCTACCAGGGCAGATGAGCAAAGGGAGGTCAGGGGGATGCAGCCGACCGAGTGAAAAGGCGGCAGAGCTGAGCAGTGTCACCCACTTTGACGCCTGTTACCTGCCTGTCAGGCTGTGGCCTCCAGCTCAGCCCTGGCTTCCACACTGGTGTCCAGCGTTAGGAGTGTGGGCACCAGGGCGTAGACAAGTCCATGAGTCACGCAGAGGCAGCAGAGCTGGTCTGGCCTGCAGACGCACCCCGTACACCCCCACCCCCGTCTGTCGCTTTGATCACCCCCTCTGACCCCTTCAGTGGCTCTTTGAGCTCTGCTGGACATGTGGGGCTAAGAGCCATGGGGACTGTGTGTGGTGCAGTCGAGGAGAGCCCCTTCCCTCCAAGGGTGTGTCCCAGCCAGAAAATGCTCCCCGTCCTGCAGCGTCACCAGCGGCTACCTCTACGTGACCATCATCTACAACATCTCCGTCAGCCTGGCCCTCTACGCCCTCTTCCTCTTCTACTTTGCCACCCGGGAGCTGCTTAGCCCCTACAGCCCCGTTCTCAAGTTCTTCATGGTCAAGTCTGTCATCTTTCTCTCCTTCTGGCAAGGTGAGCCCCCTCCCAGCGCCTCGAGGCTGCCCATGCTGCCCTGTCCTCTGTGCTTCCTGCTGCCCCTTCTGCTTATGGTCCCTGGTGCCCGTGGGGCCTGTTCAGAGGGGCCTCAGCCCACTGGGCACTTGCTGGGGGTGAAATCTGAGCCCTCAAGGGCCTTTCCCAGGGGATGGGGGAGCTTTGGCAGGGCCGCTACATGAATGGGAGGGCCTAGGAGACCCTGCGTAATCACTGACATCTCAGTTTTGGTGGCTGGCAAAGAGCTGGGAGAGCGGGGTTTCCGGAGGCTGTGGCCTTGTGTTGCTACTCCTGCCCTACAGGAGCAGCTGTGGCCCTGCTTACATCCTTACTGGGGCGTGTGGGTAGCTGAGTGGGGCATTGTGGAAGATGGGGGACCAGGAAGGGGACCAGTCTGGGTCCAGACACCCATGCCTCCTCATCCAGGCATGCTCCTGGCCATCCTGGAGAAGTGTGGGGCCATCCCCAAAATCCACTCGGCCCGTGTGTCGGTGGGCGAGGGCACTGTGGCTGCTGGCTACCAGGACTTCATCATCTGTGTGGAGATGTTCTTTGCAGCCCTGGCCCTGCGGCATGCCTTCACCTACAAAGTCTATGCTGACAAGAGACTGGACGCACAAGGTAAGAGCCAGGGTCCTAGGCGACCCCCACTGAGAGAAGCAGGGAGCCCCAAACATCCCAGGGCCCTCCCACCTCCCAGCATCCTACAGGTGCGGCTGGGTCAGGACATGGGATCCCCACTCTATGTGCAGAAATGGGGCCACAGAGGTCGGGGAAGAGCAGGTGCCACCAGCACTAGCAGTTCGGTCCTGGAAGCTCAGGCCACCTGTCTCTTGCAGCAGGTCCAAGTGTGGAGACCCAGGGATGATACAGACAGAGACTGTAATGAACAGACAAATTCCCTCGGGCTTCTGACACCCAACACTGTGGTTTCCATTTTGTCCTGTAATTCCCTCATCTCATATACTATGTTTTAAAAAAAGAATACTTCTGAGAAACAGACTCGGATGGTAATAGGTTTTAACAGCTTTCTTTTACACCTGCGCATCTTCCTTCTTGCTAGAACAGTGGTAAGTAGCCCCAGTTGTACTGGAAAATGCCCTGGAGAGCTTTTGAAAGGGCTGATACCCAGCCCCACCCTCGGAGATGCTGCTGTAATGGGTCTGGGCTGGCAGGCTGTGTGCTCTGAGAGTTCCGTGCTTTAAGCACTCCCAGGGTGGTGTGAATGTGCTGCTGCCGAGACGCTCCAGTGGGCCGGAAGGGCTGCCTCTGGCCACTGGGCAGAGGGGGTTGTCCTTAGAGGATGGGGACGAGGAGGCTGGGAAGGCCTGAGAATGACTGAGCCAGTGAAGGGGCAGGAGGAACTGGGGAGAGGGGAGCCTCCTCTGACACATCTACCCAGGAGCCTGGCTGCTGCCAGCTGTCTGCCCGAGTGGCTGGAGGCAAGAAACCCACTTCCCCAGGGCCTACCTGCAGGCCCACACAGGCTCCGTGGTGGGTAGTGTGATTGTAGAAATGTCTGTCTGCAGCGGGGCTCTGCGGCCCACTTCCCACCCCCCTTCCTCTGTGCCTTCCCTGGTGGGGGAAGACCTACTCTATGGCCCAAAGAGCAGGTACACAAAGGCCAGGGCTTGCCAGCTGATGGCCCAGTTGGAAGGACCTAGCAAACACCCACCCAGCATTGACGGCAATGTCCCTTGGACCTGGTCTGGCATACCCTGTGCCCGTAGGAACATCGGCCTGGGGCCTCCCCAAGGGGCAAGGGGGGGCCACGGCAAAGAACCATTCCTGCCCCATTGGGTCTCTGCTGCCCAGCCTGAGCTGTCCCTCCACACACCGCCCCTAGACATACCTGCATCCGGCCAGGGAAGCCGCTTGCCCTTCTCTGCCTCCGCACTGGTCCTGAGCCCCCTGCTACCCTCTAACCCAGGCCCAGACCCTTAGCCCGCCCTCAGGATAGGCTTGGGTGCAGAGCTGGCTCAGCTGTGCGATCGTAACCCCTCCCTCTGAGCCTCCATGTCCTGGTCTGGGAAGTGTTGTGAGGTTTGTAAAATACGAGGTGCAGATGTGGCCCCAGGCTAGCCTGGGAAGAAGTGGGGATGGGACGTCCTGACCTAGACTTGGAGGCGGAACTCAGCCGCCAGGCGGATGTTTCCTGTTGGCGTGAACACCAGGGGAGGAGTCATCCCTAGGTGGATATCCCCCCTGCCAAGCCCCAGGAGGCACCTGGAGCTTCCTGGGTGCCCTGTGGGGGCCTGGGGGGTGGGGGCAGGGTGTGTGGTGTGTCGTGCTGGCGGGCCTCGGTGGTGGGCACACACTGTTCACTCAGCGGTCTCTTGTCTTCTCTATTTCTTTGGCTTCTCTCCCCACCCCCCTTGCCCTGCTTTTGCCGGGGTTTGGCCGTGGGCAGTGCCAACATACGGCCCTTACGGTAGGTCCCGCTCTTGGTCTGCATGTCTGTTCTGCACGTCAGTTCTGGTCACTGTCACTGGCATGCCTCTCTCTGTAGCTCCTCTGTGTTCTCATCTCCTCCCCTGGGCACCCCTGGGTGGGAATGCCCAGAGCACCTGCCAAGGGCCACCCTCTGTAGAGCTTGCCTGCTTCCGTCCTGGTCTCTCGTTCTGGAATGTGCCCCGCCCTCTTCTGGGGTCACAGTGCTCTTCATGGGGTATCGGGGCATTTCATGATGTTTCCAAGAGTTCACAAGCTGAGTCAGGAATCCTCGGTTCTGGAGTTAGGCTTGTCCCTTACGTCCAGGTTTTGTGTCCTGGGCCGCTTTTCCCCTCTGAGCCCGCGAGGACGGGACGACTGATTAGAGGAGATGAGGAGGAAGCCCTCTTAGAGGGAGCCAGGGAGTCGCATCTGCTGCCCTGGGGGTGCAGGCCATCCTGGTCCTGATGGGGCCAGGCCCTGGCCCACTCTCCAGAGTGGAGGGAGCACAGCTCTTCCCCAGGTGGTGGGGGACGCGTCTGGCGCCTGTGGAACAGGGCACCCCTGGCTTCCAGGCCCTCTGGCCCCACACGCCCCGACTTCAGTCGGTTGAGCCTGCCCTGGCCTCTCTGGGGCATTCCAGGCTCACTGCCCATAGCTCGCCAGTCTCTAGCCTTGGTCCCTCCCCCAGCCGGCCCGGCTCCCAGTGGGGGCTTACATCTGCTCCTCTTCACAGTTGAGCCTCCCCTTGGGGCTCCTTAGCCAAAGGAGTCCATTTTTTCCTGCCCCTTCTCATATCCTGGACCCCATTCTCTGTCCCAGAAGGGGTGGTGGAAGGGCACAGCTTTGGGCTAGGGGGGTCTGTCCCAGGATCATGGGCAGGGGCTGAGCAGCCTCCTCACCCGCCCCTCCCGCCCCCTGCCCGGCAGGCCGCTGCGCCCCCATGAAGAGCATCTCCAGCAGCCTCAAGGAGACCATGAGCCCGCATGACATCGTGCAGGACGCCATCCACAACTTCTCACCTGCCTACCAGCAGTACACGCAGCACTCCACCCTGGAGCCTGGGCCTGCCTGGCGTGGTGGCGCCCACGGCCTCTCTCGCTCCCACAGCCTCAGTGGCGCCCGCGACAATGAGAAGACTCTCCTGCTCAGCTCTGATGATGAGTTCTAGGTGCGGGCTGCGGTGGCAGAAGTGCTGGCGCCGTAGCCATGGTCAGGCTGTGCCCCACCTCCAGCCACACCACCAGGCCAGTAGGTAGCTGGCACAGCACTCACGCCGCCATTTATTTATTGGACCAGAAACACTCACATGTCGCTTCCAGAGGAACCGGGGACAGCCAGGATCGCCCATGGGCCTTCAGGAATATTTATACACGGCCCAGCCTGCACTGCCCGGGCGAGGGCAGAAGACACTGGGAGCAAGGCTCATGCCCCTGCTACCCATCCTGTGCTGGGGGCATGCTGGGACCAGCCGCGCCCAGGCCCCAATGCTTGTGTGTGGACCAGCGGCTGCAGCCTTCTAGCCCCTTCTCCCCGCGAGACTCTCAGGCTGAGGTCGGCAAGCTGTGGCCCCCACACACACCGTGCAATACCCTGTCTGACCTGGGCTCTTCCCGCCTGCATCCCTCCCCTGTCCACCTTTGTCCAGTGCTAGATTCACCTCACCCCGGGCAGGAGCGGGGATGTGGGCGCTCTGTGGTCCTCCCCTCCTGACCTCCCTGGCATGCTGCAAGGATCAGAGCCAGACACTGGGAGTCACAGGCCCCACCCAGAAAGGGCATTCAGGGGCCTCTGGGCACCACTTCTGTTGAAGCAGGGGCTTCTGGGCCCCTGGGTGTCCCCACCCATCATGGCCACAGGTCTGGCTGCCTCATGCCCCTTCCCCTGGCCTACCAAGGACAGCCCACAGCCCGCACTGCCGGCTCACTTGGGTCCTTCCTCGATAGCTTTGGGCAGAGCCCTTGCTTCCTGGCTGCTCCAGGGTTCAGGGGCTCCCAGCCCTCCTTTCCAGGCTGGTGCTGGGTCCTCTCTCTCTTTGGGGCTTCTCCCTCCCATTTCAGGGGAAAGGTCTGAGTCTCCATGTTTCAGACCAGCTTCCGGTTGAAGGCAGTCTGGCAGGGAGGCTGGGAGGGGTGGCCACACGATGGGGAGCTGAGAGGTGGGGGAATGGTCCCAGACTCCTCTTGGGGCCCCCATCTACACAGGGCCTGGTGTTCTGCCCCATCCGGCCCCTGGCCCATCTCTTCTGTGCCTTAGTCACATGTGAAAGCGCCCCTCTCTGGCTCCCTGTCTGTCCCACATGCTCCCTGGGGCTCTTCGTTCAGCTGCTGGCGCTCACAGGATCCTGCAGTGCTGGGCCCAGAGCCCTCAGACAGGCCTCAGGAGTGTTCAGGAGCACCAGGCCCCTCCTCTCCCCCTCCACACCTCTAGACCTAGGGCCTCCAGAGCTGGAGCCCCCAGCAGGCTGGGCTTATACCAGCTCCTGACTTAGGAAGAGCCTCGTGTCACAACACATCCCTATAGGCAAAGTGTCCTGGCATTTAAAACCCAGATTATCCCTGGGTTTGGGCTGCAGTCGCCTCGAGAAGCTGGTAGGGTAAGGGAGAGGGACCCTGCCGGTGTTCACTGGGGATTCTTTCGGTCCTTCCTGGAATGAACAGGTTCCCTCCCTGCCACCTGTGAGGAGAGTCGGGGCCTGGCTGTCTTCCTGGCCTCCTTCCTTCCCTCGTGGTAGAGGCTTGCATGTGGGTGCCAGAGGCCAGCTCTCCCCCTCCGTCTTGGGGGGCCTGACCCGGGAAGGTGGGTGCAGACACAGGCTGAGGACCAGCCCTGGCCCTGCCCCCGCCGTCTGCTTTCACCAAGCTGTCTCCGACATAGCTTCCCTTCTCCCTCCAGGCCAAAGTGTGCTGCTGACGCCCACCCCCTGGTCTTCACCTGCCCCAGCGTTGCTGTTTGGGTGGAGGGTGGGGTGGGGGGAGCTCAGTGGCAGGGAATCAGCAGTCCCTGGGGTCATGGGGATGGGAACACGTGCCCAACCGCTCCATCCCCTCCTCCTTAGGATGCATAACCTACCTTGTCTTTTTTTTTTTTTTTTTTTTTAATTTTCTTTCCAGATAGAGTAGCTCTTTGTACATAAAGAATACTTGAAAAATTAATTGTATGATGTATGAGAAGACAGAGTCTCCTAGTTTTGTATCTTGTATGACTGCCATGAGTTCCACCAGAAAGCCACTCTATTTTGGTCTCTGTGACATTTTAAATGCGTGACAGAAGTGAGCAAATAAAGTGAGGAAGAATATATATATGAGATAATATAGATTGTATTGAAATCTCCGCCTGTGGCTGAGGTTTTTCCTTCCTCCTCCCTGCCCCCTGTGTTGGGTTTGGAGTGGGTGGAGTGGCTGTGGGCAGGGGCGGCTTAGGAAACTCTTTCCTTCCTGTGTGTAACCCTTAAGTGATGGGGGTTCAGATTCACAGGGACCAAGGTCAAGGCCCAGGCCCCCCTCGGACAAAGGGTTTCCCCAACCCCCAGGAAGCTCCCCCCCCAGGACAGCCGGGCCGCAGGTGGTCAATGCTCCTTCCCTGTTTGGTCAGCCAGGTCGATGGGGCCCACATGCTGGCAGCCCCGCTCCTGCAGGCTTCTCGCAGGATTTCCTGGGATCCCCCTTCCAGACAAGCTTCCTGCATCTCTGGGCCCATCCTCCACCCTGGGACCATCAGGGCCAGGGACCCTGGGGCAGGGGGCCTCTGGCTGTGGGCACAGTGCCTGGTCTCTCCAGTACCGCATGCCTTCTCAGGGCCTGGCTTGCTGCTGACGGGAGCACTCAGGAATGCAGCGTGGGTGGGGGAATTCCCGCCAGCCTCCCGAGGCGGGTCCTGCGTCCTCCCGCAGCTTCCTGCTGCCCCTCCTGCAGGACTGAACTCAGTATTTCAGGGTCATGGTCTTGGCAGGGAAAGCACCGAGCCCCAGCCTGAGAAGGGGAGAAAGCCCTGTGGACGTGGCCGACCTATGCGATTTGGCCCTTTCCAGGACTCAAATCCTGCACCTTTGCCCAGCTGGTGCCTTACCCCACCGGCCCCATACCCAGCCCCACAGTTGACCTCACCCCGGTCTGTGCCACTGTAAATGTGTGTTCTGAGTGTTAAAACTTGCAGCCCGGCCGGGCACGGTGGCTCAAGCCTGTAATCCCAGCACTTTGGGAGGCCGAGATGGGCGAATCACGAGGTCAGGAGATCGAGACCATCCTGGCTAACACGGTGAAACCCCATCTCTACTAAAAAATACGAAAAACTAGCCGGGCTAAGTGGCAGGCGCCTGTAGTCCCAGCTACTCGGGAGGCTGAGGCAGGAGAACGGCATAAACCTGGGAGGTGGAGCTTGCAGTGAGCTGAGATCCGGCCACTGCACTCCAGTCTGGGCGACAGAGAGAGACTCCGTCTCAAAAAAAAAAAAAAAAAAAAAAAACTTGGGCCGGGCGCGGTGGCTCAAGCCTGTAATCCCAGCACTTTGGGAGGCCGAGACGGGCGGATCACGAGGTCAGGAGATCGAGACCATCCTGGCTAACACGGTGAAACCCCGTCTCTACTAAAAATACAAAAACTAGCCGGGCGAAGTCGCGGGTGCCTGTAGTCCCAGCTACTCGGGAGGCTGAGGCAGGAGAATGGCGTAAACCCGGGAGGCAGAGCTTGCAGTGAGCTGAG
This sequence comes from Rhinopithecus roxellana, assembly GCF_007565055.1. NCBI lineage: Eukaryota > Metazoa > Chordata > Mammalia > Primates > Cercopithecidae > Rhinopithecus > Rhinopithecus roxellana. The sequence continues at coordinate 2,875,910 of NC_044561.1, forward strand.
ATCTGGCCACTGCACTCCAGTCCGGGCAACAGAGCGAGACTCCGCCTCAAAAAAAAAAAAAAAAAAAAAAAACTTGTAGCACAGGGTCCCCAGGGTTTTTCACGCTTCATGCCCCATAGCATCTTCATTTTACAGATGGGTAAACTGAGGCTGTGAGAAATCAAATACCAAAGATCCCACAGCTAAGAACAGACACCTAGATTCAAACCCCAGTTGCCGTGACCCACAGACCACAGTAGACTCTACTGCTCCTTCAGGGTGCCCCAGAAGGGCTGGCAGATTGGGTTGAAATTAGTGAGTTTGAGGCCTAGGTCAAGACACGGGGGTATGGTTTAGGTCTGCAGACAGGGGCTGGGAAAGCCACTCTGCCTCCTTGGGCCTTCTGAAACAGGGAAGATAGTTGTTTCTACTTGGCTGTAGAAAATCAGACCTCAGTGTGAAAGTGCTGGAAAAATGACTCCGAAATCTGGGATTTTTCCTCTCTGGGTGGGAGTGTCTGTTCACTAAAGGGATGCCCAGGGAATTTAACCCTAAGTTTCTTTTGAGACAGGGTCTCTGTCACCTAGATTGTGCAGTGGTGCAATCATAGCTCACTGCAGCCTCGAACTCCTGGGCTCAACCACACCACTACGGCTAATTTTTTTTTTTTTTTTTTTGAGATGGAGTCTCGCTCTGTCACCCAGGCTGGAGTGCAGTGGCGCGATCTCAGCTCGCTGCAACCTCCGCTTCCCGGGTTTAAGCAATTCCGCTGTCTCAACCTCCCGAGTAGCCGGGACTACAGACATGCACCACCACACTCGGGTGGTTTTGTGTGTGTGTGTGTGTGTGTGTGTGTGTGTGTGTGTGTGTGTAGTAGAGATGGGGTTTCACCATGTTGGTCAGGCTGGTCTTGAACTCCTAACCTCAAATGATCCACCCGCCTCAGCCTCCCAGAGTGCTGGGATTATAGGTGTGAGCCACCGTGCCCAGCCTGTTTTCTTATTTTTAAATTTCTTGTAGAGATGGGGGTCTTGCTATGTTGCCCAGACTGGTCTCAAACTCCTGGCCTCAAGTGATCCTCCCACCTCAGCCTCTCCAGTAGCTGGAACAATAGGCACGTGTACCACCATACGTGGCTAATTATTTTTTATTTTTTGTAGAGATGGGGTCTCACTATGTTGCCCCGGTTCATCTTGGACTCCTAGTCTCAAATAATCCTCTTGCTTCAGCCTCCCAAAGTGCTGGGATTACAGGTGTGAGCCACCATGCTCCACCAGAATGTAGCTCTAAATTTCATTGTGTTCATGGCTTTGTCTTCCCCAGGAGCTCCTGTGCTCTAAGCAACCAAAAGGAAGGATCGCAGTTTCAGCACCGCTGGTCTCTGTAGCCGTCTCCACCCCACCTCATACCCTGTGCAACAGCTGGTGATGTGCACTAGCCCTCCCCACCACCAGAGGTCCCACGGGGTTGAAAGCAGAAACCCATTCTAGACACCCCTCCCCAACAAAGATAGTCCAAGATACACACTTATTCTCTGTGGAAAAAGAACTTGACTTTATTTAGAAAGTCTACAAAATACAGAAGGCGATAACTCGCTTGCTGTAAGTCAGGAAATAAATAAATTCTAGGAGCCGGGCAATATTTTTAAACTTTTTTTTTTTTGAGACAGAGTTTTGCTGTGTTGCCCAGGCTGGAGTGCAGTGGTGCGATCTCAACTCACTACAACCTCTGCCTTCTGGGCTTAAGTGATCCTCCTGCCTCAGCCTCCCAAGTAGCTGGGACTACAGGCATGATGAGCCACCAAGCCTGCCTCAGCCTCCCAAGTAGCTGGGACTACAGGCATGATGAGCCACCAAGCATGGCTAATTTTTGTATTTTTTGTAGAGATGGGGTTTCACCATGTCGTCCAGGCTGGTCTCAAACTCTTGGACTCAAGCGATCCCCCTCCTTGGCCTCCCACAGTGCTGGGGTTACAGGCGTGAGCCACCGCGCCCGGCTCAAACATGTTTTGTTGTTGCTACCCCGCTTTCCCTAAATATAAGATAAAATGTGATTTATTTGCAGATATAAAATATAAAGTCCAGCTCAGGGCCATACGCCACTTTCCCCAGGGAACAGGAGCTCAGGCTCTGGCTGGGGAGAATAACTTAGATCCGTGCAATAAATAAACAGTGGGGAGGGGCAGTGTGGACAGTGTTGGGGGAGGGACTTGAGGCTGGGCTTCCCAGGTGAATGACAATCAAAGGCAGGGGTCAGCCCCCACCACACAGTGGTCACTGACAGAGGTGGAGGTGGTACCCTTCTTCTTAGGACCCCACTCCAGGCTGTAGTGGGACTGCAGGGTCTGTCTCCTTGTCTCCCTATTTGCCACAGCAGTCCATGGCCCCATTTCTCTGACTGGCCAGCCCCCGGACACCCTGGCTGCAGGGACAGCCTAGGGCTGAAACAGGCCAGCTCCTTCCCACTCTTCCATCCATGTCACCTTCTCTCTCCCTCTGCTTCTCTCCCCCTCCCTTGCAGCGAGTGGTCTCCCAGGCCAGGGATGCCCTCCCACCACCTTTCTGAGTCCCTGTGCACTGTCCCCCTGAAAACCATGGCTGGAATCTTAGGGCAGCAGTGAGGAAACCCAGGTTTTGGTCCCAGCACAACCACTAAGTGAAATGTGACCTCGGGCCTGTTTCCCCATCTGTGAACTGGGTTTCACTAGTCTTCCTACCCACTCTTTTAGTTTCGGAGGGTCAGGCACCCCCAGGCCTCAACCAGAGGTGGAGGCATCTCTTCAGTGCAGTTTCTCAGCAGGACGGCCCGTCAGTCACAGACAGCCAAACCTAGCTCTGAATCCTGGGAGGGTTTGGAGGGCATATTGGCACAATCAGAGCAGTTTCCAAGATGAGGGGTGCCCTCTTCTCCCCCAACAGCTGTCCTCTAAGCCGGCTCTGTATCTCTCAATCTAAAAAGGCTAAACTTTCAGCCAAGGGCGATCCCAGATCCAGACCTCTGTCCCATCCCCAACCTACCAAAGTTCCCCTTCCCAGGGCCATTCGGTCCAAGTTTTGGGGGCTGCAAGAGGAAGACAGGGCCCACGGAGGGAGTGTGTGTGCACCAAGGGGCCAGTGCTGCAGACAAATGGGGCCTGGGCACAGAGGCAGCGCTCAGGCACTTTGGGGAGGGAGCTGGAGCCGGAGGGGCGTGGCTGGGGCATGGCGGGGGCGGGCACTAGGAGCAAGAGGCCGGGCCGTGGGCGGGGTCCGCTCCGGGCGCGGGGCCAGACCCCGAGCCCGGGGTGGACTTGACGATGGTGATGACGCTGGCTGGCGCCACGAGCGTGGTGGGCCCGCGGGCTGCGGCCACTGAGCGCGCGAAGCCCTGCAGTGCCTCGCACTTGCCGCGCAGCGCGTCGAGCTCCAGGCGCATGGCGGCATTCTCGCGCGCCAGCTTGTCCACCTCGCGCTCCAGCTCCGACTTCTGCTTCTGCAGCTCCTCCTTTTGGCACACGCGCTTCACGCGGCAGCTGGCGGCGTAGCCGCGGTTTTTGAGTGTGCGGCGCCGCTGCTTGAGCCGTGTCACCTCTTCGGCCGAGAGCCCGCGCAGGTGCCGGTTCAGCTCGCGCACCGACAGCCCCATCAGCGCCTCGTCCGACAGGTGCGGCGTGTTCTCACTCAGCTCTCGCTTGATCTGCGGGCATGGGGAAACTGAGGCCCAGGGACTGGGGACGGTGCCCCGCTCCACACCTCGGTGTTCCTCTTTCACCGCCTTAGCCGCCGAGGTGGTGGTTGGACTTGATCCAAAACCCCGAAGGGGAGCAGGAATCCAGGAAGGGGAAACCAGGCCAAACTAGGATCCGGACACAAAAGGAGGCCACCCCGGGGCTCAACCTGAATTCTAACCTAGCGCCAAGCCCTGGACTCAGCCAGAGAAACCCAGCCCGGAAAGCACCTTTGAATGCCCCAGGGGGAATTGACTCGATGGGGAAGGAGGATGGAGAGGGAAGTGACCTACCCCAGGGACATGCAGCCTGTGACCAGAGCCCAGGCCTCCTAGTCCCAGCCTGTGGCTGTGGCTCTTCCCTTCGGCATCATGAAAGCCTGGTGCCTGCTGAGCCACCCAGGGGATTCCAGGAAAGAAGGGGAAGTTGGGATGAGGAGGCTCTGCATGGGCAGGGAGGGAGGGCTTCACTGGGTTGACAGAGGCTGGCTCCTCACCTTTAGGGCTTTGCTGGATAGGGGATCCACAGACATGTTTGCAGAAGGTGCCCTCTGGGCCGCAGACCTAGGGTAGAAAGGAGGTCAAAGTCACCTTGTTTTGTTTTTGTTTTCCCATTTAGAATAAAATCCAAACTCACTACCTTGCCATTCAAGGCCTCTGCTATCTTAGAACCTGCCACCTTCCTCTCTCCACATTGCTCCACAGGCCTCCTTGAATGGCTCCTTCCAGCCTGGGAGCTGTGCACATGCTGTTCTCTTTACTGTTCTAGCTCCCCATGGTGACTCGTCATCATTTAGGTGTTTGCCCAATGTCACCTCCTCGAGAGGCCTTCTTTGACCATTCCGGCTAAACGCCTCTTTGTGTCACATCACATAACCCCGCCTATTAACCCTTGTAACAGTCACCTCTTCTGCATTTCTCATGCTTGGTTCCTCATCTATGATCTGCTTCTCCTTCCCACTCCTCCTCCACCAAAACGGAAGCCCATGAAGGCAGAGGCCTTGCCTGTCTCACCATGGCATCAATATGCCTAAATAAGTGCTTGGTATATAGTAGATGGCTCAGTAAGTGTGCACCAAATGAATAGATGTCCCTCTCCTGACCATTCTTCCACATGGGGCTTGGATATGTGCCTTTGATTTGATTTTTCAGAACTTTTCTTTTCTTTTTTTTTTTTTGAGACGGAGTCTCGCTCTGTCGCCCAAGCTGGAGTGCAGTGGACGGATCTCGGCTCACTGCAAGTTCCGCCTCCCAGGTTTACGCCATTCTCCTGCCTCAGCCTCCCGAGTAGCTGGGACTACAGGCGCCCGCCACCTCGCCCGGCTAGTTTTTTTGTATTTTTTTTAGTAGAGGCGGGGTTTCACCGTGTTAGCCAGGATGGTCTCGATCTCCTGACCTCGTGATCCACCCGTCTCAGCCTCCCAAAGTGCTGGGATTACAGGCTTGAGCCACTGCACCCTGCCAGTAAATGCCTTTTTATAAAGCCCACCTGGCACCCCATAAGATACAATATCAGCCAATCCCCTCTCTCCCCAGGCCTCCTTCATCTAGACCTCTGTTTTGGAAAAGCTTTCCCAGCTGCCTGGGGACTGCCCCACACTAACTCAGCATGCCCTAGGCAGATGGGGCAGCCATCCCTAGATCACTGAGGGCCTCTCATCTCCTAATCCCCCCTCCCACATGCCTGACAGCTGCATGCTCCTTCAATAACTATTTATTGAGCAGCTACTCTTTGCCAAACATGTAGTTGGTAACGGGGAGACAAAGGTGAATAAAACTCATGGAGGGTCAGTGGTCATTGCTCTGGGCTGGAGAAGGGGACCAACTCCCAAAAGCCCCTTTAAATCAGCAGTCCGCTCTGTCCCTAGCTGATAGGATCTACTCTGCCATTCCTTGTGAACGCGAGTTTTCTCATCTGTCTCCAAAGGGAGGGGGCAGTAATAAGAAGCCAAGGAAAATGAAGGAAGATAGGCTGGGCGCAGTGGCTAACGCCTGTAATCCCAGCACTTTAGGAGACTGAGGTGGGCAGATCACCTGAGTTCAGGAGTTCGAGACCAGCCTGGCCAACATGGCGAAACTCCATCTCTACCAAAAATACAAAAATTAGCCAGGTGTGGTGGTGCACACCTGTATTCCCAGCTATTCGAGAGGCTGAGGCAGGAGAATTGCTTGAACCTGGGAAGTGGAGGTTACAGTGAGCCGAGATTGCGCCACTGCCCCCCAGCCTAGGTGACAGAGCGAGACTTTATCTCAAAAAAAAAAAAAAAAAAAAAAAGTAAAAAGAAAACGAAGATGTTTTGTGATCTGAGCTGTAGCATCCTATAAACACATGCCATATCGGAAAGAGCATTACCCAGTTTGGTGGACAGCAGAGGGCAAGAGGCCAGGTCCAAGCCCTGGTTCCTTGAGCTGTCTGCAGGGCTGACCTCACAGGTCGGCTCAGCCTCTGACACATTCTGGCAGGACCGAAGTGTCTCCCAGGGACAAGGTGGAGAAATGGAAAGTACATGGACCTTGGTGCCAGACACACCTGGGGCATTTTGGAGGTGGTCTCGCTCACTAGTTGTGGGGTTCTGGTAGGTTAGCCACTCTCTCTGTGCCTCACTTTCCCCCTGGGTGACACAGGTAGCTGTGTTAAGTCAGCTCATGTCACGCCTCTCTCAGGACCTTCCCACGGCTCACTGGAGTAAAGCCAGAGTCGTCACCATGGCCCACAATGTGCTGCAGAAAGTGATCCCCAGTGGCCGGGCGCGGTGGCTCACACCTGTAATCCCAGCATTTTGGGGAGGCCAAGGTGGGTGGATCACAAGGTCAGGAGATCGAGACCAGCCTGGCCAACATGGTGAAACCCCCATCTCTACTAAAAATACAAAAATTAGCCAGGCGTGGTGGTGGGCACCTGTAGTCCCAGCTACTCAGGAGGCTGAGGCAGAAGAATCACTTGAACCCGGGAGGTGGAGGTTGCAGTGAGCCAAGATCACACCACTGCATTCCAGCCTGGATGACACAGTGAGACTCCATCTCAAAAAAGAAAAGAAAGTGCTCCCCAGCACGCCCTCTCCGACCTCAGTCCTGCTTGGCTCCCCTTTGCTTCTTCTGCCTCAGCCACACCTGCTGTTCCTCAACACAGGATGCATGCTCCTTTCCAGGGCCTTTGCACTGGTCCCTCTGATGGCATTTTTTTGTTTTCGTTTTTTTTTTTTTTTTTTTTTTTTTTTTTTTATACAGGGTCTCACTCACTCTGTTATAGGCAGGAGTGCAGTGACACGGTCAAAGCTCACTGCAACCTCAAACTCCCAGGCTCAAGTGGTCCTCCTACCTCAGCCTCTCTAGTAGCTGGAACTACAGGTGCATGCCACCAAACCTGGCCAATTTTTGTACTTTTTTATTTTTTTTGAGACGGAGTCTGGCTCTATCTCCCAGGCTGGGGTGCAGTGGCCAGATCTCAGCTCACTGCAAGCTCCGCCTCCTGGGTTTACGCCATTCCATTCTCCTGCCTCAGCCTCCCGAGTAGCTGGGACTACAGGCGCCTGCCACCTCGCCCGGCTAATTTTTTTGTATTTTTTAGTAGAGACAGGGTTTCACCGTGTTAGCCAGGATGGTCTCGATCCCCTGACCATGATCCGCCCGTCTCGGCCTCCCAAAGTGCTGGGATTACAGGCATGAGCCACCGCGCCCGGCCTTTTGTACTTTTTTTTTTTTTTTTTTTGAGACGGAGTCTCACTCTGTCGCCGGGGCTGGAGTGCAGTGGCCGGATCTCAGCTCACTGCAAGCTCCGCCTCCCGGGTTCACGCCATTCTCCTGCCTCAGCCTCCCGAGTAGCTGGGACTACAGGCGCCCACCACCTCGCCCGGCTAGTTTTTTGTATTTTTTAGTAGAGACGGGGTTTCACCGTGTTAGCCAGGATGGTCTCGATCTCCTGACCTTGTGATCCGCCCGTCTCGGCCTCCCAAAGTGCTGGGATTACAGGCTTGAGCCACCGCGCCCGGCCTGTACTTTTTGTACAGACAAAGTTTCACCGTGTTGCCCAGGCTGATCTTGAACTCCTGGGCTCAAGCGATCTGCCTGCCTCTGCCTCCCAAAGTATTGGGATTATAGGCATGAGCCACCGCTCATGGCCTCTGCTGGCATCTTTATTCCCTAGATAGCCACAAAGTTTGCTCTGTCACCCCCTCAGGTCTCTTCAGATCTCATGTTCACTCAATTTAGAATTTGCAACCCCTGATACACACAGACACGCACGCGCGCGCACACACACACACACACACACATACAGACTCCCCATGTTCCTTCCCCACTTCAGGTTTTCTCATGTGTAATTATCATCACTCACATATATGGTGGGTGTTCAGTGGTGTTCAGTGTTGTCCCTCCCAGTCCTCCGATTAGAATGCCAGCTCCATGAGGGCAGAGCTTATACCTCATTCACCGGGGCCTCCCCCTTGCCTAGAAGAGCGCCTGGCACCTCATAGATGCTCAAGGAATCCTTGCTGAGTTCTCAGTGTGACTCAGGCCGAGGTGGGGACAGTCCAGGGCTTCTCAGGAAACTCCCTAGCCCCTCCCAGCCCACACAGTCAGGGGGTCTGGCAGTTTAGAGGGAAGGAAGGAGTGGGACAGAAGGAAGTTGATGCTTGCAGAGATCCCCTGATGGGGCAGCCACTGTGGCCCTTAAGAAGGAGAGTCTTAGGAGTCACACAGGTTGCGCTGGGGGTAGCTGGGTGGACCCAGAGTGCCAGGTCAGGACCCAGGTAGCTTTAGACCCCTGTGTGGATCCATGGTGAAGACCAGTGGCTTCATGGGGTGAACCCTGAGCTGCAACCCCCACTGCTGAACATGCCGGCTTAGCCTGGGCTCTGGCCTCAGTTTCCCTGCCTAGCACTTCAAATCCTAGGGGGCTCAGGCAGGCCCTGGCTGCCTACCTAGCTCTCCTTGGGGGCCTCTGTGCACTCCCATCCTACCTGGAAAAGTCATATGAGATCTGTGGGCTACCTGACCTTTCAGACAGTATCTGGAGACGTTTACACGTCACCCTCACTGATTCTACCCTTCAATGCAGGCCTTTTTTTTTCTTTTTGAGATGAAGTCTGGCTCTGTCGCCTAGGCTGGAGTGCAGTGGCAGGATCTCAGCTCACTGCAACACCCGCCTCCTGGGTTCAAGAGATTCGTTCTGCCTCAGCCTCCTGAATAGCTGGGACTACAGGCGCCTACCACCATGCCCAGCTAATTTTTGTATTTTTAGTAGAGACAGGGTTTCACCATATTGGTCAGGCTGGTCTCGAACTCCTAACCTCAGGTGATCCACCTGCCTCGGCCTCCTGAAGTGCTGGGATTATAGGTGTGAGCCACTGTGCCCGACCCAATGGAGGCCTCTTAAGTGGTCACACTCACTGCCCTACACACACCTGGGGAGGTCCCAGCACACCTTCCTGCTGCCCTCAGCTCATCCCCACACAGCAGCTGGACAATCTTTGCACCAAGTGAATCTGACCATGCCACCAACCAGATTAAAACCGTCCATGGTTCAGCTGGGCAGGGTGGCTTACGCCTGTAATCCCAGCACTTTTGGAGGCTGAGGCGGGCGGATCACGAGGTCAGGAGATTTGAGACCATCCTGGCTAACACGGTGAAACCCTGTCTCTACGAAAAAAATACAAAAAAAGTTAGCTGGGCGTGGCGGTGGGCGCCTGTAGTCCCAGCTACTCAGGAGGCTGAGGCAGGAGAACAATGTGAACCCGGGAGGCGGAGCTTGCAGTGAGCCGAGATCACGCCACTGCACTCTAGCCTGGGCGACAGAGTAATACTCCGTCTCAAACAAAACAAAACAAAACAAAAACCTTCCATAGATAGTTAGTTCCATAGATAGATAGTTCCCTACTATCCTAAGGACAGAGTCCAGACCTACCCTCACAGCACCCCAGGCCCTGTGTGTCCAGCCCCACGCCCATTTCCTACCACTGCCACCTCCACTCTGCTCCAGCCACACAGAATTTCTTTCACTTCCTCCCACCCGCACTGTCTTGCCTCTGAGCCACCTCCTACCCCATGACATCTCTCTCCCCTTACTCCCCTCTACTTTGGCAGACTCCTACTCATCCTTTTGCCCTGGGTGTAGACATCTCCTCCTCCAGGAAGCCCTCCCTGATCCCTAGGACTTGTTAGGCACCCCTACCCCTGTGTGTAATGAGTTGTGTTTCCTTGCTGTCTCTCCACCAGACAGGGAGAGGCTGAATCAGCTCTGGGTGCTTGAGGCCACCCATCTCAAGACCTGGCAGGGAGCAGACACTGGGGAAGGGTGGATGGATGGAGACTCTGACACCATTACCCAGCTCGTCAGTGTCCAAACCAAGTTCCAAGCTGAAACATCATTCAGTACCTCCTGGCCCTGTCTCTAATTCTTCCTCCTCTCCAGCTGCTTCCTTGCGCCTGTTGGCAGAGACAGTACAGATGCTAGGAGAATGGGAAGAGAACAGAGGGGATCCCATCCACGTGACTTTGGGCCCAAAGGCGGGGTGTGGGAAACAGGGAAAGGAGCACTGGATTGGGAGTCAAGCTTGGGTTTAAGTCCCATCTCTGTTTTCTCAGGCTGTGTGACCTGAGGTGAGCCACTCCATCTCTCTGGGTCTCCACTTTCCCATTTAAAGGATCCGAATAATACTTGCCTCGCAGGGTTTTGGTGCAATCAAGTGGTATACACTGCAGAGGTCAGTGAGCACCTGGGAGGTTAGAATTGCTGTCTGTCTAGGAGGGGTCAGGCCTGTAGCCAGCACTGGGGTGTCACTCTGATTCAGCATCTCCCAGCTGGTGGCAGTCACACAGGGAACTGCAGGAAAGGCCCTTCGAGGCCATCAGGTCCTGCCTCCTCACTTTACCCAAGGGGAAGTAGAGACCCAGAGACGGGCATCACTTGCTTTAAGTCACACAACAGGTGTGAATGAATATCTGCAAAGGCCCAGGACTGAAACCTGGTCCCTTCACACCGTCATCTCCCTGGTTTGCCCAATCCTGAGGTAATGCCCAGAGAGGGCAATAGAGTAATCCAGGCTCATACAGCCAGCATGGGGTAGAATTCAGGCCTGAGAGTTCGAGACCAACCTGGGCAAGATGGCTAGACTTCATCTCCAAAAAATAAAAAGATTAGCCGGGTGCAGTGGTGCACACCTGTGGTCCCAGCTACTCAGGAGGCTGAGGCAGGAGGACCCCTGAGCCCAGGAATTCAAGGCGGCAATGAGCTGTGATCCTGCCACTGCACTCCCTGGGTGACAAAGCAAGACCCCACCTCTTAAAAAAAGAAAATTAGGCCGGGCGCGGTGGCTCAAGCCTGTAATCCCAGCACTTTGGGAGGCCGAAACGGGCAGATCACGAGGTCAGGAGATCGAGACCATCCTGGCTAACACGGTGAAACCCCGTCTCTACTAAAAAATACGAAAAACTAGCCGGGCGGGGTGGCGGGCACCTGTAGTCCGAGCTACTCGGGAGGCTGAGGCAGGAGAATGGTGGGAACCCGGGAGGCGGAGCTTGCAGTGAGCTGAGATCCGGCCACTGCACTCCAGCCTGGGCGACAGAGCGAGACTCCGTCTCAAAAAAAAAAAAAAAAAAAAAAAAAAAAAAAAAAAAAAAAAAAAAAAAAAAATTAGCCAGGCATGGTGGCGGGCGCCTGTAGTCCCAGCTACTCAGGAGGCTGAGGCAGGAGAATGGCGTGAACCCGGAGGTGGAGCTTGCAGTGAGCTGAAATCGTGCCGCTGCACTCCAGCCTGGGTGACAGAGTGAAACTCCATCTCAAAAAAAAAAAAAAAAAAAAAAAAGATGGCCGGGCAAGGTGTCTCACGCCTGTAATCCCAGCATTTTTGGAGGCCAAGGCGGGCGGATCACGAGGTCAGGAAATTGAGACCATCCTGGCTAACACGGTGAAACCCCGTCTCTACTAAAAATACAAAAAATTAGCTGGGCCTGGTGGCACATGCCTGTAGTCCCAGCTACTCAAGAGGCTGAGGCAGGAGAATCGCTTAGAACCTGGGAGGTAGGGGTTGCAATAAGCTGAGATTATGCCACTGCACTCCAGCCTGGGCGACACAGTAAGACTCCGTCTTAATAATAATAATAATAATAGAATTCAGGCCTGAGGCCACATGGAGCCACTCACCTCTTCTCTGTGTAACCCTGGCAGGGCAACCTCCCTGGGCCCTGTTTCCCTAGCCCTGTGAAGATGAAGCTGGATTTGCCGGTTTCCAAGGCCACCCCAGCTCTGATTCTCCGAGATTTGTGTTGGGCCCCCTAGGGATATGATTTGCAAGTGACAGCTAAGTGTCCAGGTCCCCTTGCCAGCCGTTTGGGGAGCTGGCACGTGCAGTGATGCTTGGGCCGCCTGAGCTACACAGAAAGACCCAATGGGAGAAGGGAGGCCTCTCCCCACGCAAGTTAATCAACTGCCCGTTGGGTGCTGCGGCTGATACAGAACCTCAGAGGCACAGCCTGGCCTCATGCACAAGTCATTTTTCCTGTGTCCTGGATTCCTTGCTAAGTGGTAATGATCATAATAATCTTAGTGTGTAAAATGTAAGAGGCTTAGGCAAGGCTGGGCATGGTGGCGCATGCCTGTAATCCCAGCACTTTGGGAGGCCAAGGTGGGCGGATCATCTGAGGCCAGGAGTTCAAGAACAGCCTGGCCAACATGGTGAAATCCTGTCTCTACTAAAAAAAAAAAAAAAAAAAGGCCGGGCGCGGTGGCTCAAGCCTGTAATCCCAGCACTTTGGGAGGCCGAGACGGGCGGATCACGAGGTCAGGAGATCGAGACCATCCTCGCTAACACGGTGAAACCCCGTCTCTACTAAAAATACAAAAACTAGCCGGGCGAGGTGGCGGGCGCCTGTAGTCCCAGCTACTCGGGAGGCTGAGGCAGGAGAATGGCGTAAACCCGGGAGGCGGAGCTTGCAGTGAGCTGAGATCTGGCCACTGCACTCCAGTCCGGGCGACAGAGCAAGACTCCGCCTCAAAAAAAAAAAAAAAAAAAAGCAAAAATTAGCTGGGTGTGGTGATGCACACCTATAGTCCCAGCTACTTGAGAGGCTGACGCAGGAGAATTGCTTGAGTCTGGGAGGTGGTTTCAGTGAGCCAAGAACAAGCCACTGGACTCCAGCCTGGGCAACAGAGCAAGACTCCATCTTAAAAAAAAAAAAAGAGGCATAGGCAAGAAAGATCACCTCATCTCGCCATCATCCCACTATCCACAAGCAACAGAGATATCACTAACCACACACAGTACCAATTCCCAGTGAGGCAGGACACAGCCCCTGAGTCTTTCTCAGCACAGAACTGTTTTCTCCTGAGCTTGGACACAGCCTCAGAATCCTCAACAGTGCTTCCAGACCAGGCCCGAGAGATGGAACGGAGAGATGGAACCATCAGCCATTCCCTACCCTTGATAATAGTGGAAGCTGGCTGTGTTTGGAAATACCCTCAGGCGCTAGGAAGGTTTTGAACCTGCTCTTCCCCTACTCCTCCATGCCCTCCTGTCCCAGCCTCAGCCCCCTCAATTGCATCCTGGATGTCAGCTGAGGCACCCACGTCTGCCCAGGAATGTCCTAGCTCAGCAAAGTCAGGCAATCACAGAGGGAGAGTCACAAGAAGGGGGAACTTTCTGGTAACCTCAGGCTTTCCGCAGCCAACCCCAGGCCAGGGGCTGCCAAGGGGCCTGGGTCCTCTGCCTTTGCCAGGCTGGCTGACCCTGGGCCTGAGAAATAGTAGCTGATCCAATCCCCTGTTAGGCACCAGAGGCAACCAAGCCACTGTTTGGTAGCAGTGGTGGACTGGAACCCAGGGGTCCTGTCTCTTCTATTCCGGCCACCACCGCCTCTCCCTGACTTCTTCCCTTGGAAGCCAGCAGAGCTGACCTCCAGGGTCTGCAGGTTCATGATGTCTTCTGGAGGCATAAGGAAAGAGGTGACTCTTGAGGGACTGACAACTGCCTTGTCCAGTCAGCAGCCACAACCCTCCAACGTCCCCCTCCCTGGCCCCACCAGTCCACTCCAGAGACATCCTGTAGAAGGCCCACCCGCTGGCATGGGCTCCTCTCTGGCTGCTGAGCCATTTTGCTTGCTCTGTGAGGACAGAGGGAAAAAATGTGTTTTCCTAGGTCTTGGCAGCCAGCTCTGCTGGAGCCTCCTCCCTGCTGGAAGGGGAGCAAGGCTGGGAGAACCCAGCACCACAGAGAAGCAACGGCCTGGGGTTCCAGCCCTAGTTCTGGCACCCTCTCACACTCGCTGTGTGGCTTCAGTTACAGCACTCCCTCTCTCTGGGCCTCAGTTTTCCCAATATGCCAAACCTTCTCCAAGTCTAAGGTACCTTACAACGATGACTATCTCCGAGTTTAGAGTTTCAGATTCTGGCTCAGAGCTCCAAGACCACCAGCAGAATGGAGGTAGGGAAAGGAAAGTGGTGAAGGCTTCCTGAAGGTGGGGGCATGAGACGCAAACTATCAGACTATCAGACTAGCCCTCTTCTCCACCTGCACAGCCACAGACCACTTCCTCTTTCATCTGGACCATGACCACAGCAGCCTGCTCACCAGCCTCTTGCCTTGCCCTCTGTCTCCAATCCCCACCATTGATCCTCCCGCAAGAGCTGTCAGAGGAATCACTACTGACACAAACCCACGAGCCTGTCCGTGCTTGGCCCATTTCAAAACCCTGCAATGCCAGCCTCCCCGCAAGCCCACACAGTAGGGTCCTCAGGCCTCAACCATGTTCCTGTCCACTCTCTCCCAGGATCATATGCTAACAAATGAATGAACAGATAGCAAATTCTACTATCCCTGAATGTTTCCCAAAGGGACAAGCGGGCAGTGCATGCCAGTGTGTGTGAGGGAGGAAGTTGCCTGAGCCCTGAAGGATCTGCTCCCTTTTGGGAGACTGCTTCAAGATTCCTCCAGCCTCTGCCCTGGCTTCCTGTTTCTCTGGGGTTCCCAGGCCTTTTTCTGCATATGTTGTGGAGCTCTTCGAGGACAGGGATCCAGGGCTCATTCATTCAATCAGCAAACATCCGAGAAGCACCCATTGTGTTCCAGGCTCTGTGCTGGGCCCTGGAGACCCTGAAGTGAATCACAGTTCCTGCCCTCAAGGGCTTCGCAGACAACCACCACTCTATCAGGCTCAGTGCACTAGTCACCTCCCCAGGGAAGCCTTCCTTGATTGCCCTGGCTAAGTCAGAGCGCTGTTATATACTTTCAAACCACAGTGACTTCTCCCTCACATCACCCATCTCAGCTGTGTTTTGCATTTACTTCGGTGGATCTTTCTTCAACTCTGTGTCGGCTGCTCAGCTGTAAGCTCCCAGAGGGCAGTCTCTGGATCTGGTCTGTTCATCTCATCCCTGGCATCTGGTCCAGGGCAGGGGCCCAGTGGCAATGCAGGGCCCGGCGTGATTCAATGGGAAGTTAAACCTCTCAATGCTAACTTTCCATCTGGGACTGAGTCAACCAGCCACTTCCCCTCATCCCCTGACCCCAGGCCCTACTTTGGAATGTTTCCTGCCCAGCTTTGAGGGTGGGCCTGTCTGGTTCCTGTGCTCCTGGCCCCAACCCCCCTGACTCAAACCCCACCTACTCTTGGGTACCCCCAGCTCCTCACATGGGGCTGTCGGCTCTTTCTCTTCCACAATTTGCCTGGAAAATATGCTGTCTGCAGGGACTTCCAGGGCTTCCCCCTTCTACCCACCATCCTGCCATCCTGGCTGTTACCTAGTTCCAGTGGCAGATGGGAACACTAAGGGTCCCAGCTGCTGTAGCAGAGCTCACCCAGGGTTCAAAGATCCAAAGTCAAAAGATCATGGTTCCTCACATTAGGAAGTTCAATTGCTCCCCTCCCATGATTCCGTAGCCTGTGGGTGAGTGGAGGGGGAAGGTGGATTAAGACCAAGGAATCTCTAGCCCCCAGCCCATCCTGCAGGCTGCTACAACAAACAGGTGCTTTCTGCAGGGCTATTGGGTGAGTGGGTAGGTGGTGGCTAGGTCAGGCCCCACCCCTCCTTCATTAACCCTTCGTGCAGGGGCCTATTCCCACTGCCTGCTGACCCTGCCTGGCCCAGGGTGAGGACTCGGGGTCTGCCGGCTGGCTCAGAGCCTCAGCTAGCTTCCAGCGTCCAGCTGTAGGTCAGTCTAATCTCACTAGTCCCACTTGTGAACTGAAACTACCAGGAGGGCGGAAACCGGCTCCACCCAATCCTCCAAGACCTAGCAGGTACAGCCTCCAGAACCCGGACTAGCGAGAAAGCCCGTGGTCCTCTCCCTGCCCCGCACCTTTGCAGTCAAGGTTTTCTGGCCCTTCCTGTTCTCAAGGGACAGAGGGGATGGGCAACCCTGGGAAGAACGAGAGTACGTTGGGATTTCCCTCCCTAGGGAGCCCCAAACTCTGGGGACAAGAACCTGGGCTCCAACTCACTTTGTTACCAGATCCACCAGAGTGCCAAGCGGCGGTGGCTCACACCCCTCACTCCTAGCTCAGCTGGGTGAGGTCTTTGATACCTTGCCCCACCCTGTGGCTGCGGGCACCGGCTCTGGGCGGGGGACAAACACTGGGGTCACGTGGCGGAGGCCCTGGGAAACTCCGGGTAGAGCGGGGACCGGACAGCCCTGGGTAGTAGGACTGGGGAGGCCCGGGCCAGAATTCCCAGACCCCGTGTGAAGACGCATGGGTCCGCTTCCTTCGCTCGGGTCCTTGTTCCGCGTTTACTCCGGTGGCCAGCCCAGGGCACGCCCTCTCCGAGGTACACACCGCTGGTGTACAGGCCCCAGGGAGCGCGCGCGCGGACACGCACACACAAGCACACACAAGCACACACGTGCACACACAGTACAACGCACACACGCCCCCCGAGGTACACCGCGCACGCACGCACCGGGCAGGATACCCAGGCCGCCCGCCAGGGAACACACGCCCGACCGCCCGCCCTCAGACGTAAACAAACCGCGCACGCACCGCCCGCCGGCGCCGGGCCAGGGCCTGTTCCCACCGAAGTCACGTAGGAGCACAGCGCCCCCGCCCCCGCCGGGCGGACGCGGAGATCGCCAGCCTGCGCTGTCCCTTCCTCCCCGGCGCCGCCGCCTCCCCACCCGCGCCCTGGGAAGGGGCCCCGTCTCCACCCCCACTCCGCCGAGCTGGCCTCGGCCCCGTCCTCGGCGTCCCCGGGACGGCCGCTCCCTTCTCCCGGCCCCGAGCCGTCCGGGCGATGGGGCCCCGGGAGCCCCGACGGATCGGGCCCCGGCGCCCACCCCAGGCGCGTCCTGGGGCGGGAAACCCTGCCGCCTCGGGGTCCCGCGCACCGCCCTCCTGGCCCCGCGTTCCTCACCCGCCTCTGGGCCCGCTTGGCCCGGCGCACTCGCACGCGCGCGTCTCGCCGCTGTCCCGGCCGCTGTCCCGGCCCGCGCTCTGGTCCGTCTCCCCTCCGCTCTGAGCCGCAGGTCGCTCTGAACCGGGCGCTCGGGAGCGCTGCGCTGAGTTTTGTTGTGGGGAGGGCGGCGCAGGGGGCCGAGGCCGCGCGGAGTTGTAAGGCGAGCTTCCCGGAATTACTCACTCACAGGATTCCTTTCATTCATAAAAACCCAGTCATGCGGTGACGTCACCGCCCCGGCCGCCCTCCGGCCAGGAGCGGCCGACTGGTCCCTCGGCCCCGCCCCCGTCTGACCCCGCCCCCTGGTAGCCCCGCCCCCGGGACCGCTCTGGTTCCAGTGCTCGTTGGGTGCGTTCACGTGACACCTCGCGAGAGCCCCGTGGGTGTAGGTGTCATTGGCTCATTTTGCAGTCAGTGGTCCTGGCCCTCTTCTTTCGACCTACACCTTCTGCCTTAATGATCTCATCCAGTCCCGTGGCTTTAAATGACATCTATATGACTATGAGCCCCAGATGTGTATTTCCAGAGCAAACAGCTTTTCTGAGCTCCAGACTCATAGCCAGCTGCCCACTCTGCACCTCCAGTGGGTGTCAGATGGGGACTGCAGAGGACTCGACCCAAAGACCGCTCCTGATGTCAGCCCTACCTCTGCTCCCCTGCCATCCCATCTCAGCTGCTCAAGCCAAAACCTGGGAGCCTGGCTCCATCCCTCACTCTCCCTTCCTTCCCACCTCAGGACTCAAGCTAGCGGTGTCTCCAGGTCTCCTGCATAGGACCACTTCTCACCACTTCCAGTCATGGCACCTGGTCTCAGCACCATCAGCTTACCCGGACAGTGGCAGCAGCCTCCAGATAGATAGGCTCCATACTTTGCCTCCAAAGTCTTTCTTTCTACAGCAGCCAATGTTCTTCTCAAAACAAAGCTCAGGTTGTTTACACACCTCCTTTGGCCACTTTCTCTCCATCCACTGCTCTTCAGCCACAGTGCCCTTCTTTCTGTCCCCCAAACATACCGAGATCATTCCTGCAACAGGCCTTTGGCACTGGCTATCTCATCTTCTGTTCACTTGCCTGGCTTTTCCTCATCTTTCACATCAGCCCAGATGTCACTGCCTCAGAGAGACCTTTCCTGACCACCCTGGTTAAAGCAATCTTCACCTCTGAATTTTTATTTTTATTTATTATTATTGCTTTTTTTGAGACAGGGTCTCACCCTGTCACCCAGGCTGGAGTGCAGTGACACAACCTCCTTCTCCTGGACTCCAGCCATTCTCCCACCTCAGCCTCCCAAGTAACTAGGAGGCTGAGGTGCACGCACCACCACGCCAGGTTCTTTTCTGTATTTTTTTTTTTTTAGAGACAGGGTTTTGCCATGTTGCCCAGACTGGTCTCAAACTCCTGGACTCAGGCAATCCACCTACGTTGGGCTCCCAAAATGGTGGGATTACAGGCGCCAGCCACCACACCCAGCCTTGAAATTTGTTCTTATATTACCTTAATAATTCTGTAGGGTGTTGCATCATTTATGTATGTGAGCGCTGGTTATTGTCTGTCTTCCCCAACCAGAATGTATGTTTTAGGCAGGCCTTGTCTCTTTTTCTTTTCTATTTTTGAGACAGAGTCTCACTCTGTTGCCCAGGCTGGAGTGCAGTGGCATAGTCTTGGTTTAGTGCAACCTGTGCCTCCCAGGTTCAAGCAATTCTCGTGTTTCAGCCCCCCATTAGCTGGACTACAGGTGCGTCACCATGCCCGGCCAGGCTGGTCTTGAACCCCTGACCTCAGGCCACCCACCTCGGCCTCCCAAAGTGCTGGGATTACAGATGTGAGCCACTGCGCCTGGCCAGGCTTATCTTGTTCACACTGCCTGCCCAGTGCCTGGAATAGTGCTTGGCATGTAGTAGGCCCACAGTAAATACATGTTGAGGGAATACATGACTGGAGGCTCAGAGAGGTGAAAGTGACTTTCTAAATTCACTTGGCTAGGAAGTACAAGCACTGGAATTGGAATCCAGGTCTAGATGATTCCTGGCCCAGATGTTTGAGGGTACATCACAGGGGAGGAGGGCCACATAAACATGAGGGCTGTGTGCCGTGGTGGGAAGCTCCACCCAAAAGAGATGGCTTCAGAGGCCACATACGGGGTGGGTGTTGCTGTTCATCCCCCGCTTTCCTTTGCTCATGATGTCCCCACTGCCTGAAATTCCATCGCTCCCACAGTCTCTCCTGTGAAGCCGACGTCATGGCACTTCCTCCACTGTGGAGGGCATAGGACCTCTCCAAATCGGGAGGCCTCTGTGTGGCACCCTGATCACCAGCAAGGATCCCTGCTTTTCTTGATGTAGGGAATTCGATTTCAGCGCTCTTGTCTTGCTTTCCTGCCTCTGTGCCTTGGTCCACCAGATGCTATGACTTCTTTCCCTTCCCTCCCACAGGCCGTGGGTTTGGTATGCAAATTGGCCCACTAGTTTCCCAGATGACCAAATGTTGAGGCAGCTCTAGCACTCAAAAGGATCTCTAAAAACCAATTGCTCACTCCTCTCCATGTGCATAGCTAGAAGAGCCACCTAGGTTAACCTTTGGGGTACAAAAGTTCTTAATTTTAGAAACTGCACAATGGGTTCTATTTTCTCTACTCCCCACCCCCTTTAAAAATAAAAACAAAACAAAACAGGGTCTTGCCCTGTTGCCCAGGCTGGAGTGCAGTGGCATGATCATAGCTCACTGCAGCCTTGAACTTCTGGGCTCAAGCGATCCTCTCACCTCAGCCTCCCGAGTAGTTGGGACTACGAGTGTGCATCACTGTGCCTGGATAATTTTTCTATTTTTTGCAGAGATGGGGGTCTCACTATATTGCATAGGTTGATCTTGAACCCTTGGCCTCAAGCCCTCCTTCTGCCTCAGCCTCCCAATCTACTCCCTTTTTTATTAGTTTCTCAGGAGCTGGGGCCACGCCTGGAACACTGTAGGTGCTCAACTAGTGAGTGAATTCCCAGTGGACCTGAACAACACTCCTGGACACCATGCTGCCTATATCCTTTACTCCCATCCCCAGCCCGCCAGAACAAGGGGGTCAGTGCCTCACTATCCACCCTGCAGGGACTGCTTCCCATAGACATACCTCCCTTTCTGGTCAAGATCAAGGGCCATGGGGCACTGTCCTACTTAAAAGTAGGGGCTCAGGCTGGGCATGGTGGCTCACACCTGTAATCTCAGCACTTTGGGAGACTGAGGCAGGAGGATCATTGAGCCCAGGAGTTTGAGACCAGCCTGGGCAATATGGTGAAATCTTATCTCTATTAAAAAAAAAAGAGAGAGAAAGGAAAAAAAAAAAAAAAAAAACGAAAGAAAATGACCATCAGGCAGCCACCATAGTAATCATGGGTTGCAGCAAGAATCACCAATGGATATGAAAGCTTGATGAGAAAGTATTTACAGTTTTGAATTATTTCCCCACAAGATGATAATTAATTATGAAAGGAAAGATCATAACTCTGCAGTGGAGAAATTTGGCAGACACAAGTGATCAAAGTTAATATCACCAGTAAGGGGCAAATTGCCACGGACTTCGTCGATGAGATAATAGTATCGTATCGATGCCCAACTTCCTGACTTCAGTGCTTGTCCTGTGGTCGTAGAAGAGAATGTGTCCTTGATTTTAGGAAATATACACTGGAGTATTTATTTATTTATTTATTTATTTATTTATTTATTTATTTATTTGAGACGGAGTATTGCTCTCTCACCCAGGCTGGAGTGCAATGGCACGACCTTGGCTCACTGCAACCTCCGCCTCCCAGGTTCAAGTGATTCTCCTGCCTCAGCCTCCTGAGTAGCTGGGATTACAGGCACCCACCATCATGCCCGGCTAATTTTTGTATTTTTGTAGAGACGGGGTTTCACCATGTTGGCCAGGCTGGTCTCATGGTGATCCGCCCACCTCGGCCTCCTGAAGAGCTGGGATTACAGGTGTGAGCCACCGTGCCTGGCCCACTGGAGTATTTAGAGGTAAAGGGCCTCATGTTTGCAATTTACTCTGACATGGTTCTGAAAATAATACATGTAGATAGATAGCGTTATGGGTGGAATTTCATAATGTTAAAATGTATATTTTGAAGTCCTAATGCCTAAAAATCTCAGAGTGTGACTGTATTTGGAGACAAAGTTGTAAAAGGCGTAAGTAAATTAAAGTATTTACGGTAGGCCCTAATCCAACCTGACCGGTGTCCTTATAAGAAGAGAAAATTTGGCCAGGTGCAGTGGCTTACGCCTGTAATCCCAGCACTTTGGGACGCCAAGGCAGGCAGATCACTTGAGGTCAGGAGTTTGAGACCAGCCTGGCCAACATGCAAAACCCTGTCTCTACAAAAAAAAAAAAAAAAAAATTTAGTGGGGCGTGGTGGCACATGTCTATAATCCCAGCTACTCAGGAGGCTGAGGCAGGAGAATTGCTTGAACCTGGGAGGCAGAGGTTGCAGTGAGCCAAGATCGCACTACTGCACTCCAGCCTGGGCGACAGAGCGAGACTCTGTCTCAAAAAAAAAAAAAAATTGTTTTTTGAAAGTAGGGACTCTCAAGTCAGCTTGTCGGGTTCAGATCCTGGCCCCACGCCTCACCAGCTGACCTCATCTCCACCATCTATAAACCGGGCTTAGTAATAGTGCCTCCTTTAAGGCTGTGAAACAAGATTATGTGTTTGCACTTACAAGCCTCTGGCACAGCGCTTAGTTTGTAATAACAGGTCAATAATATCAGGTTAGAGACAGGAGTCCTCTAGAGCAGGGGTCCCCAGACCGCAGGCCGAGGATCGGTGCCGATCTGTTGGTGGCCTGTTAGGAACCAGCGGGCTGAGTGAGCATTACAGCGTGAGCTCCGCCTCCTGTCGGATCAGCAGTGGCATTAGAGAGTCTCAGACAGGAGCGCGAACCCTATTGTGAACTGCCCCTGTGAGGGATCCAGGTTGTGCGCTCCTTATGAGAATGTAACTACTGCCTGCTATGCCTGATGACCTGAGGTGGAACCGTTTCTTTTTTCTTTTCTTTTTTTTTTTTTTTTTTTTTGGAGAGTCTCGCTCTATCCCCCAGGCTGGAGTGCAGTGGCACCATCTTGGCTCACTGCAACCTCCGCCTCTTGGGTTCAACTGATTCTCAGGCCTCATCCTCCTCCAAGTAGCTGGGATTACAGGCATGCGCCACCATGCCCGTCTAATTTTTGTATTTTTAGTAGAGTCGGGGTTTCGCCATGTTGACCAGGCTGGTCTCAAACTCCGTACCTCAGGTGATCCACCCACCTCAGCCTCCCAAAGTGCTGGGATTACAGGCGAGAGCCACTGCACCCGGCCACTGGAACAGTTTCATCCCGAAACCATCCCCCACCCACACTCCCCACTCTCCACCCCCACCCCCCATCCCCCATCTGTGGAAAAGTTGTCTTCTACGAAACGGTCCCTGGTGTCAAAAGCAGAGGTAATGGACAGAGTGATCAGTTCCCCGAATGCCCAGGGAGCACGCCCTGGGTACCGGGTGCGGCGCTGTGTATCAGGTCGCCCTCAATCCTCTTCACGTCTTAGCACTTAGGTGTTATCATGGCCACGTTGCAGATGAGGAAATTGAGACTGTGGCAGGTGAGGAACCTTGCCCAGTATTGCACAGTTAGTCCCTGGCAGAGAAGGATTTGAACTCAGGGTGGTCTGACTCCAGGGCTGCGCTTTCTCCTGCTGCCCCCGCCAGAATGACTTGCTGGGTTTTTATGGAGAGAGTCGATATTTCATGTGGGCCACTTCAGAGTCTGACCATAATTAGAACACATGCCATTTCTCCACGTGGGCACCCCTGGGTGGGATCCTGGAGGACGCTTGTGCCCTCCTCCCCCTCTTCTTCTTCTTCTTTTCCCTCTACTTTGTCAGTCCTAAGGCAAACCAGGCAGGGCCTGGTGGGGGTGTCTCTGACCAGGGCCACTGTCTGCAAATACAAGGGTCCTGAGTCTGGGCTGGAGATGTGATTGTTCAGCAGAGAAAAAAACGGTTTGAGTAAACCCAAACAACCGGGCCGGGCACAGTGGCTCACGCCTGTAATCCCAGCATGTTGGGAGGCCAAAGCAGATCACTTGAGGCCAGGAGTTCCAGACCAGCCCGGCCAACATGGTGAAACCCTCATCTCTACTAAAAATACGACAGTTAGCCCAGTGTGGTGGCAGGCACCTGTTGCCCCAGCTACTCAGGAGGTTGAGGCAGGAGAACCGCTTGAACCCAGGAGGTGGAGGTTGCAGCGAGCTGAGATCTTGCCACTGCACTCTAGCCTGGGCAACAGAGCAAGACTGTCTCAAAAAAAAATAAAAATAAAAAAAATAATAATCCAAACAACCGCAGTACCTACTGTTATTATTTTTTTGGTTTGTTTTGTTTTTGAGATGGAGTCTTGCTCTGTCGTCCAGGCTGGAGTACAGTGGTGCGATCTCCGCTCACTGCAAGCTCCACCTCCCGGGTTCCCGCCATTCTCCTGCCTTAGCCTCCTGAGTAGCTGGGACTACAGGTGTATTATTGTTTATGAATCACATTTATGTGCCTAAGAGCTGTCATCTCACAAAATTCTATGAAGTATCTGTATCACCCCCACTTTATAGATGAGGAAACTGAGGCTAGGTGGGCTGAAGCCATTTGCTAAGGGCCCTTCCCACCCACATGTGAGTATGAACCTTTCTCCACTTCACCAGCACTGGGAGTTTTCATTGTCTAAGCTCTGCTAATTTCCTAGGCAAATGACGTTATAGTATTTAAATTTGCATTTCTGTGAATAGAAATGAGCTTGAACACATTCCCATTTGCTTGTTAACCAGTTGGGTTTTTTCTTCTTTTGTTCGTGTGCTTTGCCTATTTTAGAGAATACATTTTTATGTTTGCAAACTGATATTTTAGGAACCTGAAACAGTACTGCACATATTCCATTTTTCCCCAGCCCTCCATCATTGTCCCTCTAAAACCTCCCCCCTCCCCACCCCCAGCAGCTTCAATATACCTGAAGATATGCCAGCCCTGGTCTGAGTCCTTTTGTGCCAAGCCTGTAAAACCATCACTGGGGCACTGCTGCTCCATCCACCTCACTCCTGTACGCCAGCTGCTCTGGCTTCTGTAGAGAAACCAGCATCGCGACCACAACCACCACCGCAACGACAGCTGCAGTCACGACCAGGTCATCTTCACCAGCCATAGCCAGATCCTCAAGAGTTCCAGGAATCCCTGGAGTACTCACCTCTCTCCTTCATCCGCAGGCCTTCATCCTCATCTCCACTGAACCTGTTCTCCTGCCACTTCCAGAGGAAGCAGAGGCCGTGTGATAGGCACTGCCTCCACCCTCTGCACCTGCCCTTCCCTCTCCCTCACAGTCCCCTCAGAGGCTGTCCTTTGTCTTGCCCCAAACCCACCTCTCCTCCTTCCAGAATCCCCATGCCCACACCCCAGTCCCCATCCCCTCCTTCTGAAGCAAATGGCTTCAGCCCTCCTAGCCTCGGTTTCCTTATCTATAAAGTGAGGGTGATACAGATACTTCATAGAATTTTGTGAGATGACAGCTCTTAGGCACATCAATGTGATTCACAAACAATAATAGCCGGGTGCGGTGGCTCACGCCTGTAATCCCAGCACTTTGGGAGGCCGAGGTGGGTGGATCACAAGGTCAGGAGTTCAAGACCAGCCTGACCAACATGGTGAAACCCCATCTCTACTAAAGATACAAAAATTAGCCTGGTGTGGTGGCATGCGCCTGTAATCCCAGCTACTGGGGAGGCAGAGGCAGGAGAATCATTTGAAACCTGGAGGCGGAGGTTGCGGTGAGCCAAGATCGTGCCACTGCACTCTAGCCTGGGTGACAGGGTGAGACCCCATCTCAAAACAAAACAAAACAAACAAACAAAAACAATAATAACAGTGGGTACTGGGGTTGTCTGGATTTTTTTTTTTTTTTTGAGACAGTCTCGCTCCGTTGCCCAGGCTGGAGTGCAGTGGCAAGATCTCAGCTCACTGCAACCTCTGCCTCCTGGGTTCAAGTGATTCTCCTGCCTCAGCCTCCCAAGTAGCTGGGGCTACAGACACCTGCCACCTCACTGGGGATGGGACTGAAATATCTCCAAGTGGCTGTCATCTTTAGCAGCCACCCCTGAACCCCACCTTTCACTCCACCCTCACCCTAACGCCCGCCCTTGTTTTTTTCTTACCTTTGTGGGCAAACCTCAAGTCATCCCCACTCACTGCCTCTGGGTTCTCACTGCCCCTCATTCCCAATCCCTTACAGGCTGAGGGCTGCCCTTAAGAAACCTCTGAAGGGAATCTGGCCGGGGTCCCAATGACCTCTTTGTTACTAAATCCAGGCCCAGTTTTAGCCCTAATCTGTCTTGACCTTTGACAGCATGCAATGGTGTTGCAATCTCCCTTCCTTTTAATTTTTCTCCTCTTTTTTTTTTTTTTTTTTTTTTTTTGAGACAGAGTCTTGCTCAGTCGCCCAGTCTGGAGTGCAGTGGCACGATCTCGGCTCACTGCAAGCTCTGCCTCCCGGGTTCCCGCCATTCTCCTGCCTCAGCCTCCCAAGTAGCTGGGACTACAGGCACCCGCCACCACGCCCGGCTAATTTTCTGCATTTTTAGTAGAGACAGGGTCTTGATCTCCTGACCTCGTGATCCGCCCGCCTCGGCCTCCCAAAGTGCTGGGATTACAGGCGTGAGCCACCGTGCCCGGCCTTTCTCCTCTTTTTTTTTTTTTTGAAATGGAGTCTTGCTTTGTCATCAGGGTGGAGTGCAGTGGCACCATCTCGGCTCACTGCAATCTCTGTGTCCTGTGTTCAAGCGATTCTCCTGCCTCAGCCTCCTGAATAGCTGGAATTATAGGCGCCCACCACCACAACCAGCTAATTTTTTTTTTTTTTTCAGACAGAGTCTTGCTGTGTCGCCCAGGCTGGAGTGCAGTGGCACGATCTTGGCAAGCTCAGCCTCCTGGGTTCATGCCATTCTCCTGCCTCAGCCTCCCGAGTAGCTGGGACTACAGGTGCCCACCACCACGCCCGGCTAATTTTTTGTATTTTTAGTAGAGATGGGGTTTCACTGTGTTAGCCAGGATGGTCTCGATCTCCTGACCTCTTGATCTGCCCGCCTTGGCCTCCCAAAGTGCTGGGATTACAGACGTGGGCCACTGCACCTGGCAGTTTTGTATTTTTAGTAGAGACAGGGTTTCGCCATTTGGACAGGCTAGTCTTGAACTCCTGACCTCAGGTGATCCACCCACCTCGGCCTCCCAAAGTGCTGGAATTACAGGCGTGAGCCACTGTGCCAGGCCTATTTTCCCCCTTTTTGGAAATACTGTTTTCTCCTAGGTGTTTTTGTTTTTGTATTTGTTTTCAGACAGGGTCTCCCTCTGTTGCCCAGGCTGGAGTACAGCGGCACCATCATAGCTCACTGTAACTTTGAACCCCTGGGCTCAAGCCATCCTGCCGTCTCAGCCTCTCAAATAGCTGGGATTATAGCCATGCAGCCACGTGCCTACCTCCCCTTGCCTTCTAAAGCTTGGATTTCCCTCCTATCTTTTCTTTTCTTTTTTTTTTTTTTGAGACGGAGTCTTGCTCTGTCGCCCAGGCTGGAGTGCAGTGGCCAGATCTCGGCTCACTGCAAGCTCCGCCTCCCGGGTTTACGCCATTCTCCTGCCTCAGCCTCCCGAATAGCTGGGACTACAGGCGCCTGCCACCTCGCCCGGCTAGTTTTTTGTATTTTTTTTAGTAGAGACGGGGTTTCACCATGTTAGCCAGGATGGTCTCGATCTCCTGACCTCGTGATCCGCCCGTCTCGGCCTCCCAAAGTGCTGGGATTACAGGCTTGAGCCACCGCGCCCGGCCCCTCCTATCTTTTCAATTTTCATCTCTGGCCCTCCATCTTGGCCTCTTAATTCTTAGCGAGGCTCAGAGCTTTGGCCTTTGCCCTCTTTTCTTATCGCTGTCTCAAGATTTCAGGTGCCACCTGATGCTGAGGACTCCCAAATCTCTATTTTGGGCTCCCAGCTGTCTCTCATGGAACAGATCTGCTTAAGCAACTGCATGGATGACATGGATTTTCCCATGCCCTTCCCTGGCACGTCTCACTCCACATTGTCTCAGTGGGGCTCAGCACCACCCTCCCCACCTAATTTCTCCAAAAGGTTGATGATGCCATCTCCTCCCCAGTCATCCTGGAGAGAAACCAGGCCATCATGCTCACCTCACGCTCTCCATCCCTCCCACAGCGAACAAGTCACCAGGCTTCAGTGATCTCATCTCCTTAACTTCTCTCTATCCTCTCTCTCTCTTCCCTCAGCCATGGCCTCCGTTCAAGCCACAGCATCTGGCTCCAGGACAATTGCAGCAGCCTTCCGCCTGGTTTGCCTGCCTCCAGCCTCCATGCAGAGGATAGAGAGAGCTTTCTAAAACCTAAACTTGGCCAGCCTATTGCTCTGCTCACAACCCTTCCATGGCTCCCCAGTGCTGTCAGGACAAAGTGTAAGCTCTTTCCGTAAGCCTCCTCGATCTGGCCTCTGCCTGCTTTCGCCACCTCCTCTCGGCTGCAGCCACGGTGAACTCCGTTCTCATGCCCATCACTGCCTCTTGCTTTCAGTCTTGCCAGTACTTCTCCCTGGAACTCCCTCCCCCTCTTGTGCTTCAGTCCCCAGCTCAGATGTCACTTTGTTCAGCAGGCTTCCCAGATCATCCCCAGGCTGACTTAGGTTCCTGTGTTCAAGGTAGGAAACTTACCAGTGTATCCCTCATGCTAGCACTTTCCTCTCTGAGTCGGTGTTCTGTGTCTTCCTGGCTGTCTTCTCTTAAACCACATGCTTTTTGAGGACCAGGATTACATCCTTTCATTTTTGTGTCTCCAGAGCTTAGCCCAGGCCATGGCACATAGCAGAAGCACGATCAGTGTTTTTCTTTCTTCCTTTTTTTTTTGTTTGGAGACAGAGTCCTGCACTGTTACCCAGGCTGGAGTGCAGTGGCGTGATCTCAGCTCACAGCAACCTCTGCCTCCCGAGTTCACGCGACTCTCATGTCTCAGCCTCCCAAGTAGCTGGGATTACAGGTGTGCATTACCATGCCTGGCTAATTATTATTATTTTTTTTTTTGTATTTTGTATTTTAGTAGAGATGGGGTTTTACCCTGTCGGCTAGGCTGGCCTCGAACTCCTGGCCTCAATGATTTGCCCGCCTCGGCTTCCCAAAGTACTGCGATTACAGGCGTGAGCCACCGTGCCCTGCCTAGGCCACCTTGCCTATGCTAGGAGCATGATGAATGTTAATGGGATGAAGGGAGTTCCCGTCCTTGTTCCACTGGGCCTTGTCCTAGGCTCAAGCAAGAGGGTCAGGCTGTGGCGGGAAACGGAGGGAAGGAAGAGGGTATCATTAGTTTCCTAGAACAGGGATCCTCAACCCCTGGGTCTGGGTCGATGGCGTATTAGGAACTGGGCTGCATGGCAGGAGGTGAGTGACGGGCGGGTGAGCGAGTGAAGCTTCATCGATGTTTACAGCCGCTGCCCATTGCTCGCTCACATTGCCACCTGAGCTTCACTTTCTGTCAGATCAGTGGCGGCATTAGATTCTCAAAGGAGCTCAAACCCTATTGTGACTTCACATGCAAAGGATCTAGGTTTTGCATTCCTTATGAGAATTTGATGATCTGTCTGCCCGATGATCTGTCACTGTTTCCCATCACCCCCAGATAGGACCATCTCGTTGCAGGAAAACCAGCTCAGGGCTCCCAT
The DNA here is from genome assembly GCF_007565055.1 of Rhinopithecus roxellana. NCBI lineage: Eukaryota > Metazoa > Chordata > Mammalia > Primates > Cercopithecidae > Rhinopithecus > Rhinopithecus roxellana. The sequence goes on from NC_044561.1 coordinate 2,904,733, forward strand.
TGATTCTATGTTGTGATGAGTTGTATAATTATTTCATTATGTATTACAATGTAATAATAATAGAAGTAAAGTGCGCAATCAGCGTAATGGACTGGAATCATTCCCAAACCATCCCCCAGCTCCGTGGAAAAACTGTCTTCCACAAAACCAGTCCCTGGTGCCAAAAAGGTTGGGGACCTCGATCCTACAAGGTCCTTTGGCTCCCTGACAGTGGGGACTGTGTTTATATCACTGATTGCCCTCATACCCTGCATAACGCTATGGCAGGGCAGCCAAACATGGATTGATTCCCTGGAGACCACTGCAATTCCTCTTTATTACCATTGCATCCCAGGGGCACAGTGATTCAGCCTACTCATGAATGTGTGATTTGCAGTAGAATTTCAGGAACCCCGGGACATAAGAGAAGATCATCAGGGCTGGGCGTGGTGCCTCACACCTGTAATATCAGGACTTTGGGAGGCCAAGGCAGGAGGATTGCTTGAGCCCAGGAATTCAAGACCAGCTGGGGCAACATAGCAAGACTCACCTCTACAAAAATTTTTTAAAAAATCAGCCAGGTGTGGTGCTGTTCTCCCGTGGTTCCAGCTACTTGGGAGGCTGAGGCGGGAGGATTGCTTGGGCCCAGGAAATCGAGGGTGCAGTGAGCCATGTTTGAGCCATTGCACTACAGCCTGGGTGACAGAGCGAGACTCTGTCTCAAAAAAAAAAAAAAAAAAAAAAAGGGGCTGGGCACAGTGGCTCACCCCTGTAATCCTAGCACTTTGGGAGGCTGAGGTAAGCAGATGGCTTGAGGTCAGGCATTTGAGACCAGCCTTGCCAACATGTTGAAACCCCATCTCTACTAAAAATACAAAAATTAGTTGGGCACGGTGGCGGGCACCTGTAATTCCAGCTACTCGGGGAGGCTGAGGCAGGAGAATCACTTAATCCCAGGAGGTGGAGGTTTCAGTGAGCTGAGATCACACCACTATACTCCAGCCTCAGTGATGGAGCAAGACTCTATCTCAAAAATAAATAAATAAAAAGTATTTTGGGGTGATACACGCATTCAGACCATAGAATATGTGATGATATGGAAAAAATATATTTGCCTTTATATTCCAGTGCTTTTTCACAATAAACTATTATCTGTATATTTGAGACAAGCTTGTATTAAATTGTGAGGCCTAAGGACAAGAATAGAGATGTTTTAGTGTCCCCACCATACTAAGAGTAAGGCCAGCCAGGCACAGTGGCTCACGCCTGTAATCCCAGCACTTCTTGGGAGGCCGAGGTGGGTGGGATTGAGACCATCCTGGCCAACATAGCAAAACCCCGTGTCTACTAAAAATACAAAAATTAGCCAGGTGTGGTGGCACGCACCTGTAGTCCCAGCTACTCTGGAGGCTGAGGCAGGAGAATCTCTTGAACCCAGGAGAAAGAGGTTGCAATGAACCAAGACTGTGCCACTGCACTCCAGCCTGGCGACAGAGCGAGACTTTGAGTCAAAAAAAAAAAAGAAAAAGAAAAAGAAAAAAAGAGTAAAGTCATGCACATAGCAGGTATTTCATAAATAATGGCTGATAAAACAGAAATGAGGACGAGAAGCACAAGAGAAGGGAAAAAGGGATTAAGAGCTTGCACACTCTGACCCTCAAGAACTCCAAATTAGATGCCCCCATCCTGGGAGGCTTGGCACATACCCTGCATCTTTGCCTGAAATACCCCTGCTCAGCCTCTCCAATCTTCACCGTCCTTCACCATCCTTCACCATCCCTCCCCATCCCCCACCATCCCTCACCATCCCCCACCATCCCTCTCCATCCCCCACCATCCCTCTCCATCCCCCACCATCCCTCACCATCCCTCTCCATCCCTCACCATCCCTCTCCATCCCTCACCATCCCTCTCCATCCCTCTCCATCCCCCACCATCCCTCTCCATCCCCCACCATCCCTCTCCATCCCTCTCCATCCCTCACCATTCCCTCTCCATCCCCCACCATCCCTCTCCATCCCCCACCATCCCTCTCCATCCCCCACCATCCCTCACCATCCCTCTCCGTCCTTCTCCATCCTTCACCGTCCCTCACCGTCCCTCTCCATCCCCCTCCATCCCTCTCCATCCCTCACCATCCCTCTCCATCCCCTACCATCCCTCTCCATCTCCCACCATCCCTCTCCATCTCCCACCATCCCTCTCCATCCCCCACCATCCCTCTCCATCCCTCTCCATCCCTCACATCCCTCTCCATCCTCCACCATCCCTCTCCATCCCCCACCATCCCTCTCCATCCCCCACCATCCCTCTCCATCCCTCTCCATCTTTTCCATCCCTCTCCATCTTCTCCATCCCTCTCCATCCCTCACCATCCTTCACCATCCCTCACCATCTCTATTCATCCCTCACCATCCTTCTCCATCCCTCTTCATTCCCTACCATCCCTCTCCATCCCCCACCATCCCTCTCCATCCCTCACCATCCCTCTCTATCCCTCTCCATCCCTTGCCATCCCTCACCATCCCTCTCCATCCCTCTCCATCCTTCTCCATCCTTCACCATCCTTCAGGATTCAGGTTTGTTTTTTTTTTTTGAGACGGAGTCTCGCTCTGTCGCCCAAATTGGAGTGCAGTAGCCGGATCTCAGCTCACTGCAAGCTCCGCCTTTCGGGTTCACGCCATTCTCCTGCCTCAGCCTCCCGAGTAGCTGGGACTATAGGCGCCCGCCACCTTGCCCGGCTAGTTTTTTGTATTTTTTTAGTAGAGACGGGGTTTCACCGGGTTAGCCAAGATGGTCTCGATCTCCTGACCTTGTGATCTGCCCGTCTCAGCCTCCCAAAGTGCTGGGATTATAGGCTTGAGCCACCGCGCCCGGCCAGGATTCAGGTTTAAGCCAGCTTCCTTGTGAAGCTCCCTGGTTCCCCGTTCCTGAGAACCAGCTTCTTCTCAGCCCACAGTCTGTCCTGTGAGCTCCTGAGCTGGGCTGAGGTTCTCCCAGAGTAGGGAAATCCCGCCTTTCCTGACCAGGCCCGGCTTTTGCCCTTGGGATGGAAACACACATGGCTGCTGCCTCACAGCTCAGGTCACCTCCTGAGGAGTCCACTTCCCTCCTGTGGCGGGCACAAGCCCTGATGTCCCACTCACCAAGTCAGAAGCCATGTAATTAGCATAATCATGCAAGCTGCCTTGTGGGCTCCGCACCCTCCTATCACCTCTCCCATGGCAGCAGCAGGATTTTTCCACATTGCTTCCTGGCCCCAACCTTCCAGGGCACCCACTGCTTGTGGTGTGGTGCACCCACTCCTTGGCCTGGCACTCAAACTCTTTCTTTTTTTTTTTTTTTCTTTTATATATATTTTTTGAGACGGAGTCTCGCTCTGTTGCCCAGGCTTGAGTGCAGTGGTATGATGTCAGCTCATAGTAACCTCTGCCCCCGGGTTCAGGCGATTCTCGTGCCTCAGCCTCCCAAGTAGAGTAGCTGGGACTACAGGCACCTGCCACCACGCCCAGCTAATTTTTTGTAGCTTTAGTAGATATGGGGGTTTCACCATGTTGTCCAGGCTGGTCTTGAACTCCTGACCTCAAGTGATCTGCCTGCTTCACCTCCCAACGTGCTGGGATTACAGGTGTGAGCCACTGCACCACCCTTTTTTTCTTGAGACAGGGTCTCACTAAGTCACCCAGGCTGGAGTGCAGTAGCGCAATCATAGCTCACTACAACCTCCCGTCCCTTGGGAGGTTGGGGTTCAAGCAATCCTCCTGTCCCAGCCTTCTGAAGTAGCTGGGACTACAGGCATGCACCACCATGCCTGGCTAATTTTTAAAATTTTTGTAGAGATGAGAGTCTCGCTATGTTGCCCAGGCTGGTTTCAAACTCCTGGGCTCAAGCGAGTTACTCGCCTTGTGCTCCCAAAGTGCTGGGATTACGGGGAGACTCTTTCTAGATGGCCTCTGGGGACTGTTCTCCTGGTCACACACCAGGTTTTAGCAGTACTCAATCCCTTGCAGGTCCCCAAACAATCCACACAGTCTCATGATATTGACTTTTGCTCACACAGTTCCTTCCACCTAGAATGTTCTCTTTCCTAATCCAGCTGGCAAACTCCTATTTAACCTTTGACATCCAATTTAAGATCAGAGGTGGGTAAATTTATTTTCTGTAAAGGGCCAGAGAGAAATATTTCAGGCTTTGTGGGCCATGAGGTATCTGTCATGATTACTCAACTCTCCCACTGCAGAAAGCAGAAACGTGTGTAAACAAATGGTGTGGCTGTGTTCCAATAACACTTGTTTACAGAAACAGGTGGCAGGCAGGATAGTTTGCCCACTCCTGCTCAAGAATAATCTCAAAAGCTTCCCACAGGAAGGAGTTTAACAATGCCTTCTAGCAATGGCTTATGTATTTTATCGTAACACAAACCTGGACTGTAATGAACCTATAGCTGTGATGATTACATGTGCTGCTGGTCAGACCATTATCTCTCAGCTGGATTTCTGTTTTCTTTCTTTTTCTTTTCTTTTCTTCTTCTTCTTTTTTTTTTTTTTTTTTTTGAGATGGAGTCACTCTGTTGCCCAGGCTGGCAGGCTGGAGTGCAGTGGCACTATCTCGGCTCACCGCAGTCTCTGCCTCCCGGGTTCAAGCAATTGTCTGCCTCAGCCTCCCAAGTAGCTGGGATTACAGGCGCCTGCCACCATGCCTGGCTAATTTTTGTATTTTTAGTAGAGATGGGAGGTTTCACCATCTTGGCCAGATTGGTCTTGAACTCCTGATCTTGTGATCTGCCTGCCTTGGCCTCCCAAAGTGCTGGGATTACAGGCATGAGCCACCCTGCCCGGCCATGGATTTCTACAGTAGCCTTCTCACTGGTCTCCCAGCCTCTGCCTTCCCTTGCACTCTATTCTCACTGAACAGACATAAACTGTTAAAGTGTAAATTCATTCTGGTCACTACTCTGGTCAAAAACCTCTCATGGTTCCCTATTGCCCTGAGATTGAAAGCCAAAGTCTTAAAATGGTTTCCAATGTCCTACAAGTTCTACTCCCAATATCCTTTTAACCTCAACGTTATTGCCTACTACACCCACACTGGCTCTCTGTACTCCAATACAAGGCTATAATAGCCTCCTTGCTTTTCCTCTTAAAACAAGCCAGGCGGGCTCCTGCCTCAGGGCCTTTGTTCTTGCTCCATCTGGAACACTCTTTTCCTGGTTGTCCACATAGCTCACTCCTTCGCCTCCATCAGGTCTTTATTTAATTACCTTCCTTCTAACTTTTTTCCTGGCCAGTCTAGTTAAAACTGCAACGCTCCCGGGTCTCTCCTTCCTGTGTTTACTCCCCAGCATTCCTCACCCTCTAACTCACTATGTATTCCCCCAACTTTTTGTTTTGTTTTGAGGCAGAGTTTCCTTCTGTCGCCCAGGCTGGAGTGCAGTGGCAAGATCTTGGCTCATTGCAACCTCCGCCTTCCAGGTTCAAGCAATTCTCCTGCCTCAGCCTCCCGAGTAGCTGGGATTACAGGTGCCAGCTGCCATGCCCAGCTAATTTTTATATTTTTAGTAGAGACAGGGTTTCACCATGTTGGCCAGGCTGGTCTTGAAATCCTGACCTCAAGTGATCCACCCACCTCAGCCTCCCAAAGTGCTGAGATTACAGGCATGAGCCACCGTGCCCAGCCTCCTCCAACTTTTTAATTATAAAAATGTTCAGGCCGGCCGGGCACGGTGGCTCATGCCTATAATTCCAGCACTCTGGGAGGCTGAGGTGGGCAGATCACGAGGTCAGAAGATCGAGACCATCCTGGCTAACACAATGAAACACCGTCTCCACTAAAAAATACAAAAAATTAGCCGGGTGTGGTGGCGGGTGCCTGTAGTACCAGCTACTCCGGAGGCTGAGGCAGGAGAATGACGTCAACCCGGGAGGCAGAGCTTGCAGTGAGCCTAGATTGTACCACTGCACTCCAGCCTGGTCGACAGAGCGAGACTCCGTCTCAAAAAAAAAAAAAATATTCAGGCCAAGCACGGTGATTCATGCCTGTAATCCCAGCACTTTGGGAGGCTGAGGCAGGCAGATTGCTTGAGGCTAGGTATTCGAGACCAGCCTAGGCAACATGGCGAAAACTAGACTCTACCAAAGTAATCCCGGCACTTTGGGAGGCGGAGACGGGCGGATCACGAGGTCAGGAGATAGAGACCATCCTGGCTGACACGGTGAAACCCCGTCTCTACTAAAAAATACAAAAAACCTAGCCGGGCGAGGTGGTGGGTGCTTGTAGTCCCAGCTACTAGGAGGCTGAGGCAGGAGAATGGCGTAAACCCGGGAGGCGGAGCTTGCAGTGAGCCGAGATCGCGCCACTGCACTCCAGCCTGGGTGACGGAGTGAGACTCCAGTCTCAAAAAAAAAAAAAAAAAGTCATAGTGGCCTGAACCTGTAGTCCCAGCTACTCAGGACATTGAGATGGGAGGATCACCTGAGCCCAGGAGGTGGAGGTTGCAGTCAGCCAAGATCACCCCATTGCACTCCAGCTTGGGTGACAGAGCCAGAGCTGGTCTCAAAAAAAAAAAGTTCACACAGATAATGGAGGGACTAGTGCAAGTGCAAAGGTATTCAAATACACAAGCACAGATCCCACAGTTAAGGTGCTTTGAATGTAACATGCTGACATGACACCTCACTTAAAGACATTAACAAAACACACTCTCTGTTTCCTTCTCTGTCTAGTTCATTCTGTGTCTTTCCCCACCAGGATGTGAGCAGCACAAAGGCAGGGATTTTTATCTATTTTGTTCAATGCAGTTTCCTCAACACCAAGAACACTGCCTGGCACATAATGAGTGTGCCTAGAGTTTGCAGAGAGAAAAGACAAGACAGGTGCTGATTCTGGTTCTGCCTCTCATTGACACTGGCAACTGGCACTGCCTCTCATTGGCAACTCTGGGGATAATTTTCCCTTGTGGAACCTCATTCTCTTCAACTACAAAGTGGGGTGACAGTACTACATCACAGGGCTGTTGCAAGGATCAAAAAGTAAGAGCCACCGGCCGGGGGCGGTGGCTCACACCTGTAATCCCAGCACTTTGGGACGCCGAGGCAGGTGGATCCCCTGAGGTCAGGAGTTTGAGACCAGCCTGACCAACATGATGAAACTCTGTCTTTATTAGAAATATAAAAATTAGCCAGGCGTGGGGGTGCATACCTGTAATTCCAGCTACTCGGGAGGCTGAGGCAGGAGAATTGGTTAGAACCCGGGAGGTGGCGGTTGCAGTGAACCGAGATCACGCCACTGCGCTCCAGCCTGGGGGACAGAGTGAGACTGTCTCAAAAAAAAAAAAAAAGTAAAAGGTGTAATATTGCACCCTTAGCATGTTAGATTTCCATCTAGCTCCTTGAAGGAAGGGACTAGTCTAGTCTGATCCTCTGTGCTCTGGGCTCTTAGAGGGCAGACACCCTCCCTGATGCATGGGAGGAGCCTTGCACAGCACCTCAGGAGAAGTTACTTTAACTGCTAGCAGCTCCATCCGCTAGCACTACAGAACCCACTCCCTCATGCTTACTTGCCCCATCCCTTTACTTGCTCATTCAGTGCTATCTAATAATCCCCTCCATTCCATCTTTTGATTTGTCTACTCATTAAATAGTTTCCACCAGAAATACCTGGGGAAGGGACACTGAACTTCATCAGGTACTGAGATTCTATTTTGTGAATGTCTTCTGTGGATCTTTGTTTCCAACAATTGATCCAGCCTCCCTTGGCCTTTTCTGAATTTTATTATCTATCTATTTATTTATTTATTTATTGAGACGGGGTCTTGCTGTGTCGCCCAGGCTGGAGTGCAGTGGCGCGATCTCGGCTCACTGCAACCTCCGCCTCCTGGGTTCAAGTGATTCTCTTGCCTCAGCCTCCTGAGTGGCTGGGACTACAGGCGCATGCCACCATGCCTGGCTAATTTTTTGTATTTTTAGTAGAGGCAGGGTTTCACCGTGTGAGCCAGGATGGTCTCGATCTCCTAACCCCGTGAGCCACGTGTCTCGGCCTCCCAAAGTGTTGGGATTACAGGTGTGAGTCACTGCGCCTGGTCTATTTATTTTTTGAGACAGAGTCTCACTCTGTCACCCAGGCTGGAGTGCAGTGGTGTGATCTCGGTTCACTGCAACCTCCACCTCCTGGATTCAAGCAATTCTCCTGCCTCAGCCTCTCCAGTAGCTGGAATTACAGGCGCCTGCCACCACGCCTGGCTAATTTTTTGTATTTTTTGTAGAGAGGGGGTTTCACCATGTTGGTCAGGATGGTCTCGAACTCCTGACCTCAGGTAATCCATCCGCCTCAGCCTCCCAAAGTGTTGGGATTATAGGCATGAGTCACCGCGCCTGGCCCTTTTCTGCATTTTAGATTCACCTGTGTGTCTGTATTTCCAAATGTGCTTTGCAAAATCCTGACTGCAAGGGTGGGTGTTTGTTGAAGAATGGGACACCGCATGTTGCCCCTGTGGTTTTTCTCAGGAAAGACTGCTTGGCAGTGGGTGGAATGCATGGTCTTTTTTGCAAGCTCCTTGATAACCATCACTCTAACTTTGCTTGTTTGGGGTATGAAGGGCAAGATATTTTCACTGAGAATTCTGAGTCTTTATTCTTTTCTCTCCACTTCAAGCTGAAACTCTTTTTTCTTTTCTTTTTTTTTTTAGACATGGTCTCGCTCTGTCGCCCAGGCTGGAGTGCAGGCGATCTTGGCTCACTGCATCCTTGACCCCCCGGCCTCCCCTGCACACTAGCTGGGAACAGAGGCATGCACCACCACACCTGGATAATTTTTGTATTTTTTGTAAAGACGAGGTTTCTCCATGTTGTACAAGCTGGTCTTGAACTCCTGAGCTCAAGTGATCCACTCACCTTGGACTCCCAAAGTGTTGGGATTACAGGCGTGAGCCACTGTGCGCAGTCAAGCTGAAACTCTTTTTTTTTTTTTTTTTTTTTGAGATGGAGTCTCGCTCTGTCACCCAGGCTGGAGTGCTGTGGCCGGATCTCAGCTCACTGCAAGCTCCGCCTCCCGGGTTCATGCCATTCTCCTGTCTCAGCCTCCCGGGTACCTGGGACTACAGGCGCCGCCACCTCACCCAGCTAGTTTTTTTTTTTTTTTTTTTTTTTGAGGCGGAGTCTCGTTCTGTCGCCCGGACTGGAGTGCAGTGGCCAGATCTCAGCTCACTGCAAGCTCCGCCTCCCGGGTTTACGCCATTCTCCTGCCTCAGCCTCCCGAGTAGCTGGGACTACAGGTGCCCGCCACCTCGCCCGGCTAGTTTTTTGTATTTTTAGTACAGACGGGGTTTCACCGTGTTAGCCAGGATGGTCTCGATCTCCTGACCTCGTGATCCGCCCGTCTCGGCCTCCCAAAGTGCTGGGATTACAGGCTTGAGCCACCGCGCCCGGCCCCCGGCTAGTTTTTTGTATTTTTTAGTAGAGACGGTGTTTCACCGTGTTTGCCAGGATGGTCTCGATCTCCTGACCTCGTGATCCGCCCGTCTCGGCCTCCCAAAGTGCTGGGATTACAGGCTTGAGCCACCGCGCCCGGCCCAAGCTGAAACTCTTAAGCAAATTTTAAATCTTACTTTAAGTAACACTTTCCTCACCTGTAAAATGGGGACAGGAGGAGATGATGGAAGTGAAGTCACTTTGTAACTGGTGAAGCTCTGTACAGATATTAGTTAAGATGGTTAATTTCATTAACCTGTGAAGATTCTTTTTTTTTTTTCATGTCATAAGTTTATTAACATATCTAGTATGCCATGAGTTAGAGTTTGATCCATTTCCAGAGGCTGTATCTCTTAAAATGCTCTTCATATCTGTTAAATGGATGAACTGAAACGTCCTTATGATTTAAGCAGTTGGTGTCTTACTAGAAGGAAGGGTGCAGCAAATGCAGATCCAAAGTACAAACACATCTTAACTAGTAACGCCCACTTGTTTTCCACTGAAAATGGCGAATTCTTCCCAGGGCCCTCCTCATAGTGGCTCCTACGGACCACAGAGGTTGTGAACCTCCGGACGCTGTGGCCCAACATAGCGCTGCTGGAAGCTCCGCACCGAGTACGGATGAAATGGCGGCACCTCACCAAGACCTTGTTTTCACCAAGATTCTTTTTTTTTTTTTTTTTTTTTGAGGCGGAGTCTCGCTCTGTCGCCCAGGCTGGAGTGCAGTGGCGCGATCTCGGCTCACTGCAAGCTCCGCCTCCCGGGTTCACGCCATTCTCCTGCCTCAGCCTCCTGAGTAGCTGGGACTGCAGGCGCCCGCCACCGCGCCCGGCTAATTTTTTTTGTATTTTTAGTAGAGACGGGGTTTCACCATGGTCTCGATCTCCTGACCTTGTGATCCGCCCGCCTGGGCCTCCCAAAGTGCTGGGATTACAGGCGTGAGCCACCGCGCCCGGCCTTCACCAAGATTCTTAACTAAATCTTGAGCAATCTGCATTGGCTGCCCTATCTAGGCACTAATATCTTTAGATGGACTGAGGAGGAAACACACTTTTTTTTTTTTTTTTTTTTGAGACAGGCTGGAGTACAGTGGTGCGATCTTGGCTCACTGCAACTTCTTCCTCCCAGGTTCAAGCGATTCTCCTGCCTCAGCCTCCTGAGCAGCTGGGATTACAGACTATGGCCGGCACACCCAGCTAATTATGGGGTTTCACCATGTTGGTCAGGCTGGTCACAAACTCCTGACCTCAAGTGATCCACCCGCCTCAGCCTCCTAAACTGCTGGGATTATAGGTATGATCCACCGCACCCGGCCTACACACTTCTTTTCACAAGAATAACACCAGCAACTATACTTCCCACGTAAATGGAGAGCAGTCTGGCAGATTCCTCTAGACCTAGGGTTGGGTGATTATTAGGGAAAGAAAAGGTCCAACCAAACCGGTGGGCTGAGGAGAGGAGACATGACCTGCTCAGTCCGAAGCAGATGTGTGACTGAAGTCTAGTCTCCTGGCTTCTCTGCAACATATCTCATTATCAGCATTATTAACCCTAACAACTGCCATTTATTGAAATTCCACTATGTGCACGAATGGGGACTAATTTACTTCTAGATGTCACAACAACCTTGTATTACTGTGCCCACTTCTTGGATGATGGGTGTGAGGTTCACAGAGATCATTTGCCCAAGTTCTTACTGAAAGTGCTAAGGTATTTCCTGAGACTGGCTCAGGGCATGTTACCAGACAACAATGCATACATTTTTAGCACGATACTTAACTTAGTATATTTTACTTACGTTAAAAATTTAGGAGCCGGGGGTGGTGGTTCACGCCTGTAATCCCAGCACTTTGGGAGAATGAGGTGGGCGGATCACTTGAGGTCAGGAGTTCGAGACCAGCCTGGGCAACATGGTGAAACCCCTTCTCTACTAAAAATACAGAAAATTAGCTGGGCATAGTGGCGGGCGCCTGTAATCCCAGCTACGCGGGAGGCTGAGGCAGGCGAACCACTTGAATCCGGGAGGCTGAGGTTGCAGTGAGCAGAGATCGTGCCACTGCACTCCAACCTGAGAGACAGAGCGAGACTCTGTCTCAAAAAAAAAAAAAAAAAAAAAGACATGTGTGGTAATTCCCCTAGGGAGTTTGGCCTTAGTTGTGAGAAATAAAAAAGCTATGCTCAATTTCTGTTCTATCGGAAAAAAAAGTATTGGCTGTTTAGCTGAAATTCAAATGTAACTGAACATCCCGTATTTTTTATATGCTACATCTGCCAACCCTGGCTTGAGGCTACCTGGCAAAAATCAAAACAGGTTCCTCCTTGTTATGCCCTATGCCTCTGTTGCCTTTATTTTTATCTTTACGAGCAATCATTAACAGTAACTTCAGACTCCAGGCTCTGGCTGCTTTAGGAGGCGGAGAGCGGACTAGGGTGAGACTCCTGGCCCTCATCAACTTGACTGCCAAGGAGCCGTCACGTGCACCTTCCGCCCGGCACAGCCATGGCCGCGTCTCGCCGCCGAGGATTGGCTCCCGCCGAAAGCTCGTCCTCCCTCGGCTAAGGGAGCCCCTTCCATTGGGCAGTTAAAAAAATGGCGGACCCCCCCCCCCCCCCGCCTCCCGCCGTCCTCGGGCGTGGGGGCGGAGCCTAGAGGAGGCCTGGGGCAGGGCCACCAGTGATTGGCGGAGAGCGGTGGTCACGCCATCACGTGGCCCGAGGCCGGTTTGTTTGCGGAAGTGGGAGAAAATAGAAGTGCTGAGTAAGCCGAGGTGAGTGACCTCGCAGGTGGGCGGGGCCTGGGGTACCTTCGCCAACTTCCTCCGCGCCACGGACTGCCACATCTCCGCCGGACCCCCCTGTGGATCTTCCTCGTGTCTCCGATTCTGAGGCATGTCCTACATTGACCCTTATGTGACTCCCTGAGTGCCCCCACCTTCCATCTTTTCATCCCCCAGCGTCCCCAACTCCCATCCCTAGACCGCCCATGTCTCATCTCGAACTTGTGGACTCCAGGGACCCCAGCTTCGACCCTGAGTTCCTCCCCTGTACTCCAGTCTCCTCCGTGTGTCTCCCTCAATATTCCTAACTTCCCGAGTCATTCCATCTCTCCTCTTTCCCCGACTCTCAGTGCCTCTTTAGGCCCCATTGGCCGTCCTCATTTTCCTTTCTGTGCTCTTCTAAGTGCTCCCCACTTCACTTGATTCCCCACTTCACCTCGGTCTCCACCTTAAGTGGTGCATCTACCCATGTCTCACTCCCTGCTTCTCCTGCCCTTTCTCCCTGCCTTTCCTCCCTGCCTTTCCTCTCTCGCGTGCCTCCAGACCTGCCCCCGACATGCTCCCTCCTTCCCCTCAGCCTGGCCACCCAGATCCTGTGTCCACCTCCTGCTCCCACAGATGACTTGGAAGCTGGTGACAGGGAGCATGTGACCCGGGTGACTATGGGACTGGGCCAGGAGCAAGCCCGTGGGTGTGGGACAGGGAGGGCACAGGGCAAGGGGACCTGTGGCCATATTTTTAATGGGCTACCCACATGACCCCAACATATACCTCCCCCTAGCTTCTGGGTCTTTCCCTCACCTGCCTCTTACCCGCCCAACAGGATGTCAGGCAGGTTTGGTTTGGCAACATTGAGGCTCCACCCTTGGGCTGAATACATTGTTTTTGAATGCATTGTTTTTGTTACAGTCTCTGCCTGGAGTTTGGCAGCTGTTGCCTGTCCAAGTCTCAGTTTCCTCATCTGTGACGGAGGACTGTACTTCCTGCCCTCCTAAGGCTGCCATTAGTTTCAAAATTTGAATGAGAAAATGTAGAAGGTAAAGCTTTATAACCAGTATGGCCCTGTACAAATACATGACTTTACTGTTGGGTCGTAGGCAGGATTGAAAGGAATGGAAAGGGAAAAGGATAGAATGAGAAGACAAGGAGAGAAGGATGAGCAGGAGGTCCCTTGTCTTTCATTGTATCATTTGGCAATGTTTGTTGATCACCCCTTGTGAGTCAGGCTTGTCTGTATATGTTCTCTTCACCGTTCATTCAGTCATCGTTTATCTAACAAATATTTATGAACTGTCTGATGTTCTAGGCTACCGTGGGTGTAGCCAATGATATTCTCAATTCACATGAGAAAAAGAGGGCGAATGAGTTGCTTGAGATCACACCGATGAGGTTGAAGCTGGAATCTGTCACCAGAGCCTCTGTGGTTGCCCTGATGTGTAAGGTTTTTGCTACTGCTGTCTCAGTGCTTAGGACACTTTTTCTCCCTTCCATGGGTTACTTTCTTGTTCCATGACAGACTCCCCCAAAGGGAGTTTCCCTCTTACTCAGCAGAATGACATCACTAAGAGATACAGAAAGGAGAAATTTAAATACTCTGTGTGTGTGTGTGTGTGTGTATCTGCACACATCTGTTGAGTGTGTGTTGGGGGAAGTAGGTAGGCAACAGGTAAGGGGCCGTAGTGAAGTGCGTTACAAGCTTCACTTTGTAGAGAGTGGCTCCCTGGGAGGATATGTTATGTGTCTTTCACAGTGGATTTTGATAGGGTCATGTCTTAAATGCCTCTTCTCATTTTCGGATGGTGATCTCATCCAGTCTTATTTCTTTAAGTGCCGTCTCTGTTCTGTCAACCCACAAATTTATATCCCCAGTCCAGTCCAGACCTTTCCGTGGAATGACAGACTCAAATATCTAGTTGCTTACTCAGCACCTCAAACTTAGGCTTTTCAAACTTGAAGTATTTATTTATTTATTTTTATTATTTTTTATTTTTTTGAGACAGAGTCTCACTCTGTCACCCAGGCTGGAATGCAGTGGCGCGATCTCGGCTCACTGCAACTCCCACCTGCCAGTTCTCCTGCCTCAGCCTCCTGAGTAGATGGGATTACAAGCATGCACCATCATCATGCCCAACTAATTTTTGTATTTTTGTAGAGAACAGGGTTTCACCATGTTGGCAGGCTGGTCTCGAACTCCTGACCTTAAGTGATCCGCCTGCCTTGGGCTCCCAAAGTCCTGGGATTACAGGAGTGAGCCACCGTGCCAGGCCTCAAACTTAGAGTTTAGAATTGAGCGCCTGTTAGTTCTGCTCTCCATCCCTGACCCTACCCTTCACCAAAACCTGTCCCTCCCACTGTCTTTCTCATCTTAGGCAATGGGAGTATTATTCAGTTGCTCAGGTCAAAGCTGTGACATTGTCCTTGATGCCTCTCTGTTTCTTACCCCACACCCAGCCAGAGTGATCTTGTTAAAATGTCGTCTCTTTGCACTGGCCTCTCCTCTCATGGCACACGTCTGGCCCCCTGTTGCTTCTCTGATCTCACTGCCTTCCTTGCTTTTCCTGGAACTTGCTAAACATGTTCCAGCCCCAGGGCTTTTGCATGTGCTCTCTTTGCCTAGATGTTCATATGACTTTCATCTCTCTCCATGAGGTACTGATTTAAGATCAATTTCTTGGTGAAGACTTCCCTCCTTGCCCTATCTAAAATTTCACTCTCCACCTCAGCACTTCCTATCGCCATTCTTTGGTTTTTCTCCTCAGTAGTTAATTGGCATCTGAAACCTTTGTATATATTTTACCTGTTAATCTTCTTTATTATTAGTAGCTCTGTCTAAAATATAAGTTCCAGGATGTCAGGGATTTTGTGGGGGTTTTTTTGGTTGATTGTTTGTTTTGGTTTTGAGACACTCACTCTGTTGCCCAGGCTGGAGTGTAGTGGTGTGATCTCGGCTCACTGCAGCCTCTGCCTCCTGGGTTCAAGTGATTCTCCCACCTCAGTCTCCCAGGAAGCTGGAATTGCAGGCGCATGCCACCACACCCAGCTAATTTTTGTATTTTTTGGTAGAGATGGGGTTTCACTTTGTTGGCCAGGCTGGTCTTGAACTCCTGACCTCAAGTGATCCACCCTCCTCAGCCTCCCAAAGTTCTGGGATTACAGATGTGAGCCACTACACCTCGCCGTGTTTTGTTTTAAGACAGGGTCTCGGGAGGCTGAGGCAGGAGAATGGCGTAAACCCGGGAGGCGGAGCTCGCAGTGAGCTGAGATCCGGCCACTGCACTCCAGCCTGGGTGACAGAGCGAGACTCCGTCTCAAAAAAAAAAAAAAAAAGACAGGGTCTCGCTGTCGCCTAGGCTGGATTGCAGTGACACAATCACAGCTCACTGCAGCCTCGACCTCCTGGACTTAGGCAGTCCTCCCACCTCAGCCACCTTAGTAGCTGGGACTTACAGGCATGAGAGACACCATGCCCGGGTAATTTTTAAATTTTTGTAGAGATGAGATCTTGCTGTATTACCCAGACTGGTCTCAAAGTCTTGAGCTTAAGTGATCCTCCTTCCTTAGCCTCCTAAAGTGCTGGGATTATAGGAGTGAACTACCGTGCCAGACCAGTCTATTTTGTTTACGGTTGAATCCTCAGCGGTTAGAACAATGCCTGCCACAGTCCATCTCAGTAAATATTTGTGGAGTGAGTCATAACATGGGCCACACTGTACCGTGCCACCAGCCCAAAGATCTCTTAAAGTCACCCCTGTCTCATGTGCTTGGGAGCTCCAGTGACAGTTTTGGGGCAGTTTGCTCCCAGCTGTGGTGCAGCCAAGCTGAGTGAATGAAAGAGATGCTTTTTCCTTTTGTGAGAGGACACTTTGCTCTGGCTCACGTGAGCAGCAGTGCATTTGAGACAAGCCTTTTGGAATCCAAGAGCCTGTAGAGCAAGCCTCGCTCAGCCACTTTCTTTCAGCTTTCTCCTGAAGGCAGTTTGAGGATTAAGAGCCTGATGCTCCGGATTCCAGCTCATTGGGTTCTGATCCTGGCAGATTGTGTAACCTGTGTCCCAGTTTCCTGTGTAATGTGGAGAGACCTGGACCTTTCCTTACAGGTGTTTGGAGGGTTAAATGTAGCAATTCGGCCGGGTGCAGTGGCTCATACCTGTAATCCCAGCACTTTGGGAGGTGGAGGTGGGTGGATCACCTGAGGTCAGGAGTTCAAGACCAGCCTGGTTAACATGGTGAAACTCTGTTTCTACTAAAAATACAAAAAATTAGCCAGGCGTGGTGGTGCGCGCCTGGTATCCCAGCTACTCTGGAGTCTGAGGCAGGAGAATTGCTTGAACCCGGGGGGCAGAGGTTGCAGTGAGCCAAGATCGTGCCATTGCACTCCAGCTTGGGCAACAAGAGCGAAACTCTCTCTCAGAAAAAAAAAAAAAGTGACAATTCACCTGAACCAGTGCTGAGGCATCAGGTGCCCTGTGGGTGCTGGGCAGCAGTGGGTGCTGATGAGGTGCAAGGGGATGGGATCAAGCCCTTTCCCACTCCCCACTAACTTAGGGAAGAGGTTGGAGTGAGCTGGGATCAGAGGGAACATTTGCAGGGACATTTTGCTGGGAGGCTGCCTTGGATGTCCAGAGGCTCAGATGGGAGCTGACATGACCCGTGTGTTCCTTCAGTGTTTTCCCACCCACGGATTGAGCACCTGGTGTGTGGCCAGCCCTTTGCCTAGTGCTGTTCAAGAGTCAGAGGACACAGGCAGGCACCCGCCCCCTACCACCTGCCACCCCATTTCCTCTCTCGGGGCCTCGATTTCCCCATATGCCAAACAGGGAGAATGATCGCGCCTCGATTTCCCCACATGCCAAACAGGGAGAATGATCGCACCTTCCTTGTTTCTTTTTTTCTTTTTTTTTTTGAGACGGAGTCTCACTCTGTCATCCAAGCTTTAGTGCAGTGGCGTGATCTCAGCTCACTGCAGCCTCTGCCTCTCAGGTTCAAGAATTCTCCTGTTTCAGCCTCCCAAATAGCTGTGATTATAGGCACCCATCACCACGCCAGGCTAATTTTTTTTTTTTGTATTTTTAGTAGAGACGGGGTTTCTTTCTCACCACATTGGCCAGGCTGGTCTTGAACTCCTGACCTCAGGTGATCGGCCCATCTCACCCTCCCAAAGTGTTGGGATTACAGGTGTGCACCCGGCTGCACCTGCCGTGTTTCTTTGTGAGCTTGGAGGTAGATAACAAGCGTGAAACCCTTTGCCAACCATGAAGCATGGTGGCCTTGCGAGAGGCCGGAGGCCAGTGTGTAATGGCATGCGCACGTGCCGGGTGGCAGAGATGGTGGGAGCTGCAGGAAGGAAGTCAGGGCAGCTTGGCACTCTGAGCAGACCCTGAGTTTTCAGCCTGCTCTGTCTTGACTGGGTGGGAGGAGGGTGCTCAGGAGGGTGTCACTGCTGCCAGGTTCTGCTGCCAGGACCATCCAGCAGTTGTTCCAATCATGGGACATCCTGTCGTCAGCAGCTGGGGCTCGTGAGGCCTGATTTCCACCTTGGGCAGTTGTGTGTGTGCTCCCGGAATCCCCCACGTGGCCAGGCCTGTGAGGTCTGCTTCCTGGCCTGCTGCCTGTGGGTTCCTGTCACGCACCTCTCGGGCAGCTGTCCGGCTCCTTTGCTCTCAGCTTAGTCAAGAAGGAAGCAGAAGGCTTGGAGTCTTTTCCTGCTTGGACTAGGAGTGAGCTCAGCCTAAGCACCCTGACTATATATAAAGCTGAACTTTCCAGACTGAAGCCTGGGGAGGGATTAGTCTGATCACTTAGGGCCACTCCTGAAGCAGTGCAGGTGCTGGATACAGGTTCTCCCAGTGGAGGAGCGAACCCCTTGGGGACCTTTAGCCACTGGTGGGATTTGAGCACGATATTTCCATATCCATTATGGAGAGGAGCCTGGCAGCTCAGAGTGGGTGGGAACAGTGTGTGTGATCCCGGTTATCACCTTCAAGGGAATAAAGTGTGTCCGGGGGCTTCAGAGGTGCTGGCCCCGTGGGCTTGTAATTGGGTCCTTCATTCATTCTCATTCATTCATTCACCAAACATTTATTAAATACCCACTGTGAGGAACATCATGCTAGGTGCTTAGGGAAGCAAATCAAAGCGGGTGGGGTGGGCAGCCCAAGCCAACAGATGCACCCCCATTCTCACATGGTGTATGTTCCTGTGGGCTGGGCCCTGGGTTGTGTGGGGTGCTGGGGAGAAGGGGCAGGCACACCAGGCTGCAGGGCGGAGGGGCAGGTATGAATTTTCAGAGGAGATGGCACCTGAGCTGAATCTTGATGGACAAAAAGAGATTTATTCATTTGTCCTTTATGGAGCACACACTCAGGTTAAGAAAGCGGGGAGGACGGACTAAGCCGATGGAGCGTATGTGTGGTATCTCCCGGTGCACTGAGACGTGAGTTTGACGTGTTCTGGGAGGATCGATGGTGCGGCGTGGCTGGAGTAGAGGTGAGGGATGAGCTGGAGGGGTGAGTTGGGCCAGCTCTCATGGATACTGGAGTCTGGGCTTTCCCTGAGAGGTCATGGGGCGCCACTGACCAGGGTCAGCAGGGAGACCTGCAGCTGGATTTGCATCGTATAGTGGGCATGGAGGGGTGTCAGGCTGGGTCAGGTACCATGCAGGCTGGAAGGGAGCTCTGGTGCTCTGAGCATTCAGAGCGGGCAGCTGGGCCTTGAAGGATGAGCAGGGGCTCCGGCAGGAACGGGAGAGAGCCTTCTAGGGAGGACGCAAGCGCAGGCCCCTTTCACTCCAGAAAGGCAGTTTTCACACAGACCTTCCAAAGGGGAGGAGAGGGGACTGCCCAGGCCTGGTGGCTGCAGAAGACAGCAACCACCAGAGGGCAGGGACCGCTCCTCTTGTGCCTGAGACCTGCCCAGGGTCCTTCAGGGAATTTGTGGCTGAGGAGGAACCAGATTTTTGGGACTGACTTCTCCCTCACCACCCGCCACGAGCGACCCTCTTGGTCCCTGTCCTCTACTGCACTTCTTCCGGGGCTTGGCTCCTCATCGTAAGAGGACCTTCCCTGGGCATGACTAGGGGCATGACTGACATAGCACCCGCTGGACAGGTGACTCTGAGTGACCTGTGTTCACACTGATCACAGCACTAACCACGGCCCCTCCTCTCAGCATGTTCCCCTCTTGAGCCATCCAGTCCCCATGAAAATACTCACTGTTCACGGGTGGGCCAAGCAAGCCCCCGATCTCTGCCTTCCCCCGTGTTCTGATCTGCTTCATCCGCTGTGAAGGCCTCTCTCCATTTCGCCCGCTGGCAAACTCCTGGAAAGTTCAGCTCAGAAGTCATCTCCTTTAGCGGTCCTTCCCCCAGGGGACTGTGCACTCAGCGAAACAGGGACCGGGCTTGGGTCTCTACAGTGACTATTTGTTTTATGAAGCCAGGTAGTCACTTCCAGGGAACTCATCAGAGATTCTCCCATTGACTCTAATCTCCGTCTGTTCCCACTCAAGGTTTTTTTGTTTCTTTGTTTTTCTTTTTTGGTGGACATCAGCTTTAATTGGCCCTTTGTTTTGTTTTGTTTTTGAGACAGGGTCTTGCTCTGTTGCCCAGGCTGGAGTGCAGTGGTACAATCTTGGCTCACTGTAGTCTCGACCTCCTGGGCTCAAGTGATCCTCTCGCCTTAGCCTCCCCAGTAGCCGGGACCACAGGCGCCCACCACCATGCCCAGCTAATTTTATTTTATATTTTGTAGAGACAGGGTCTTGCCATGTGGCCCAGGCCAATCTCAAACTCCTGGGCTCAGGTGATCCGCCTGCCTCAGCCTCCCAAAGTGCTGGGATTACAGACGCGAGCCACTGTGCCCTACCTTAATTTGCCCTTTGAACATGTACAATTGGGGGCCTCTCTGGGCCTCAGTTTCTTGGTCTCTGAGATGGGATAATAATACTTGTTCCTCCCACCCTTCAGCTCCTCCAGGGGAGCCTCACACCAGCACACTCTCTGTCAGTCTTTCCTGAATGAACCCAGCAGGCGAGCTTGGTTTTGACAGGGGATGGGTGAGCAGAGGTAAGGAAAAAGGCCAGAAATATCTGACTTCCCTTGAGGGCGGGAACCAAAATTGGTACCTGGAAATTGCCTGGCTTGGACAGGCAGAATTGTCACTGTCAACCCCCACCGCCAAAGGTCTTGGGTCTTTGTCTTTCTGCTTGTGGTGTTTGAGAGAGCTGCTTGACGCAGCCGAGGTGGGGTCTGTGTCAGGTGACCTGGGCATCCTGGGCTTGCAGGGAGAAGCCCAGGTGAGGAGCAGGAGGGGCCAGTCATCAGTAGGGAAAAGTGATTGTTTACCCCACAGGAAGGTCAAGGGTAGGAGGCTGTGAGAAGCCAGGGGGAGAGACGAAGTGAGGCATGATTGGGGGGCCCTCACCCAGCGTCCCCCTCTTGCAGCTGTGCTGGGAAGAGCCTGGGCTCCGGGGTCCGGGTGGTGGGGACAGAAGGAAGCACGTGTGAGCACTTTCTCCCTGCTGGCCGCCTTCCTGGTTGGCGATGCTGTGAGTGTTCCAGGATGTGGCCCCGTGGCTGTCATTTCCTTTCTTCCACCTAGTGATAACAATGGCCGCTGTTTGTGTGCCCACGGTCGGCCTGTGTCCCAGACACCTTCCCTCCATTGCGTCATCTCATCCTCCCGCCAACCCTGAAGGCTGGATGCCAGCCAGGCCTGTCCTTTCTGTGGCCACACACTGCTGTGGGTGTGTGGGAGGCATCCCCCAGCCCCAGGCCCTGGTGGTGGGGACTCAGGCTGGGGCATTGAGGAAGGAGACTCTGGGGGTGTGGAATCTCTCTCTGATTTCACTGCACCCCTGTTGGCTTTCTCCCTTAACCTGAGGCTCATGGGTGCTGGATGCTCTTGACTCTGCCTTTCCTGGGAGCACCGCTCCAGGTCTCTGCAGGCCCATCCTCGGGGGAGCCTCTCTGCCGCTCTTCCAGGCCAGGCCTGAGCCCCCACGGGTCCCCATCTTCCCGGCTGCAGCCCCCAGAGGCTCAGCCTACACTGTTACTTCCTTTGAAAACTATAATCGCTTTACATAGCATCTGGAAAATAAGGAAAAGAAAAAAAAAAAAAAGCCCATAAACCCAGCACCCTCATCTACTCAATGGCATGTTTTCTGTCAGTCTATCTTGGTTTGTTTTCTATCAGTCTTTGTTTTTTCTATGCATAATATTTACTCGGTTAAATTTTTGTTTTGACAAACTTTCTGTGAGCCAAGCTTGTGGACGGAGATGAAAAGACGAGCAGCTGCCTTTGAGAAACTTAGACTCTGGGCCAGCCCAGCTGGGCGCCAGCTTTCACTGCTCCACCCACTGGCTGGGTGACCCTGGGCCCGTGAGTTTACCCCTCCGTTCTTTGGTGTTCTCATATGTAAAATGAGGATAATAATAGTAACCAGTTCATAGAGTGGTTGTACAGACAAAATGATTAATGTACAGAACGCTTTCAGGATGGTGCCAGAAAGATGCACCAGAGTGTTTGGTAGGAGGATGACGAAGCTTACAGTCTGGCAGGAGGGGCAGTTGTAACGTGCTGGGGTGTAATAGTACAGATGTGTTTAAAGTGAGGGAGAGCCCAGAGCAAGGAGAGAGAACCTGGCGTCTGGCGATGGTGTATCAAGAACATTTTAGGCCAGGCACGGTGACTCACACCTGTAATCCCAGCACTTTGAGAGGCCGAGGCAGGCAGATCGCTTGAACCCAGGCATTCAAGACCAGCGTGAGCAACATGGTGAGACCCTGTCTTTATAAATTTTTTTTTTTTTTTTTTTCTGAGACAGAATCTTCACCCTGTCACTCAGGTTGGAGTGCAGTGTGCTATCTCGGCTCACTGCAACCTCCACCTCCTGGGCTCAAGCGATTCTCCTGCCTCAGCCTCCCAAGTAGCTGGGATTGTAGGTGTCCACCACCATGCTCAGCTAATGTTTTTGCATTTTTAGTAGAGATGGAGTTTCACCATGTTGGTCAGGCTGGTCTCAAATTCCTGACCTCAAGTGATCCGCCCGCCTCAGCCTCCCAAAGTGCTGGGATTACAGGCATGAGCCACCATGCCTAGCCTCTATAAAAATTTTTTTGAAGAAATTACCTAGGCATGGTGGTACACACCTGTAGTCCTAGCTACTCAGGAGGCTGAGGTGGAAGGAGGTAGAGGCTGCAGTGAGCCATGATTGAGCCACTGTACTCCAGCCTGGGCAGCAGAGCCAGACCCTGTTTCAGAACAACAACAACAAAAACATTTTTTTTTTTTTTTTGGGACGGAGTCTCGCTCTGTCGCCCAGGCTGGAGTGCAGTGGCCGGATCTCAGCTCACTGCAAGCTCCGCCTCCCGGGTTTACTTCATTCTCCTGCCTCAGCCTCCCGAGTAGCTGGGACTACAGGTGCCGCCACCTCGCCCGGCTAGTTTTTGTAGTTTTTTAGTAGAGACGGGGTTTCACCGTGTTAGCCAGGATGGTCTCAATCTCCTGACCTCGTGATCCGCCCGTCTCGGCCTCCCAAAGTGTTGGGATTATAGGCGTGAGCCACCGCTCCTGGCCAACAAAAACATTTTTAAGAAGGATGTGAGGCCGGGCGCGGTGGCTCAAGCCTGTAATCCCAGCACTTTGGGAGGCCGAGACGGGCGGATTACGAGGTCAGGAGATCGAGACCATCCTGGCTAACATGGTGAAACCCCGTCTCTACTAAAAAAAAAATACGAAAAACTAGCCGGGCGAGATGGCGGGTGCCTGTAGTCCCAGCTACTTGGGAGGCTGAGGCAGGAGAATGGCATAAACCCGGGAAGCGGAGCTTGCAGTGAGCTGAGATCCAGCCACTGCACTCCAGCCTGGGCAACAGAGCGAGACTCCGTCTCAAAAATAATAATAATAAAGAAGGAGGTGAGAACCATGAGAATCAAGCTTGGATTTGAAGAAGGATCAGGGCTTTCTTAGACAGAAAAGGCGAGGAAGAACATTCCAGATAGACATCATTGACAGATGTCACTGAGCCTTGTGGCGGGACACTGCGAACTTTTCTTGAGTTGTTATAATCTTTTATTATTTTATTTTATTTTATTTTGAGATGGAGTTTCGCTCTTGTTGCCCAGGCTGGAGTGCAATGGCACGATCTCGGCTCACCGCAACCTCCGCCTCCCAGGTTCAATCGATTCTCCTGCCTCAGCCTCCTGAGTAGCTGGGATTACAGGCATGCACCACCATGCCTGGCTAATTTTTTGTATTTTTAGTAGAGACGGGGTTTCTCCATTTGGTCAGGCTGGTCTCAAACTCCTGACCTCAGATGATCCTCCTGAGTCGGCCTCCCAAAGTGCTGGGATTACAGGTGTGAGCCACCGTGCCTGGCAGTATAATTATTCTTACTGATCTTTTTTCCTTTTCGTGTGCCTCTTAGTGGACCGCTTGCTTTTGTCTTCCTTCTGTCCCCAGGGTTGATCCTGTGCTCAGCACATAGGCCAGGGAAGAATGTGGCTGTGACCCAGTGTTCACTCAGATGTCCTCTCTCCCCCAGGGCCCCCATACTCTGTCCTTAGTGTCTTTTGTCTGGTAACATCTTGGCAGAGAGGCAGAGGGCGGCCTCCGTCTGATTGGCGCCTGGCTTCGGTGGCGGCACCTTAGGAAGGCAGCGTATTTTCTGGGAGCCTAGGAAATAACAAGGTATCTAATTTCATCATCAACACTGGGGTCAGTTTCCATGGCAGGAACTATGACTCTGAATATACAACATAAAGTTACCACCCAGACACTGCTGCTCCTGAGTCTTCAGTGGTACCTTCTGCAGGGCTCCCCGACCTGCCCCCGCAGAAGGCTCAGTTCGTTCATTTCCAAGGAGCATGCTTTTGTGTGCTGCTGCTCGGAGTTCTTTGGGAAACCTGTGGTAGCAGGAAACAAAGGATTTAGACCAATGATGATGATCCCCTTGCTCCGATAGAGTGTGACGTGATGCTGGTCACCTTTTGGTGTCTAGGAGGGGGGACACTGATTTTGCTTGCGGAAGTGAAATGATTCATGCTGGCCTCTTTTTTTTTTTTTGAGACAGAGTCTCACTCTATCACCCAGGCTGGAGTGCAGTGGCGCAATCTCAGCTCACTGCAACCTCCACCTCCCAGGTTCA
The DNA here is from genome assembly GCF_007565055.1 of Rhinopithecus roxellana. Taxonomy (NCBI): domain Eukaryota; kingdom Metazoa; phylum Chordata; class Mammalia; order Primates; family Cercopithecidae; genus Rhinopithecus; species Rhinopithecus roxellana. Next base: position 2,929,096 of record NC_044561.1, read on the forward strand.
AGCAATTCTCCTGCCTCAGCCTTCCGAGCAGCTGGGACTACAGGCGCCTGCCATCACGTCTGGCTAATTTTTGTATTTTTAGTAGAAGCGGGGCTTCACCAGCCAGGCTGGTCTCAAACTCCTGACCTCAAATGATCCGCCTGCCTCAGCCTCCCGAAGTGCTGGGGTTATGGGCGTGAGCCACTGTGCCTGGTCCATGTTGGCCTCTTTGAGGGCTGAAAGGTTCTCTCTATAAGTTATATAGGGAGGACCCTCCATTTGCCGAGGGCATTACTGCCTATAATGTATGTTCACATGTGCTGTCTCCTTTGGTCAGTACCACACACTACAGGTGAGGAAACTGAGTCTCTGCTGGGACACTGGGTCAGGAAGCAGGCAGTTAAGGTCACCTGTGCACAGTGGCAGCACAAGGGGACCGCCTTCTAGGTCCCCAGCCTGGCCTGAGGGTTCTGTCACTTTTACCTCCCATTCAGTGTTGTTTCTCTTTCGTTCCCCTCCTTTTCAGGTCCCTCTAGGCCCAGGATCTGGGGTCAAGGCTGGTGGGGAGCGATCTGGGTGTCTGTGCAGGAAACCGCGACACTGGGTGAGGTTGGCTTGGGAGACCGCGCCTGGCTGACCAGAGATCTCGTTTTCTTCCAGACTGAGGGGGAAGGCGGTGGGGCCTCCCCACCTGCCCCGCAGAGGATGCAGTTCTTCGGCCGCCTGGTCAATACCCTCAGTGGCGTCACCAACTTGTTCTCTAACCCATTCCGGGTGAAGGAGGTGGCTGTGGCCGACTACACCTTGAGTGACCGAGTTCAGGAGGAAGGGCAGCTGATTCTGTTCCAGAACACTCCTAACCGCACCTGGGACTGCGTCCTGGTCAACCCTAGGAGCCCACAGAGTGGATTCCGGTGGGTGATGCTCAGCGGGAACATACTTCTCTCCTTTGACTCCTCCTCAGATTGGAGGTCTTGTTGGCCAAGAAGCAGCTTCTTTGGGTCTCTATCTGAGGGGTCTGGAGAGGGGTGGGAGAGAGGAGAGACTGTACTCTTAGAGCAGAGGGAAGGGCTTCCAAGACTGCACACTTCTGGCCCGTCAGTGTCCAGCAGCATGAGGCTGGCACGGAAGCCTGGGTTGTTTCCTGCCTGGAGGCTTGGCCTATATGGACAAAGGGAAGAAGGAAGGACAGGGAGGCTGACAGGGGCCACGTCAGATAAGGCCCATGAGGAGAACCTTTAGCCCTGGCTCTTTATTTTTGGTTTTTGTTTTTTGAGATAGTCTTGCTGTCTTGCCCAGGCTGGAGTGCAGGGGTAGGATCTCGGCTCACTGCAACTTCTGCCTCCCAGGTTCAAGCGATTCTCCTGCCTCAGCCTCCTGAGTAGCTGAGATTATAGGCACTCACCACCACGTCCAGCTGATTTTTGTATTTTTAGTGGAGATGGGGTTTCATCATGTTAGCCAGGCTGGCCTTGAACTCCTGACCTCAGGTGATCTGCTCACCTTGGCCTCCCAAAGTGCTGGGATTACAGGCGTGAGCCACCGCGCCCTGCCTAGTCCTGGCTCTTTAAGGGCATGGCCGTTCTCATAGGGGCTGCCCAGGGTTTGCTCAGAGGGCCGAACGGAGCTGTCGCCTCTTGGGGCATGCCGGGACTCCCCTGGGCCCGAAGGGAAGGCTCGAAAGCCAGGACAGGGCTGAGGGAACCAGGCCGATGGCAGAGCTGGTTGGGAAAAGGGGAGAAGCAGCCAAGGTTCCAAATGCAGGCTCCAGTAGCGCTTGGCAGACTGGCATCTAGTTGGGCTCAGACAGATATCCCTGTTTCCGCTCACCCATCCATCTGGCTGTCCTGTCAGCCATCCATTCAGCATGCACCAAGCACCTCCAGTGTCTCCAGAGTCCTGGGCTCCAGGCCAGTCCTGGCTGGCCCTGTGAGATGACAAACATGCCCTGTGTCTTTAAGGAATGTATAGTCTGGTGGGGGAGGCCCAGTGCAAACAGGCATCATAGCACCCCTTGAGGGGTGCTCTGACGGAGGGAGAGCCTAGGAAACAGTGTGGATCACAAGGAGGGGACTGAGAGCTACTCCGCATCTGGAAGAGTGAGGAGGAGCCTCTGTGGCAGAACAGAATGGATAAGGTTGTTCCAGCCATGCAGAGGTGTGGAGGTGTGAGCCTGCTGGCAGGTGGCTCTGGCTGGATCCCAGGTGCATGCAGGGCTTTGGTGAGAGTGAGACTGAAGGAAGCAGCTGGGGACTCATTCTGACTGAAGCGGCATGGCAGGAGGGGTCTCTGAAAGTCTCAGGCTGGGGGCCAGGGGCTGCCACCAACAGAAGGGCAAGGCAGGTATCAGGGCCCCATCCAATCAGGTGAGAATTCAGAGCCTGACTCCACAAGGAACCTGAGGCAGAGGCACCCACAGCAGTTGCTTGGGCTAAATGCAGCTCAGTGGCCAGTCCAGGCACCAGTTTTTTTTTTTTTTTTTTTTTTTTTTTTTTTTTGAGGCGGAGTCTCGCTCTGTCGCCCGGACTGGAGTGCAGTGGCCGGATCTCAGCTCACTGCAAGCTCCGCCTCCCGGGTTTACGCCATTCTCCTGCCTCAGCCTCCCGAGTAGCTGGGACTACAGGCTCCCGCCACCTCGCCCGGCTAGTTTTTTGTATTTTTTAGTAGAGACGGGGTTTCACCGTGTTAGCCAGGATGGTCTCGATCTCCTGACCTCGTGATCCGCCCGTCTCGGCCTCCCAAAGTGCTGGGATTACAGGCTTGAGCCACCGCGCCCGGCCCAGGCACCAGTTTTAACACAGCGGGGCTGTTCCAGATTCTGAGTGCAAATGGGGCTGAGCGGACCGCCCTCCAGTTGGACTCGATCAGGACTGACCCTGGATGGGGCAGGCTTGCACTTGCAACTCCAGAGCCCCACTGCAGGCATAGCTGACCAGGGTAGCGGGTCCACTCCTTGGAGAGCTGCACAGCCCCACTTTTGAGATACACGGGCCTGGGGATACCACCAACCTCCACGCACCAAGAATCACCAAGTTCTGTCAGTTGTAAAATCCCTTGACAGGATTCCAGATTTGTCTCAGCCAGCTTAAGCCCCAGTGTGGGCAGACCTCCATCCCAGTGGTATTCAGTCCTTTGCCAGCAGCTTCTTAACTACACCTAAGCTATTTGGTGGTACTTTATAGTTTACAGGATTTTTTTTTTTTTTTTTTTTTTTGAGACGGAGTCTCACTTTGTCGCCCAGGCTGGAGTGCACTGGTGCAATCTCGGCTCACTGCAAGCTCTGCCTCCTGGGTTCGTGCCATTCTCCTGCCTCAGACTCCCGAGTAGCTGGGACTACAGATGCCCGCCACCACGCCCGGCTAATATTTTGTATTTTTAGTAGAGATAGGGTTTCACCGTGTTAGCCAGGATGGTCTGGATCTCCTGACCTTGTGATCCGCCCGCCTTGGACTCCGAAAGTGCTGGGATTACAATTTTATAGAATGTTTTTAAGTATGTTGGGTTAGCACATTCTCTGCTAACCCATGGAGGTGGGCAAGGAAGGCAGTATCCCATTTTATACGTGAGAAAACAGACTTGGGATGACAAGTGATTTGTCCTAGATTATACAGGAAGCAGTGAAGAAATAGAATCGATGTCTTCTGTTTCCCAATCCATTTCTCTGTCTGTGCTGCTGTGTTGTTTCCATGTATGTATGTATGTATTTATTTGAGACAGAGTCTTGCTCTGTTGCCCAGGCTGGAGTGCAGTGGCATGGTCTTGGCTCACTGCAACCTCTGCCTCCTGAGTTCAAGCGATTTTCCTGCCTCAGTCTCCCCAGTAGCTGGGATTAGCCCGCTACCACACCCGGCTAATTTTTACATTTTTAGTAGAGATGGGGTTTCACCAGGTTGGCCAGGTTGGTCTTGAATTCCTGACCTCAGGGTGATCCACCCATCTCGACCTCCCAAAGTGCTGGGATTACGGGCCTGAGCCACTGTGCCCGGCCCACTGTGCCCGGCCATTTCCATGTATTTAGACAGACTGAGGAGCATTGGGTGGAATTTCAAGCTAAGCACATTCTCTTCTCTCAGGATTCCTGACATCCCTAACTTGACTCTGGAGGGTTTTTTTTTTTTTTTTGAGATGGAGTCTCACTTTGTTGCCCAGGCTGGAGTACAGTGGCACGATCTTGGCTTACTGCAACCTCCGCCTCCTGGGTTCAAGCAATTCTCCTGCGTCAGCCTCCTGAGTAGCTGGGACTACAGGAGCCCGCCACCACACCTGGCTACTTTTTGTATTTTTAGTAGAGACAGGGTTTCACTGTGTTAGCCAGGATGGTCTTGAACTCCTGACCTTGTGATCTGCCTGCCTCGGCCTCCCAAAGTGCTGGGATACAGGCGTGAGTCACTGCGCCCAGCCTTGTTTGTCTTATTTCTAAATTTTATTGATTTATTGATTTTCACAGTCATAGCTCTGGAGTCTTTTTTATCTTCTCCTCTCTAACCTGCTCCCACCCCAGCCTTTCCATTTCAGCAGATAGCATCATCCCAGCTGGCTGTGCCAGATCCAGCCATCACATCCATCTTTCCAGCCAGGGGGAGGGCAGAAGGGCAAGGTGCAGAAGGTCAATCTCCCCCTCCTCAGGGACACTTTATGGAAGTTGCACACTTGCCTTCCACCTAAATCCCATTGGCCAGAACCTGGTCACATGGCCACAGCTAACTGCAAGGGAGGCTGGGAAGTGTTGCCTGTGTTGCAGACAGCCACGTGCCAGTCGAAAACCAGAGGTTCTTTCCCCCTCCATCTTGCTGCTGGCTCACTTCTCTTGGCCACAGTCGTGCATGTGTCTTCTGCTGCTCTGGCTGTGGCCTGTACTCCTCTAATCCTCTTCCAAGCTGCTGTCACAACGCTCTTTCCAGAGGGCAAATCTGATTGGTCACTCCCCTGCTTAACTCCTCAAGGGCTTCCTGTTTTCTTTTATTTTTATTTATTTGGTTTTTTTTTGAGACGGAGTCACTCTGTCGCCCAGGCTGGAGTGTAGTGGCGTGATCTCAGCTCACTGCAAGCTCTGCCTCCTGGGTTCACGCCATTCTCCTGCCTCAGCCTCCCGAGTAGCTGGGACCACAGGCACCCGCCACCATGCCCGGCAAATTTTTTTTGTATTTTTAGTAGAGACAGGGTTTCACCGTGTTAGCCAGGATGGTCTCCATCTCCTGACCTCATGATCCACCCGCCTCAGCCTCCCAAAGTGCTGGGCTTAGAGGCGTGAGTCACCGCGCCCGGCCAGCTTCCTGTTTTCTTAACACACCAGGTGCTTAATGGCTTAAGAGGGCCTTATGTGATCAAGTGTATGCCTCTGTGTTCTCAGCTCATGCCACCTTGTGCTCCTGGCCTTTGCCCAGGCTCTTACTGTGGCCTGGAATACTCCCCTTTCTTTGCCTGCCTCCCTTCTTCTTGCCCTCCCCTGACCTGCAGGCTGGATTAGGAGTTTCTGCTGGGCATCCCATGGCACCCATCCCTGCACTGGGGAGTCTGCCTTCCTGGTAGGCCACAGACCTTGGGAGGGACTATGTCTGTCAGGTTCATGACAGTATGCCCAGCCCCCAGCAGGTGCCTGGCATAGGTCAGGTTTGTGGAATAAATGAATGTGATATATTAATTCAGCTTTACAGTATTCATTGAGGGCTGCTGTGTGCCAGGCCCTCTGTGCCACCTGGGTGGAGGGTGGAGGACTGTTGCATTCAGGGCAGTTGAAGGAGCGAGCTGGGAAGTGGGAGGTGGAGGATGGGGACTGGGATGCAGGGGTTGAGGTTACCAAGGGTCCCAGAAGCAGTAATACCAAGACCTAGGGTGTGACCTGGAGTAAGGGCTGCAATGTGGGGTGGGGTCGAGGCCGTGGAGGAGGGTCAGGGCACTGCCGGAGCCCTGGGGTTCTCCAGGACTGGGGTTCTCCAGGGCCAGGGGTGGTCATTGCAGTGTTCTCCCAGCTCCTCTCAACACCCTGCAGTTTGTGGAGAGCAGGCCTGGCACACTGGACTTCCTCTGGCTGGGGGCTGAGGTTCTGCCTTCTAAACGATCTTCCTCCTATGTTGCCCTGGAGGCCTTTGAACTGTCCTGAGTACTTGACGCGTGTTAGAGTGAGCGTGGGCTGCTGGCCTTCCGCTCCAGGTGGAGGAGTTTCTGTTGTTCTTTTGCTGCTGTTGTTGCAGTGAGCTGCCAGGCTGAGCTTCTGGATGGACCTGGGGGATGGAATTAGGAGCTTCCGAATTCTTGGGTTGTATAACCTAAGGCCAGAGTCCCACAGCACTGCTGCTGGGCGGAGAGACTGGACCCTGCTGCTACAGATGGTGACAGTAGCATCTGCAGTTTCCCAGCGGGTCCTGCATGCCTGGGCTTGGCACTAGTCTAAGCAGTAACTCATGTTATCCTCACGACAGTCCCACGAGGTGGGGTCTTTACTGACCTCCTATTACAGATGAGGAAACAGAGGCTCGCAGAATTTAAGGAACTTGCTTAAGGTTCCATAGCTGGTCAGTGTAGTGATTATTCAGACCCTGTCACCTGTCTCCAGAACCCACTCGTTTTTCTTTCTTACGTCAGGGCCACTTTGTAGTGTGGCGAGCTGAGTGGAGCTCCACTGCTCTGGGCTGATCCTGGCCCTTCCTGCCTGACCTATGGTGCGGGGGCCCTAGCTCTCCCCATGTGAGCCCCCAAGGGTCACTTGTAATATGCCTGTGTACATTATGATAGCATAGATACTTCTGTTCCTGGTACAAATTAATCATTTACGGCTGGCATTGACTTGTAACAGATGACATTTGATGAAATTGGCTAGCCTCTCACTGGTATCTCAGCAGAAACAGGGCTGTACCTCCCAGGCATCCTGGGAAGGATGACAGAAGCGTGTGATCTATGCTTCCCTACCAGGAGCTGGCTTTTGAGGCTCTCTGGACTGGGACTTTGCCATAAAACTGCTTATCAGGAACCTCAGATAAGTGGAGTGCCCTGTGTCTTGGCCACGTACTCTGGGGCCAACTACTCCATCCATTCAATCTGCCCACATCCCGTCTTCACCAAGCAGAGTGGAAAGTGGCAGGTCTCTGCCAGAAAAGGAGACTCTGTCCCCATCCTTCAGTGAGGTAATGTTAGAGTGGGACCTTGTGTTCCCTACACAGCCTTGCCCCCGACACAGCTTCTTTGCCCTTGCTTCTCCTTCTGCTAAGAATGCTCCTCCCCGACTCCTTGACTGGACACACGGCTCCCTGTTCTGTGGGTCTGTCCCGTTCCCACTCAAGAGCCTCAGCACCGCCCATGTGGCCAAGACACAGCCCCTCTTGCCTTAGGTTGCCGTGGGTCTGTTTCCACATCTCTTTCGCCTCCAGACTGCAGGGCTCCTGAGGGACAGGGCCTGGGGCCAAGTCTCCTCTGCGTTCCTGATGCCTGGTGTTGTGCCAGGCTCTCTGTGGGTGCACGGCAAATATCTGCTGAGTGGCTAGATGTATCCATGGTTGCTGCAGGCCAAGTGTGTTGACCAGAGGGAGTGGGAAGGGCTCCCCTGGGGTGGCTGGGGTAGAGATGGACCTTAAGGGGTCCAGAAGACTCCACCAGCTGGAGGGAAAGTCCCTGCAGAGACAAGGCACCAGGAAAGGCCCAGAGGACAGAGGAGGGGCCCTGTGGGGAGCCTGTGGGCAGGAAGGGCCTGTGCTGGGCTTTGAAACTGGGGACTCAGGTACTGCTCTAGTGTGAGGGTCCTTGGCATTTTTTTGGTCCGGGACCCCCTGAGGCCCCCGGGGAATGAGAACAGCCTCACACAGCCACTTTCAAGAGGTTCACAGATCCCCTGAGGATTAGCCGCAGACCCCTCCCACCCAAGCAGAGGCAGAGCAGAGGCTTCTCAGAGTGGAGGCCAGGTGGCTTCAGTCTGGGGTTCTGGAAGGGAGGGAAGAGACACACCCCGCTGTGTCCTCCGGAGCCTCAGCCTTCTTCCTGAATCTCCCCTTCACCTCCTCACTGTAACCCACACCTGGCTCTCCTCGAAGGACCCCGCTTCCCCCACAGCCCCCTGAGAGTTTTCTCTCCCAGTCCCTCTCCCAGTGGGCCTGGAGGTGGGGTAGGGTCCTCCTTGCTCCCAGCCTTGAATCTCCTGTCACCTGCAATACTGCTTACTGTCACCCCTGGTGATAAGAATCTACGAGCCTGGGGTGCTCCCCAACATCCTCGAAGATGTGAGCCCCCGACTCAGCGTTGCCTCTGGTTCCTGACCCCTCCACGTTCACATGACCACATGCTGGCCTTTATCATTGCCAGTGACAGCAGCTCTCCCATAAATACAACTTTCAACCACCCTACTTTCCAGTCTCTGCATTCTGTCTTTCCAGCTCGTTCCTCTAGTTCCCCACGCGCACAGTGCTTCTCCCCATCGACAGTGAATTGCTCCTGGCTGCTTTTCCCAGCCCCAGCCCGTTCATGTGCCTCGCTTTGTACCCAGCGTGGACTCCGTGGCCTGTCATTGTCACTCCTTCGCCTATACTTCCTGCCTCCTTGCTTCTCTCTCTCTTCGTTGTCCTGGCATCACCAACCCCAGAACTGCTTGATTCCAGTTCTCCACCATGGCTTTCTGCTGACTGCTCTCACTTTCTTTTTTTTTTTTTTTTTGGCATAGAATCTCGCTCTGTTGTCCAGGTTGGAGTGCAGTGGCGCTATCTCAGCTCACTGCAACCTCCGCCTCCTGGGTTCAAGCAATTCTCCCTGCCTCAGCCTCCTGAGTAGCTGACATTACAGGTGCCCGCCACTATGCTCAGCTAATTTTTGTATTTTTTTGTAGTAGAGGCAGGGTTTCGCCATGTTGGCCAGGCTGTTCTTGAACTCCTGACCTCAGGTGATGTGCCCACCTTGGCCTCCCAAAGTGCTGGGATTACAGGCGTGAGCCACCCTGCCCGGCCCTATTTGCTCTCACTTTGAAATCACAACGTGAGCCACAGTGAGCCTATGATGTGGTTTGACATCTTTCTACATTTCTGTGTTCACCCCTCTCCCAGTCTCCCAGAAGGCATGCCTCCCTCCCTCCCCACAGCCTGCAGCCCCTTCCCCTCTATGCTTACTCTCAGCTGATAGCCCTGCTGCTGTCGCTGAGAAAATAGACTCGCTGAGAAAATAGAAACAGGCAGAGGAGAATTCGCTCCACCCCATGCACACACCTCTGTCCCTGCTTACTCCACATTCCCTGTTGTCAGCACTAGTGTGTCCAGCTGAGGCTGGTCCCCCCATTCAAGGCCATCATCCCCTGTCATTTACTTTTTGACACCATTTGAACAATTATTTCCCCTCTTTCCTACATAACACTTTCCCCCTTTCTACTATATATTTTCTGCTATGGATTGAACGTATCCCCCCAAAATCATACGTTGAAGCCCCAATCCCTCGTGTGATGGTGTTAGGAGGTAGGGCACTATGGGGTGATTAGGTCATGAGGGTGGAGCCCTCATGAATGGGATTAGTGCCCTTATAAGAAGAGGCATCAAAGAGATGATCTGTCTCTGCCATGTGAGGGCACAACAGGAAGGTAGCCGTCTGCAAACCAGGAAGTGAACCCTCACCAGAAAGTCAATCAGCCAGCACCTTGATCGTAGACTTCCTAGCCTCTAGAACCGTGAGAAATAAAGGTTGTTTAAGCCTCCCAGTCTATAGTTTTCTGTTATAATGGCCTGACCTAAGTTATTTTCCATCACTATACAATCGGTTTTTTCTTTGAAAAAAAATTCTTTCTTGACTCTACTTTTTCCTCCAGGCACTGCTTATATTCAACTGTGTTCATTTCTCTCCTATTTTCTCTCTAAACTTTGCAAAAATAGCAAAATATGACACATATAGAGAAAATCATATACAGCTCAGTGATTTATCACAAACATCTGTGTAACCACCACTCGAATCAAGAGATAGGAGCACCCTGGAAGCCCTCCTTTTGTCCCCTCTTCCCAAAGAAGGGTAACCAATATCTTGCCTTTTACGTATTGCATTTTTTTTTTTTTTTTTTTTTTTTTTTGAGACAGAGTCTCGCTCTGTCGCCCAGGCAGAAGTGCAGTGGCACGATCTCCGCTCACTGCAAGCTCCGCCCCCGGGTTCACGCCATTCTCCTGCCTCAGCCTCCCGAGTAGCTGGGACTACAGGCGCCGGCCACTACGCCCGGCTAATTTTTTTGTATTTTTAGTAGAGACGGGGTTTCACTGTGTTAGCCAGGATGGTCTTGATCTCCTGACCTCGTGATCCGCCCGCCTCGGCCTCCCAAAGTGCTGGGATTACAGGCGTGAGCCACCGCGCCTGGCTATCTTGCCTTTTATGATAAAGGCTTTTTAATTTTTTTTTTTGAGGTGGAGTTGTGCTGTGTTGCCCAGGTTGGAGTATGGTGGCACAATCTCCGCTCACTGCAAGCCCCGCCTCCCGGGTTCACGCCATTCTCCTGCCTCAGCCTCGTGAGTAGCTGGGACTACAGGTGCCCACCACCACGCCCGGCTAATTTTTTGTATTTTAGTAGAGACAGGGTTTCACCATGTTAGCCAGGATGGTCTCGATCTCCTGACCTCATGATCTGCCTGCCTTGGCCTCCCAAAGTGCTGGGATTACAGGTGTGAGCCACCGTGCCCGGCCAAGATAAAGGCTTTTGTATCTGGCTTCTTTGTTCAGCATTTTGTTGGCGAGATTGATATGTTTTGTGTGCAGTTGTCATTTTCATTGCAGTAGAATTCCATTGTCTACTGTATCACAGTTTTAGTTACTCATCCTACTACTGATGAAAATTTGGGTTATTTCTAGTTTTTTTGGTGCATACGTGCATACATTTCTGGTAGACATATACCTAGAAGTGAACCGGCTGCAATTTTGGCTGTAACTTGTCTTCAACATTAGTAAATAATACCGCCCATCTGTTTTCCAAGCAGCAGTGAATGACACTTTCTGTTACTTCATATCTTCTGTTACTTGGTACTGTTAGGTTTTAAAATTTTAGTCATTCTGTCTGGTGTCTAGTAGTATGTTATTGTGGTTTTATTTTGCATTTGCCTGATTGCAAATGAAGTTGAGCACTTTTTGATACATTGAATAACCATTTGGATATCCTCTTCAGTGAAGTATCAGCTCATTTGACTATTTAAAAAATAAAGTTGTTTATCTTTTTCTTATAGAGTTTTAGGATTTTTTTTGGTACATGTGTAGTCCAAATACACACCGTTTGTCAGTGATACACATTCAGCTGTACACACAGTGTTTTGCCTTTTTATTCCTTTAATGGTGTTTATTGATAAACATGAGTTGTTAGTTTTTTTTTTGTTTGTTTGTTTGTTTTTGTTTTTTTTTTTGAGACGGAGTCTCGCTGTGTCGCCCAGGCTGGAGTGCAGTGGCCGGATCTCAGCTCACTGCAAGCTCCGCCCCCCGGGTTTACGCCATTCTCCTGCCTCAGCCTCCCAAGTAGCTGGGACTACAGGCGCCCACCACCTCGCCCGGCTAGTTTTTTGTATTTTTTAGTAGAGACGGGGTTTCACCGTGTTAGCCAGGATGGTCTCGATCTCCTGACGTCGTGATCCGCCCGTCTCGGCCTCCCAAAGTGCTGGGATTACAGGCTTGAGCCACCGTGCCCGGCCGAGTTGTTAGTTTTAAAGAAGTCAGATTTGTTCATCTTCTTTACGGTGTGCTTTTTGTGTCTTGTTTAAGGAAGTCCTTTGCTATCTTAAAGCTTTGAGAAGCATTCCTTCTTTCTCCTATTTTCTGAAAATTGTTGAAGATCTTTCTCTCTCTGTTCTTTCTCTCTCTCTCTCTTTCTCTCTCTCTCTCTTTCTTTCTTTCTTCTTTTTTTCTTTCTTGTCTCCCTCTCTCACCCAGGCCAAACTTCAGTGGCATGATCACGGCTCACTGCAACCTCAACTTCCCAGGCTCAAGTGATCCTCCTACCTCAGCCTCCCAAGTAGCCGGGACTACAGGCATGCACCTCCATGCCTGGCTAATTTTTAAAATTTTTTTGTTGTAGAGACAGAGTCTCACCAAGTTACCCAGGCTGGTCTTGAACTCCTGGGCTCAAACAGTTCTCCCACCTCAGCCTCCCAAAGTGCTGGGAGTACAGGCATGAGCCACATGTCCAGCCTGTATTCTTTCTTTGTTAAATGTTTGGAAGAATTCATGGGTAAAACCATGTGAGTTGGCCGGGCGCGGTGGCTCAAGCCTGTAATCCCAGCACTTTGGGAGGCCAAGACGGGCGGATCACGAGGTCAGGAGATCAAGACCATCCTGGCTAACACGGTGAAACCCCGTCTCTACTAAAAAATACAAAAAACTAGCCGGGCGAGGTGGCGGGCGCCTGTAGTCCCAGCTACTCGGGAGGCTGAGGCAGGAGAATGGCGTAAACCCGGAAGGCGGAGCTTGCAGTGAGCTGAGATCCGGCCACTGTACTCCAGCCTGGGCGACAGAGCGAGATTCCGTCTCAAAAAAAAAAACAAAACAAAAAACCATGTGAGCCTGGAGTTTATTTGTAGGAACATTTTAAAACATGGATTCAATTTCTTTAACAAATATAGGACTATGAGGTTTTCTTCTCATGTCGGTTTGGGTATGTTGTGTTTTCAAGGAATTTTTCCATTTTATCTAAGTTGTCAAATTTGACTGCAGATCTTCTTATTTTCTTTTTAATAGATGGAGGATCTGAAGGGTTGGTACTTTGTGTTCTTTCTATTTCTTGTTAGGTTTTGCTAGGGATTTGCCAATTTTAAAAATCTTTCCAAAGAACCAACTTTTAGCTTCGTTTATTTTTTGAATCCCTGAGTAGCTGGGATTACAGGCGCCCGCCGCCACGCCCGGCTAATTTGTTGTATTTTTAGTAGAGATGGGGTTTCACCATGTTGGCCAGGCTGGTCTCGAACTCCTGACCTCGTGATCCGCCTGCCTCGGCCTCCCAAAGTGCTGAGATTACAGGTGTGAGCCACCGTGCCCCGCAAGCCTCTTTTTAAATGGCACCAATCTCATTCATGAGGGCAGAGCCCTGATGATCGAATCACCTCCTAATGGCCTCATTTCTTAATCCTTTCACACTGAGAATTAAATTTTAACATAAGAATTGTAGGAAGACACAAACATTCAGACGATGGACCATATATAAAACACTTGTTCTACCAACTAACAGAATATACATTCTTTTCAAGAACACCTATATGAAAATTATAGACACTGACCTATGCTGGGCATAAAGCAAATACTAACAAATTTCAGATACCTGAAAAGATTTAGACTATGTTCTCCAACTACAGTGCAATTAAGCTAGAAATCAATAGCAAAAAAAAAAAGTAACTATAAATAAGTCCATATGTTTGAATTTTAAGCAAGATACATGTAAATTATCTATGGTTTAAAAAAGAAAAGAAGTCACAGTGAAATTTAGAAAATATCTTGACCCAGCTGGGCGCGGTGGCTCATGTCTATAATCCCAGCACTTTGTGAGGCCAAGGCAGGTGGATCACCTAAGGTAAGGAGTTCGAGACCAGCCTGGCCAACATGGTCAAACCCTGTCTCTACTAAAAATACCAAAAATTAGCTGGGCGTGGTGGTGGGCGCCTGTAATCCCAGCTACTTGGGAGGCTGAGGCAGGAGAATCGCTTGTACCTGGGAGGTAGAGGTTGCAGTGAGCCAAGATCATGCCACTGCACTCCAGCCTGGGTGACATGAGCAAAACTCCAAAAACAGGAAAGGAAGGGAGAGGAGAGAGGACAGGAGAGGGGAAGGGAGGGGAGGGGAAGGGAAGGGAAGGGGAAGGGGAGGGGAAGGGAGGGGAAGGGGAGGGGAAAAGGGAGGGGAGGGGAGGGGAAAAGGGAGGGGAGGGGAGGGGAGGCTGCCTATCAAATTTATAGGATGAACTTCCACTTCTGGCCATGACAGAATATCCTGTATCAGACTAGCCTTCCTATTTATGTATTTATTTCTGAGACGGAGTCTTGCTCTGTCGCCCAGGCTGGAGTGCAGTGGTGCAATCTCAGCTCACTGCAACGTCTGCCTCCTGGGTTCAAGCGATTCTCCTGTCTCAGCCTTCCAAGTAGCTGGGACTACAGGCGCCCGCCACCACACCCAGCTAGATTTTTATATTTTTAGTGGAGACAGGGTTTCACCATGTTGGCCAGGCTGGTCTCAACACCTGACCTCAGGTGATCCACTCGTCCCTGCCTCCCAAGAGACTTTTCATTACAGCTTTGATCTCATTACTTGTTACTGGTCTATTTAGGTTTTGGATTTCTTCACTGCTCACTCTTGGTAGGTTGTGTATGCCTAGGAATTTATCCATTTCTTCTAGGGTTTTCAATTTATTGGCATAGAGTTGTTCATGGTAGCCTCTAATAATCCTTTGAATTTCTGTGATATTGGTTGTAATGTCTCTGTTTTCATTTCTGATTTTTTTTTATTTGGGTTTTCTCTTTTTGTTAGTCTAGCTAAAGGTTTGTTGATTTTGTTTATCTTTTCAAAAAGCTTTATTTTGTTGATCTTTCAATTTTTGTTTTGTTTCAATTTCATTTATTGCTGCTATGATCTTTATTATTTCTTCTACCAATTTTAGGTTTGGTTTGCTCTTACTTTTCTAGTTCTGGGAGGCGGAGCTTACAGTGAGCCGAGATCATGCCACTGCACTCTAGCCTGGGCAACAGAGCGAGACTCTGTCTCAAATAGTAACAATAATGATAATTTAAGACTTGTTTTGTGGCCTACCATATGGTCTATCCTTGAGAATGATCTATATGCTGAGGAGAAGAATGTGTATTCTGCAGCTGTTGGATGAAATGCTCTGTAAATATCTACTAGGTTCATCTGATCTATACTGCAGACTAAGGCTGGTGTTTCTTGGTTGATTTTCTGTTTGGATGATCTGTCTAATGCTGAAAGTGGAGTATTGAAGTCTCCAGCTATTATTGTATTGAGGTCTATCTCTCTCTTTATTATTATTTTTTTTTTTGAGACAGAGTCTCGCTCTGTCGCCCAGGCTGGAGTGCAGTGGCGCGATCTCGGCTCACTGCAAGCTCCGCCTCCTGGGTTCACGCCATCCTCCTGCCTCAGCCTCCCGTGTAGCTGGGACTACAGGTGCCCGCCACCACGCCCAGGTAATTTTTTGTATTTTTAGTAGAGACGGGGTTTCACCATGTTAGCCAGGATGGTCTCAATCTCCTGACCTGGTGATCCGCCCGCCTCAGCCTCCGGAAGTGCTGGGATTACAGGCGTGAGCCACTGTGCCCCACTGAGGTCTATCTCTCTCTTTAGCTCTCAGAATACTTCCTTTATATATCTGGGTGTTCCAGTGTTGGGTGCATATATATTTAAAATTGTTACATTATCTTGCTGAATTGACCCTTTTTTTTTTTTTTTTTTTTTTGAGACGGAGTCTCGCTCTGTCGCCCAGGCTGGAGTGCAGTGGCCGGATCTCAGCTCACTGCAAGCTCCGCCTCCCGGGTTCACGCCATTCTCCTGCCTCAGCCTCCCGAGTAGCTGGGACTACAGGCGCCCGCCACCTCACCCGGCTAGTTTTTTGTATTTTTAGTAGAGACGGGGTTTCACCGTGTTAGCCAGGATGGTGTCGATCTCCTGACCTCGTGATCCGCCCGTCTCGGCCTCCCAAAGTGCTGGGATTACAGGCTTGAGCCACCGCGCCCGGCCAGAATTGACCCTTTTATATAATGACCTTCTTTGTCTCTTTTTATAGTTTTTGTCTTACGGTCTGTTTTGCCTGATAGAAGCATAGCTACTCCTGCTCTTGTTTGGTTTCCATTTGCATGGAATATCTTTCTCCATCCCTTTATTTTCAGTCTATGTGTGTCTTTATAGGTGAAGTGTATTTTGTGTAGGCAACAGATCACTGGGTCTTGTTTTTCTATACATTCTGCCACTCTGTGTCTTTTGATTGGAGAGTTTAGTCCATTTATGTTCAATGTTATTATTGACAAGTAAGGACTTATCCCTGCCACTTTATTAATTGTTTTCTGATTGTTTTGTGATCTTCTTTCTTTCCTCCCTGTTTTCCTTTTAGTAAAGGTGATGTTCTCTGGTGGTATGTTTTCATTTCTTACTTTTTATTTTTTTGTGTATTGGCTGTATGTTTTTTGATTTGAGGTTAGCATGAGGCTTGCAAACAATATCTTATAACCTAATATTTTAAATAGATGATAATTTAACACTGATTGCATAAACAGATAAGCAAGATAAAACTAATAAAAACTCTATATTTTAACTTTGTCCTCAACTTTTTAACTTATTGTACTGTTTAAGTCTTGAAAAGTTGTAGTTATTATTTTTGGTTGGTTCTTCTTTTAGTTTTTCTACTCAAGATATGAGTGGCCTACATACGACAGTGTTATGGTATTCTGTATTTTTCTGTGTACCTGTTATTACCAGTAAGTTCTGTACTTTCAGGTGATTTCTTATTGTTCATTAATGTCTTTTTCTTTCAGATTGAAAAACTCCCTTTAGCATTTAGCAGTATGTGAACTGCGTTTTTCAACTCCAGAATTTCTGCTTGATTCTTTTAAATTATTTCAATCTCTTTGTTAAGTCAGTTATCTGATAGGATTCTGAATTCCTTCTCTGTGTTGTCTTGAATTTCATTGAGTTTCCTCAAAACAGCTATATTGAATTCTCTGTCTGAAAGGTCACATATCTCTGTCTCTCCAGAATTGGCCACTGGTGCCTTATTTAGTTCATTTGGTGAGGTCATGTTTTCCTGTATGATCTTGATGCTTGTGATGTTCGTCACTGTCTGGGCATTGAAGTTAGGTATTTATTGTAGTCTTTGCTGTCTGGGCTTGTTAGTACCTGTTCTTCTTAGGAAGACTTTCTAGGTAATAAAAGGGAGTTGGGTGTTGTGACCTAAGTTTTTGGTCACTGCAGCCATATCTGCATTGGGGGTACCCCAAGCCTACTAATACTGTGGCTCTTGCAGACTCGTGGAAGTACCACTTGGGTGGTCTTAGATAAGCTCTGGAAGAATTCTCTGGATTACCAGGCAGAGACTCTTGTTCTCTTCCCTTACTTTCTCCCCCAAAAATGGAGTCTCTCTCTCTGTGCCTGGAGCTAGGGGAGGGGTGACACAAGCACCTCTGTGGCCACTATCACTAGGACTGTGCTGGGTCAGACCTGAAGCTAGCACAGCACTGGGTCTCACCCAAGGCCTGCAATCACCACTGCCTGGCTACTGCCTATGTTTGCTTAAGGCCCTAGGGCTCTACAGTCAGCAGGCAGTGAAGCCAGCAAGGTTATGTCCTTCCCTTCAAAGCAGCAAGTTCCTCCGACCCCTATCCTGGGAAGGTCTTTAGATGCCATCTGGGAGGCAGGGCCTGGAGTCAGAAACCTTAATAACCTCCCTAGCGCTCTATTCTATTACAGCCTGGCTGACACCCAAGCCATAAGACAAAGTCCTTCGCACTCTTCCCTCCCTTTTCCACAAGCAGAGAAGTCTCTCTCCATGGCCACCACTGCCCCAGCCCTGTGGCAAGTACTGTCTGGCCACCGCTAATGTTCATTCAGGGCCTAAGGGCTCTTGAGTCAGCTTGTGGTGAATGCAGCCAGGCCTGGGACTCTCACTTCAGGGCAGTGGGCTCCCCTCTGGCCCAGGGCAGGTCCAGAAATGCCATCCCAGAGCCAATACTTAGAATCTGGGACCCCAAGAGCCCTCTTGGTGCTCTACTGCACTGTAGCTGAGCTGGCACCTAGGCTGATTTATGCTTTTTATGAAGGTACTGTGTGTGTGTGTAGTTGTTCAACTTGGTGTTCCTCCAGGGAGGACAATGGGTGGAGGTTTCTATTTGGATATCCTTTTTTTTTTTTTTTTTTTTTTTTGAGATGGAGTTTTGCTCTGTCACCCAGACTGGAGTGCAGTGGCACGATCTCAGCTCGCTGCGACCTCTGCCTCCCAGGTTCAAGCGATTCTCCAGACAGCCTCCCGAGTAGCTGGGTTTACAGGTGCCCGCTACCATGCCTGGCTAATTTTTTTTTTAATTAAAAAGTAAACTTTAATGTTGAAAATGCACACTTGGGGAAGGCAGAAAGATCACATACAAGGGCTGTCACTTCACACTTGGAAGGCTGCATGGCAGCCAGGCAGAGGCGCTCCTCACCTCCCAGACAGGGCGGTGGCCCAGCAGAGGCGCTCCTCACTTCCCAGACGGGGCAGCGGCCAGAGAGAGGTGCTCCTCACTTGCCAGATGGAGCAGCAGCCACGTCCCTGGCTAATTTTTGTATTTTTGGTAGAGACAGGGTTTCGCCATGTTGGCCAGGCTGGTCTCAAACTCCTGACCTCAGGTGATCCACCCACCTTGGCCTCCCAAAGTGCTGGGATTACAGGCGTGAGCCACCGTGCCTGGCCCTATTTGGCCATCTTGCTTTACCTCCACCTTCATTTGATGGATTTTGATAACAGAACACCCCCATGTAACCACCACCACAATCAAGATATGAGGCATTTCTGTTATTCCCCAAATTTCCTTTATGCTCCTTTGTAGTCCATGGCACCCACACCACCCTTGGGCAAACACCTATGTGCTTCCTTTTTCTTTTTCCCTGCAGGAGGACATCTTCCTGCTTTCCATCACTGCTGCTTTTAATCATATAGCATGTAGTCTTATGAGTCTGACTTTTCACTTAGCATAATGCTTTTGCAATTTGTGATTGAGTGTTTTCATACGATTCTGTTTTTTCTCTGTGTTAGCTTGGAAGTTATACACTTTTTAGTAGTAACTGTTGGGAGATCGTTCTCCAAGAGTCTCATGTTTCTATACATCCTGCTAGTGGAGACATTGACTACCTGTTTTTGTCTGTTTAATGTTGCTGTAAAGGAAGACCTAAGTCTGAGTTAGAAGAGGTTTTATACGTAGAAGAGGTTTTATTTGTCTCGGCCGGCCGGGCACGGTGGCTCACGCCTGTAATCCCCAGCACTTTGGGAGGCCAAGGTGGGCGGATCATGTGGTCAGGAGACCAAGACCATCCTGGCTAAATGGTGAAACACTATCTCTACTAAAAATACAAAAAAATATTAGCCGGGTATGGTGGCGGGCACCTGTAGTCCCAGTTGCTGGGGAGGCGGAGGCAGGAGAATGACATGAACCCAGGAGGTGGAGCTTGCAGTGAGCCGAGATTGCACCACTGCACTCCAGCCTGGGTGACAGAGTGAGACTCCGTCTCAAAAAAAAAAAAAAAAGAAAAAAAAAAGAAAAGAGGTTTTATTTGTCTCGTGACTCTTCAGGCCGTACAAGAAACATGGTGCCAGCATCTTACCAGCGTCACGTGGCAAGAAAGGAAGTGAGGAAGAGAAAAGAAGTTGTTAACTGTTGTTAAAAAGCGCCAGGCTCGGGCCGGGCACTGTGGCTCGTGCCTGTAATCCCAGTACTTTTGGAGGCCAAGGCGGGTGGATCAACTGAGGTCGGGAGTTTGAGACCAGCGTGACCAATGTGGAGAAACCCTGTGTCTACTAAAAAAATACAAAAAAATTAGCTGGGCGTGGTGGTGCATGCCTGTGATCCCAGCTACTCGGGAGGCTGAGGCAGGAGAATTGCTCAAACCCGGGAGGTGGAGGTTGCAGGGAACCAAGATTGCACTGCAGCCTGGGTGACAAGAGCGAAACTCTGTCTCAAAGAAAGAAAAAAAGTGCCAGGCTGTTTTTAACAACCAGTTCATATAGGAACAAACAGAGAAAACTCACTCACCCCCACCCCACAGGGAGGGCATTAATTCATTCATGAGGGATCTACCCCTATGGCCCAAACACCTCCCATTAGCCCTCCACCTCTAACATTGGGATCAAAACTTAACATGAGGTTTGGGGGGCAAACTCATGTATTTATAGCACTACCTTTATTTCCAAAGGTTATTTCAGGCTACCTTCAAAGGATGTTTATACAGCAAATAGCCTTGGAAAATAGAGTTAGGGTGTCCTAGAACACAGAGTAAGTTTGCTTACTTTTCAGCATAATCAAGATTATATCTTCTTCTGGAGCAAAACTTAGACAACAGCAAGCGGGGCAAAGTCTGAAACCATTTGCACATCTTGACAGAACCTTAGAGATTACAAGATATATCTTTGGCCCACTGAAGGTCCATTAGTATCTTCCAGAACAATAAGGTGGTCTTAGAACCCTTTAGCTATGTATTCCCTTCTAGGCTTCAATGCCGTGTGCTGTTGTTTTATTTAGTTTTTATTTTAAACCTAACAAGACACTATACCATCAATACTTAGATTCCCCCACATATTTAACTTGCCATGGGGCTTCATTCTTTCATGCCTCTTTGAGCATCCATCTAGGATCGTGTTCATTCCACATGAAGAGAAAGCTTTTGGCCCAGCATGATGGCTCACGCCTGTAATCCCAGCACTTTGGGAAGCCAAGGTGGGAGGATCGCTTGAGCCCAGGATTTCCAGACCAGCCTGGGCTACATGGCAAAACACTGTCTCTACTGAAAATACAAAAAGTTAGCTGGGTGTGGTGGTGCACGCCTGTAGTCCCAGCTACTTGGGAGGCTGAGGCGGGAGGATTACTTAAACATGGGAGGTTGAGGCTGCAGTGAGCAGTGATCGTGCCACTGCACTCCAGCCTGGGTGACAGGAGTGAGACCTTGTCTCCAAAAAGAAAAAAGGAAAGAAAAAGCTTTTGTATTTCCTTTCATGTAGGTCTGCTAATGACAAAGTCTCTGGGTTTTTTGTTTGACTAGTGAAATGTTTTAATTTTAACGGTGTTCTTGAAGGTTTTGTTTTTGTTTTCATTTTGTTTTGTGTGCTAAGTACAGAATTCTCATTGGCATTTATTTATTTATTTATTTATTTAGAGACAGAGTCTCGCTCTGTGGCCCAGGCTAGAGTACAGTGGCACGATCTCCGCCTCCCAGGTTCAAGCGATTCTCCTCCCTCCGCCTCCTGAGTAGCTGGGGCTACAACCATGCACCCCTACACCTGACTAATTTTTGTATTTTTAGTAGAGATGGGGTTTCACCATGTTGCCAAGGCTGATCTCAAACTCCTGAGCTCAAGTGATTTGCCTGCCTTGGCCTCCCAAAGTGCTGGGATTATAGGCATGAGCCACCGTGCCTGGCCAGCATTTATTTTGTTTTAGCTCTCTGAGGAAGTCATTCCATTATCTCTGGCTTCCATTGTTGAGAAGCCAGCTGTTATTCTAATGGTTGCCCTTTGAAGATAACTTTTTTTCTTCTGCTATTTTAAATATTTCCTCCTCGTATTTTATTTTCAGCAGGTATAATATGCACATATATCAGCAATTGCTATGTTACATACAATGCATATTGTGCAACATGTGTGTCATTATCAGTTACTACTATGTAACAAACTACTCCAGAACAGCTTATAACAGTAATCATTTATTTAGTCCATAAATCTACAATTTGAGCAGAGCTCAGTGGGAAAGCCTCAGTTCTACTTTATATGGCACCATCTAAGGCAACTCGCAGCTGGCAAGTTGGTGCTGGCTGTTGGCTGGGAGTTCATTCAGGGCTCAGGGCCCAGGATTAAGAGTCCTCACCATGGGTTGCTGCAGCCTCCTTGTGGCATGATGGCGGGGCCCCAAGAGAAGAGAAATAGAAACTTCCAGTCTCTTAAGGCATTGGTCTGGAAGCTGGGACAGCATCACTTTTGCCGTATTCTGTTGGTAACGCAGTTACATCACCAGATTAAAGGGTAAAGAGATACAAATTCCCACTGCTCAGTGCAAGGAATATCAATGATTTAAGGGGCCGTGTTTTAAAACCCCCACAAGGTGCTAAGAGTGGATTTTTGGGGCTTTCTTGTTTTTGTTTTTTTTTATGTGTTTTTTTTGGCAGTGGTGTCAGGGAGGGCTTATAGTGTATGTTAAGTCAGCAGAATAATGTTTTTTGTTTATTTTATTTATTTATTTTGAGACGGAGTTTCACTCTTTTGCCTAAGCTGGAGTAAAGGGGGGTGATCTCGGCTCACTGCATGCTAGTCTGGAATTCCTGACCTCAGGTGATCCACCCACCTCGGCCTCCCAAAGTGCTGGGGATTACAGGTATGAGCCACTATGCCTGACCACAGTGGCTCATGCCTGTAATCCCCAGCACTTTGGGAGGCTGAGGCGGGCGGATCACGAAGTCAGGAGATCGAGACCATCCTGGCTAACAACGGTGAAACCCTGTCTCTACTAAAAATACAAAAAATTAGCTGCATGTGGTGGCAGGCGCCTGTAGTCCCAGATACTTGGGAGGCTGAGGCAGGAGAATGGCATGAACCAGCGAGGTGGAGCTTCCAGTGAGCCGAGATCATGCCACTACACTCACTCCAGCCTGGGCGACAGAGCGAGAGTCCCTCTCACAAAAAAAAAAAAAAAAAAAAAAAAGGCCGGATGAGGTGGCTCATGCCTGTCATCACAGCACTTTGGGAGGCCGAGGGGGGCGGATCACAAGGTCAGGAGATTGAGACCATCCTGGCTAATATGGTGAAACCCCGTCTCTACTAAAAATACAAAAAAAATTAGCCAGGCGTGGTGGCAGGCGCCCGTAGTCCCAGCTACTCGGGAGGCTGAGGCAGGAGAATGGCGTGAACCCAGGAGGGGGAGCTTGCAGTGAGCCGAGATGGTGCCACTGCACTCCAGCGTGGGCGACAGAGCGAGACTCTGTCTCAAAAAAAAAATAAAAATAAAAAATAAAAATTCAGTTTTGGAAAGTTTGCAGACATCAACTCTTCAAATGTGACTTCCATTTGATTCTCTTTCTACTCTGCCTCTGATCCTCCACTTACATATGTATGCTGGGTCTTTTATTAGTCTGTGTCTCTTATCTACTTTACTATATTTTCTATTCTTTTGTCTCTCCTTGCTTTATTCTGTTTACTCTTTCCTGATTATATTTTTTAATTCTGTAATTTCCATTTGATCCTTTTTTGATCATTCAAAGGTCTTTGCCAAAATTCTAAATTTCCTTTTTTAACCTCTCGAATGTTATCCCAGTTACTTTAAAGTCTATTTTGGATAACTTAAATATTTACAGCCCCCTCACTTACAGATATGTTTCTTTTGTATATTGTTTCTGTTGGTTTTTTTTCATGTCTTATCTCCACATATGCCTGGTGGCCTGGTGAGTTTTGATTATGTGCTGGTCATTGTATTTGCAAGTATGCTTGTAGAAATAATCTGGAGTGGCCGGGCGCGGTGGCTCATGCCTGTAATCCCAGCACTTTGGGAGGCTAAGGTGGGCGGATCATGAGATCAGGAGATCAAGACCATCCTGGCTAACACGATGAAACCCCGTCTCTACTAAAAATGCAAAAAATTAGCCCAGCGTGGTGGCAGGTTCCTGTAATCCCAGCTACTCTGGAGGCCGAGGCAGGAGAATCGCTTGAACCAGGAGGCAGAAGTTGCAGTGACCAGAGATCATACCACTGCACTCCAGCCTGGGCAACAGAGCTGGAGTCTCAAAGAAAAAAAGAAATAATCTGGAGCCTAGTTTGATGTTTCCTTATAAAGAATGAATTTATTTTTGCTTCTCCCAGGTACCTGGGAACACTTGCAACTAGGATAACCTCAGTCTAGTTTCTGGAACTGAAATTACTTGAGGCTGAACTGTGGTCCCTGTGAGACGTGTCTGTGTATGGCTCACCCTTATTCCTAGGCTAAGTAGTTCTTTAGGACCCTAACCCAAAGTAAGAGATGTCATCAGGGCTCTCCTCTTGGCAGACCCCTGGGCTCCAGTCCCTGTGTCCTGAGCCCCATGAGGTTGTTACTGGTGCTGCTCATCCCCCATCCTCTCCAGTAACAGCCACCTGAAAACTGAGCTCAGTTCCTCAGTTTCCATCATTCCTTCCAGCCTAGTGAGTCATCAGTGTCTTTTGAGGTATACAGTGCCTGCCAGCAGATGTTTTTTTAATAATTTGTCCAGCATTTCTGGCTGTCCTCAGTAGGTGGTCTGTTTCATATTCCCTAGTCTGCCGTTAATGGAAAGTGGAAGTTCTGAGACAGAATCATCGTTCCCATCAGCATTCAAATGCCTGATTACACTTTCCCCGTTCCCCACTTTATTTGCTCCTCTCCACAGCAAAACTCCTCAAAAATATCTGTCTTTGCAATCTTCAGATTCTCACATCCTGTCCTTAAACCCACTTTAATCAGGTGTTGGTTCCCACCATTCCACTAAAAGTACTGTTGTCAAGGTCGTGCATGTCTCCGTGATGCTAATTCCAGTGGTCGGTTTTCAGTTGTCATTCTCTGACATACCAGCAACACTTGACGTGGAGTGCTCTGATGTTGAGGGGTTGGTGAGATGAAGGGAAAACCCAGCCAAGGGCAATGAGGAATGGCTTCCTTCCGCCTCCTCCTTCCCCTACCTTAGTTGTGGTTTTTGTTGTTTCTCTAACACTGAGTACCTTATAGTTTATTTAATGTACTTCCTTATTTTATGTTTTTACTTAAGTCATTTTGTTGATCTCCCCCATAATAACATAGGCTCGGGCCAAGCGTGGTGGCTTACGCCTGTAATTCCAGCACTTTGGGAGACCGAGGTGGGTGGATCACTTGAGGTCAGGAGTTCGAGACCAGCCTGGCCAACATGGCAAAACCCTGTCCCTACTAAAAATACAAAAATTAGCTGGGTGTGGTGGCACACACCTGTAATCCCAGCTACTAGGGAGGCTGAGGCAGGAGAATTGCAGGAGAATTGCTTGAACCCTGTGGGGGCAGATGTTGCAGTGAGCTGAGATCACGCCACTGCACTCCAGCCTGGGTGACAAAGTGAGACTGTGTCTCAAAAAACAAACAAACAAACAAAAATAGGCAGCCGGGCACGGTGGCTCATGCCTGTATCCCAGCACTTTGGGAGGCCGAGGTGGGCAGATCACGAGGTCAGGAGATCAAGACCATCCTGGCTAACACAGTGAAACCCCGTCTCTACTAAAAAGTAGAAAAAAAAAAAAGTAGCTGGACGTGGTGGCGGGCGCCTGTAGTCCCAGCTACTCGGGAGGGTGAGGCAGGAGAATGACATGAACCCGGGAGGCAGAGCTTGCAGTGAGCCAAGATCGCACTACTGTACTCCAGCCTGGGCAACAGAATGAGACTCCATCTCAAAAAAAAAAAAAAAAAAACAGGCTTCCGGAGGGCAGAGCATTTTATGCAATTGTTCATTAATTGACTCCTCCATTTGGCACAGATCATATGCTCAGTAGTTAATTGTTAATTGACGCACTCTCTGTGGAACAACAGACTGGTCCCATGAGCCAACACTCTCTGGGAACTGCCTCTACTAGACTCTGGCCGGCTGCTGTGCCTGTAGTGGTATGCAAGACAAAACCTTCTGGTATGTTAAAAGCCCTGGTCAGAACTTTAAGTAACCATCGCTGACATGTAATGGTTTTGGTTTTCAAAGTGCTTTTATAGTGCTTTTTCATCTGTCCTCCAGCACCTCTGGGAGGTAGGTAGGACAGGTACAGTTAGTCTCATATTTCAAATGGGGCTTGGAGAGGGAAAAGGATTTCCCAAGATCACACAGCACCTTAGTAGCAAAACTTGGACTCAACCCCAACGCTTAAAAATGAACAAAGCTGGCCGGGCGCAGTGTCTCATGCCTATAATCCCAGCACTTTGGGGGGCCCAGGCAGACAGGTCACCTGAGGCCAGGAGTTTAAGATCAGCCTGGCCAACATGACAAGACCCTGTCTCTTCTAAAAATACGAAAAATTAGTCAGGTGTGGCGGCACGTGCCTTTAATCCCAGCTACGCTGAAGGCTGAAGTAGGAGAATTGCTTCACCCGGGAGGTGAAGGTCTCAGTGAGCTGAGATTACAACACTGCACTCCAGCCCAGGTGACAAAACGAGACTCTGTCTCCAAGAAAAAAAAAAAAAAAATTAGCTGGGCATGGTGGTGCATGCCTGTAATCCCAGCTATTCAAGAGCTAAGGTAGGAGGATCCCTTCAGCCTAGGACTTCCAAAATGCAGTGAGTCATGATCACACCACCGCACCCCAGCCTGGGTTACAGAGCAAGACCTTGTCTCTAAAAAACAAAGTCTAACCTAAATGCCATTATGTCATTTACGTGTGTATAGATGTGTGTGTGCGTGTGTGTGTTTGCTTGGGAGGGGAGTCAGGCTGGGACAGGCCAGGCTGCAGTCTGGGGACCTTCTGATTCCAGCAGGGATGTGGGCCGAGGGTCCCGCCTGGCTCATTTCTGGGTCTTGCTCCTCTGTCCTGGCTCTATAGACTCTTCCAGCTGGAGTTGGAGGCTGACGCCCTGGTGAATTTCCAGCAGTATTCTTCGCAGCTGCTACCCTTCTATGAGAGCTCCCCCCAAGTCCTGCACACTGAGGTCCTGCAGCACCTGACCGACCTCATCCGTAATCACCCCAGCTGGTCAGTGGCCCACCTGGCCGTGGAGCTGGGGATCCGCGAGTGCTTCCATCACAGCCGTGTCATCAGGTGAGCAAGGGAACAAGACCATTTGGACAATGTGTGTGTACCTGCTTGTGTGGGCCGTGGGGGCCGCAGGCCTCCGTTCCCCTCCATAGTTTGACTTAAAAAGGAGCAGGGCCTGGCATGGTTGCTCACTAATGCAGTCCCAGTACTTTGGGAGGCTGAGGAGGGAGGATCATTTGAGGCTAGGAGTTCAAGACTAGCCTGGCAAAATAGCAAGACCTTGTCTCTACGAAAAAATTAAAAGATTGGCCGGGCGCGGTGGCTCAAGCCTGTAATCCCAGCACTTTGGGAGGCCGAGACGGGCGGATCACGAGGTCAGGAGATCGAGACCATCCTGGCTAACACGGTGAAACCCCGTCTCTACTAAAAATACAAAAACTAGCCGGGCGAGGTGGCGGGCGCCTGTAGTCCCAGCTACTCGGTAGGCTGAGGCAGGAGAATGGCGTAAACCCGGGAGGCGGAGCTTGCAGTGAGCTGAGATCTGGCCACTGCACTCCAGTCCGGGCGACAGAGCGAGACTCCGCCTCAAAAAAAAAAATTAAATTAAATTAAATTAAATTAAAAGATTACCTGTGTGTGGTGGCATGTGTCTGTAGTCCTAGCCACTTGGGATGCTGAGGCAGGAGGATTACTTGAGCCCAGGAGTTAGAGGTTACAGTGAGCTATGATTGTACCACTGCACTTCAGCCTGGGCGACAGAATGAGACCTTGTCTCCAGGAAAAAAGAAAAAAAAAAAAAAAAAGGTGCTGCATTGCTACCAGATTAAAATGTAAGAAGGACAATGTAATGTTTTTCTGAGTCCGGAGTGCTCACCAGGTGCCAGGCCTGTCGGAGCTGATTTCTACCCACTGTGAAATTGAATTTTCCCAACCCCAACAAGGTATCATCATTTTATTTTATTTTATTGTTTTTTGAGACAGAGTCTTAGTCTGTCACCCAGGCTGGAGTGCAGTGGTGTGATCTCGGCTCACTGCAACCTCTGCCTCCTGGGTTCAGGCGATTCTCCTGCCTCAGCCTCTCAAGTAGCTGGGAGTACAGGCGTGTGCCATCATGCCCAGGTAATTTTTGTATTTTTAGTAGAGACAGTGTTTCACCATGTTGGCCAGATTGGTCTCGAACTCCTGACCTCAGGTGATCTGCCCTCCTCAGCCTCCCAAAGTGCTGGGATTACAGGCATGAGCCACCATGCCCGGCCCACATATTGTCATTCTAGAGAGAGCTAACAGGACTTGTGCAGGTCACTCAGCCAGAGGTGGTGAAAGAGGAGCTTGGATCCCTGGTGTCTGCTTCCAGGCTGCTCTTCTGTAAGCTGAAGGCCTCCTTTTATGAATCCATTCAGCCAGCAGATGGAGCAGCGGTTGCCCCTGGTGAGGGTACTGTGCCCACACTTGCACAGGATACCAGTTGGCCATCTTGTACAGAGGTAGCCACACTTCCTCTGAGTCTCTACCCCAGATGGCTCAGTTAAGCTCCCAGGCCCAGAACTCAAAACCTCACTGCTGGCCGGGTGTGCTGGCTCATACCTGTAATCCCAGTACTTTTGGAGGCTGAGGCAGACATATCACTTGAGGTCAGGAGTTTGAGACCAGCCTGGCCAACATGGTGAAACCTTGTCTCTACTAAAAATACAAAAAATTAGCCAGGTGTGGTGGCGCATGCTTGTAATCCCAGCTACTCGAGAGGCTGACGCTTGAACCCGGGAGGCGGAGGTTGCAGTAAGCCGAGATTGCGTCACTGCACTCCAACCTGGGCAACAAGAACGAAACTCCATCTTAAAAATCAAAACAAAACAAAAACCCTCACTGCACTTTAGTTTCTAGGCGTGCTCTTGGACAGCACCGTGTCTCATCTCACCACTGCTCTGTCCATTTCCTGGGGCAGGCACAGCAGGTTGTATAGATAAGGATATTGACGCCAAGGAAGGTTAAGTGAATTGCCTGAGGCTAGTGAGATATCCGCATCTGCGACCCTTTCCTGTGCCACCACCCTGCCCACTTCCTGCTGGTGTGGCCTTGGGGTCCATCTCTTGTACAAGTGAGCAAACTGAACAAGAACCTGATACAGGTCACATCGGATATAAATACATTCAAATCAGCCCAACTAGCTGAGTGGTGGGAATGCTTTTGAGCTCAAATAAACCAGAATGTCTTGAGTTTCCGACTTAGGTTCCCCTGCCGCCTTGTGCCACACCTGCTCACCTCTGCTCACCCTGGCCCTTCCCTGCAGCTGTGCCAACTGCACTGAGAATGAGGAGGGCTGCACACCCCTGCACCTGGCCTGCCGCAAGGGTGATGGGGAGATCCTGGTGGAGCTGGTGCAGTACTGCCACGCTCAGATGGATGTCACTGACAACAAGGGAGAGACTGTCTTCCATTATGCTGTCCAGGGTGACAATTCCCAGGTGCTACAGGTGAGTAGAGGGAGGGGCAAGGTGACTGGTACTGATACCTCCCGGTGTCCACAGTTCCCTTTGGGCCCCTGGGCTCGGGTGTCACTCTTGGGCCTCTTACTGTCCCCTGTTGGTCCTTGAGGCCTGAGCTCCTTCATGGAGGGTGCAGACCCCTCCCTGGCTCTTCCCTCCCACCGCTTTTCCAGGAGCCACCGTCCTCGGTCTCTTTGCTTGATAACCCTGGGGACGACCTCCAACCCAGCAAAATAAACCCAAGGCCCGGTTCCAGTCAGTCAGTTCAGTTCCACTTTTCCTGAGCACAGACTGTGAGCCAGATATCTGCCTGGAGGGGCTCGTGGGCCAGCGGGACCTAGGCTTAACCTTTTGCAAGCTTGTCCAACATGTGGCCCTGCAGGCTGCATGCAGCTCAGGACAGCTTTGAATGTGGCCCAACACAAATGCATAAACTTTCTTAAAACATTATGAGATTCATGCACGGACCTTTTTTTTAGATCAGCTGTCGTTAGCAGTCATGTATTTTATGTGTGATCCAAGACAATTCTTCCAATGTGGCCCAGGGAGGCCAAAATATTGGACACCCCTGTTTTACAGCAATTCAAACCAAGCAAACTGAACTCTCTCCAGTTCCTGTAGGCATTTATGCCAGAGGCCTTCCTGTTAACGTTTTTGATTACCTGGGCAAAAGATGTGATTTTTTAATTGTGGGCAAGCTGATGGGGTGATATTATTAAATAGCTATTTCATGTATTAGATTGAACAGAAAAGACAGGATGTTGGATATGTTTTATTGTCTAGAATTAGAAAATTCTTCTAAAGATCATGTTCTCACTGCCTTGGCATCAGAATGCAACCACGTTATTCCAGAAAATGTGGATTCTTTGTTTTTTTTTTTAAGACAGAGTCTCCCTCTGTCGCCTAGGCTGGAGCTCAGTGGTGCGATCTCGGCTCACTGCAACCTCTGCCTCCTGGGTTCAGGTGATGCTCGTGCCTCAGCTTCCTGAGTAGCTGGGTTTACAGGCATGTGCCACCAAGCCTGAGTAATTTCCGTATTTTTAGTAGAGACGGGGTTTTGCCCTGTTGCCCAGGCTGGTCTCCAACTCCTGGCCTCAAGTGATCCACCTGCCTCGGCCTCCCAAAATGCCAGGATTACTGATGTGAGCCACCGCGCCCGGCCCAGAAAATGTGGATTCCATATCTTAATGCTTCGTGCTCTCAGGGAAGGGAATTCTCTACCCACAGTTGAACTCCACTTTCGCTGACAATCCTCTGCACAACCAGCATGGTGCCGCACAGAGCCTGCCTCCACGCGGGGGCGCGCACACCCGCTTCTCAGTGGTCATGCACGACTGCAGCTGTCCTTTATCGGGTGCTGATTGGTGCCTGACCCTGAACTGAGTGTAGTATGTGTTCTAGTTAATTCTGAGAATACACTTATGGGGTGGAGGTCATTATTCCCCTTTTCTCTCCGAAGAAAGTGAGGTTCAGTGTTGTGAAGAAGCGTGCTCAGGGAGGGCCACAAAGCTGAGAGGGTGGGGCTTGATTTTTCACTGGCCTCGATGCCAGCCCCTTGCTCTCCCTGCTGTGTCTCTGGCCTGCCTCCAGGCCCAGTGGGACTGCTGTGAGGTGACCCTGGTGTCACATAGGTGCACTGTGGTTGTAATGAACCTCATGGGGACAGCATTCAGCTAAAAGAGAGTAAAACCCTCCTAGTGCTTTCTTTTTGTTGAGACAGGGTCTATCTAGCTCTGTCGCCCAGGCTGGAGTGGAGTGGTGCGATCATGGCTCACTGCAGCCTCCACCTTCTAGGCTCAGGTGATCCTCCCACCTCAACCTCCTGAGCAGCTGGAACTACAGGCTCGTGCCACCACACAGGCTAATTTTAAAAAATTTTTTGGGCCGGGCGCGGTGGCTCAAGCCTGTAATCCCAGCACTTTGGGAGGCCGAGACGGGCGGATCACGAGGTCAGAAGATCGAGACCATCCTGGCTAACATGGTGAAACCCCGTCTCTACTAAAAAATACAAAAAACTAGCCGGGTGAGGTGGCGGGCGCCTGTAGTCCCAGCTACTCGGGAGGCTGAGGCAGGAGAATGGCGTAAACCCGGGAGGCGGAGCTTGCAGTGAGCTGAGATCCGGCCACTGCACTCCAGCCCGGGCGACAGAGCGAGACTCCGTCTCAAAAAAAAAAAAAAAAAAAAAAAAATTTTGATAGAGATGGGTCTCCCTATGTTGCCCAGGCTGGTATCAAACTCCTGGTCTCAGGTGATCCTCTCGCCTCCCAACGTGTTGGGATTACAGGTTTGAGCCACTGCGCCTGGCCCCTAGTTCTCTTAATACTGCCGTTCTTTCATTGGAAACATAGTACCTGTGTGTAGAAAAACATCAATCAGGACAGAATGAAAAGCAAGAATCACTCCCGCCTGGACCCCCAGTGCCCATCCTGAGATACGGCCACCTTTTAAGTTCCTTGACTCAGAAACGTTACATGTGAGCCACAGTCGTGCCAGGTCACCCCTTCCTTCCTATGGGAGGGAAGGCACTTGGCTTTCCTTGTGCTTCTCTTTACTTTTCTTTTTTTTTTGAGACGCAGTTTTTGCCGTGCTTCCCAGGCTGGAGTACAATGGTGCAATCTCAGCTCACTGCAACATCTGCCTCCTGGGTTCAAGCAATTCTCCTGCCTCAGCCTCTCAAGTAACTGGGATTACAGGTGCCTGCCACCACACCCAGTTACTTTTCGTATTTTTAGTAGAGATGACATTTCACCATGTTGGCCAGACTGGTCTCAAACTCTTGACCTCGGGTGATCCACCCACCTTGGCCTCCCAAAGTGCTAGGATTACAGGCGTGAGCCACTGCGCCCGACCTCTTTATGTTCTTATTAGCATCCTATGGAGTCAAACTTCCCTTCCTATTTCATCAGCTCCTTGGAAAGAATGCAGTGGCTGGCCTGAACCAGGTGAATAACCAAGGGCTGACCCCGCTGCACCTGGCTTGCCAGCTGGGGAAGCAGGAGATGGTCCGCGTGCTGCTGCTGTGCAATGCTCGGTGCAACATCATGGGCCCCAATGGCTACCCCATCCACTCGGCCATGAAGTTCTCTCAGAAAGGGTAAGACCTCCCTCCCCACCGCATCTGCTGACCTGCTGGGCTCCAGCTCTGCTATCACCTGTCACATGCCTGAGGCAAGCAGTGTCCACCATAGATCTTAGCATCTCCAACCTCACAGCAGAGGCCCCAGGTTCACAAGCCACAAGCCTCATTAGGCCAGCCTGGCCCGAAGAAAGTGCTCCGTCATTTTATTATGGATAGGAATCTTGGTTCACAAGTTCAGCTGTGCAAGGAGGAGACTTTACAATTTTACTGGCTGGGCGCAGTGGCTCACGCCTGTAATCCCAACACTTTGGGAGGCTGAGGCGGGCGGATCACCTGAGGTCGGGAGTTCGAGACCAGCCTGACCAACATGAATAAACCCCATCTCTACCAAAAATACAAAATTAGCCGGGCGTGGTGACGCATGCCTGTAATCCCAGCTACTTGGGAGGCTGAGGCAGGAGAATCAGTTGAACCTGAGAGGCGGAGGTTGCGATAAGCTGAGATCGCACCCTTGTAGTCCAGCCTGGGCAATAAGAGCAAAACTCCATCTCAAAAAAAAAATAAAAATAGAAATAAATTTCTGTAATGCACCTTAATTCCTAGGAGTGAATCTACCTGTTCAAAACTGGAGACAACCAATCTTAGCCCTCTTTGGGTCTCCTGTTTCCAGCTTCCCTCCAGGTGATACTCCAGTTCTGGAGTCTGATGCATCCCCAAGGCCCAGCTCACCCCTCCTCTAACCCAGCCCAGTATGGTCTGAACAGCCCCTGATGGCTTCAGTGCTCCTTGGTTTCTTGTGTGCCC
The DNA here is from genome assembly GCF_007565055.1 of Rhinopithecus roxellana. Taxonomy (NCBI): domain Eukaryota; kingdom Metazoa; phylum Chordata; class Mammalia; order Primates; family Cercopithecidae; genus Rhinopithecus; species Rhinopithecus roxellana. The sequence goes on from NC_044561.1 coordinate 2,961,785, forward strand.
AGCTCAAAGCCTGGGAAATGCTTGGTAAGGTGGCCGAGGGCCCATCCACCTAGATGCCTCTTTCCTTTCTGGCTGGTGGCACCACTGGGAGGCAGGTGCAGGCCCACGTTTTGGGAGCCTGGGAAATCGTGGTCTCAGGAAAATTATTTTCAAAAAGGTGGGGGATGAGATAAAAAGGATAAAAGAGGTGAATATCTCAAGTCTCAAAATACTCTCTAGGCTGGGCGCAGTGGCTCGCACCTGTAATCCCAGCACTTTGGGAGGCCGAGGTGGGTGAATCACCTGAAGTCAGGAGTTTGAGACCAGCCTGACCAATATGGTGAAACCCTGTCTCTACTAAAAATACAAAAATTAGCCGGGTGTGGTGGTATGTGCCTGTAGTCCCAGCTACTCGGGAGGCTGAGACAGGAGAATTGCTTGAACCCAGGAGGCAAAGAAAGAAAAAATACTATCTAGAAGGAACAATATCTAGAGTGAATGAATGAGCCAGTGAGTCCTTAGATCCTGGCACTGTGCTAAAGCACTGGCCTCACCGAAATGAATAAGCCACTCCAGGACAGGAGACAGCCCAGCCACCCAGAACCTCACAGCGCAGTGCCGGACAAGCAGTGAGAAGGCATGGGCGGGCAGCACTCAGGCGGGGAGGCTGGCACTCGTGCCTGTCCTCGGGTTATTCCTTCCTCTGGGAGCTGCATCCACCTTGCTAGCCCCATGGGGCATTGCTAGCCCTTCTAAGGGCTGGACCAAGCCTGGACAAACCCTCCTTTCCTTGAATCTCCCAAGCATAGCCAAAATGAGCTAGAACTTTCAGAAATACTTGACCAAACGGAGAAGATACCAACACCCCCAGCCCCGAAATCAGGTTCCCCAGTTGCAGGTTGTGACCTGATTGGACACCCGGTGACGGGTGATGCTCTTCTCTACCTAAAGGGCTGGCACATGACCCCACTCTTGCTTGGCTCCAGCCACCCTGAGCTGTACTGGGCAGGAGCTGTAATTGACCAGTTTTCTCTCTCTTCAAACAACCTCAGCCCTCACCGGTCCCTCTCTGTCGCCACACAGGCCATCCTGGGTGGGTCCAGCGCCCCATCACATAAGACAATCTTTGCAAAGAAGATGAAGAGGCTCCAGCCTTGAGTGGAGCAGGGAGATCCCTTATCCACATGGCAGCCAGCACAGCCCTACTCCAAGATTCACACAGCCTCAGTGTTACTGACAAGTGGTTCCCTCACGGCTCAGACTAGGAGCCCCCTCGCTGTTTTTCTTTTTCTTTTCTTTGGTTTTTTTTTTTTGAGACAGAGTTTCACTCTGTCACCTCAGGCTGGAATGCAATGGCATGATCTTGGCTCACTGCAACCTCTGCCTCCCAGGTTCAACCAATTCTCCTGCCTCAGCCTCCCGAGGAGCTGGGATTACAGGTGTGTACCACCATGCCCAGCTAATTTTTGTATTTTTAGTAGAGATGGGGTTTTACCATGTTGACCAGGCTAGTCTTGAGTTCCTGACCTCAGGTGCTCCACCCGCCTTGCCCTCCCAACATGCTGGGATTACAGGCATGAGCCACCATGTCTGGCCACCTCTGCTATTTTTCAATGCAGCTGACCTTTCCCATAAAGCTAGGTTTGTGCCTGCGTTTCTCAGATGATTAAGCCCCTGCTGGGGAGGGGAAACAGATAATCCCAGACAGTGAGATGGAGGCTGAGACTGAGGATGCCAGGGTTCTGCACTAGGAGCCCAGAGATGGCCGCTCAGGCAGCTGGAGTTCAGGGAAGGCTTGGGGGCAGCAGAACTTGAGCCAAGCCATGGACCCCAGCTGGAGCTGGCCACTGGGGTGAAGACTTGGGGGGCTCCAGAAGGCCCAGGGAAAGAAGCTGCGCCTGACTCCACGTGCCTAGTGCTGAGCACCAAGCCCTGGCATAACGGCTGTAGGGAGCTGGGCAGCATAAATCCTGGGCCTGTGCTGGGCACCTCTAATAATGGAGAAGAGCAGCTGAACACTAGCGCTGTCCCAGCCACCGGCTTAACCTTCATGTGGGCTATTTTACTACAGCCCAGAGAGCTGATGTATTTTATTCCCCTTTTAAAGATGAGGGCCAAGTGTGGAGGCTCATGCCTCACTTTGGGAGGACTGAGCACTTTGGGAGGCTGAGGCAGGAGGAGGGCTTGAGCCCAGGGGTTGAGGCTACAGTGAGCTGTGATCATGCCATTGCCCTCCAGCCTGGGTGACAAAGGGAAATCCTGTCTCAAACAAACAAACAAACAAAAAACAGATGAGGAAACCAAGACTTAGAGAGATTAAATAACTTGCTCAGAGTCAGGCAGTCAGTAAGTGCCAGACCTGGAAATTAAACCCATGTGGACTGTCCTGGTAATTGCACTAAAAAAAAAAAAATTTAAAATTTAAAAATTTTAAAAAAAGCTTGATTGAGATATAGTTCCTATTCCATGCAATCCACCTATTGAAAGTACACAATGGTTCTGATATATTATGTTGGTTTTTTCAACTGTGGTAAATTATATATAACATAAAATTTGCCATTTTAACCACTTTTGTTTTTTGTTTTTTTGTTTTTGAGACGGAATTTCACTCTTGTTGCTCAGGCTGGAGTGCAATGGCGTGATCTTGGCTCACCACAACCTCCACCTCCCGGGTTCAAGTGATTCTCCTGCCTCAGCCTCCCGAGTAGTAGCTGGGGTTACAGGCATGCACCACCATGCCCAGCTAATTTTGTATTTTTTAGTAGAGACTGAGTTTCTCCATGTTGGTCAGGCTGGTCTCGAACTCCCGACCTCAGGTGATCCACCCACCTCAGCCTTCCAAAGTGCTGGGATTACAGGCGTGAACCACCACACCTGGTCCATTGTAACCACTTTTAAGTATACACTTCAGTGGTTTTAGTCACATTTACAATGTTGTCCAACCATCACCCCTATTTCTAAAACTTTTCTTATCACCTCAAACAGAAACTCTGTAACCATTGATAACTCCCTATTCTCTGCTCCCCACAGCCCCTGATAACCTCCCATATCCTGTCTGTCTCTCAGAACTTGCCTGTTCTAGAACCTCATATCAGTGAAATCATACAGTATTTGTCCTTTTGTGCCAGGCTTATTTCACTTAGCATGATGTCTTCAAGGTTCATCCATGTTGTAGCACGTATCAGAATTTCCTTTCTTTTTAAGGCGGAGCACTATTTTGTTTATCCGTTCAGTCCTTCACTGATAGACGCCTGGGCTGTTTCCACCTTTTGTCTGTTGTGAAGAATGCTGCTATGTACATGGGTCTGCAAACGTCTATTCAAGTCCCTGTGTTCCATCCTTTGATACTCCCAACCTCAGGTGATCCGCCCGCCTCAGCCTCCCAAAGTGTTGGGATTACAGGCGTGAGCCACTGCGCCCAGCCAGATAGATTGTAAAGTCTCCTCCTTGCACAGCTGAACTTGTGAACCGAGATTCCTACCCATAATAAAATGACGGAGCACTTTCTTCGGGCCAGGCCGGCCTAATGAGGCTTGTGAACCTGGGGCCTCTGCTCTGAGGCTGGAAGTGCTAAGATCTATGGTGGACACTGCTTGCCTCAGGCGCTGAGTAGAAAGCAATTGTGCTCTTTCCCCCTCTGTCATACTGCTTCCTATAGCATGCAGGTCACTGTGTGGCTCACTGACAGTGTGGTAAGGAGGTGGAGGGTGGCTGTGTGCCAGGCACAGAACTGAACTCTGAAATGCCTGGTCTTCCTGGGGCTTGACTTCAAGCCCGTGTGACTCTAAAGCCAGCACCAGGGAGGGTGATCATTGCCGGTGGCAGTCATCAGGAAGGCTTCCTGGAGGAGGAGGTTAGTTGTGCCTTGAGGGGCTCAGTACAGCCTTAACATACCATGGTAAGTGTGCTGGTTGGGTTTGCTAAGCTTGGTTTGCAGTGATGCTCTCTATAAGCAGTAGATGAAGCTCCAAGTCCTGGCTTCATTCCACGCCATGCAGACCCCAGCCTTTGCTCACCAGCCGGGTCCCCTGTGTCCCCAGGTGTGCGGAGATGATCATCAGCATGGACAGCAGCCAGATCCACAGCAAAGACCCCCGTTACGGAGCCAGCCCCCTCCACTGGGCCAAGAACGCAGAGGTGAGTGGAGCCTGAGGTGGGTGGGGCAGGGGGCCAGGCCCTGCAGGTCCTCAGGGCCCGCAGGAAGCAGGTTCCCGAGAGGACCCTGAGGCTAGCACTTGGGGGCTGACCTTGCTGTGGGTCTGCGGGCAGAGAAGTCCATGAAGAGCTGGGATCCTGGCAGGGCTCTGCTGCTCTCTGGCTGGGCGGTGGTATCCACCCTGTGCCTCAGTTTCCTCATCCATGAATTCTGCTTTGGAGATGTGGTGAAGTCAGCGAGGTAGTGCGTGACAAAACTCGGCGCAAATTGTAAAGTACTTCCCAAATAGAAGGTGGCGTGATGATGATTGTATTATTAGGGTTCTCTAGAGGGCCAGAATTAATAGGAGATATATATATCTAAAGAGGGGTTTATTAAGGAGCATTAACTCACATGATCACAGGGTCCTACAATAGGCCACCTGCGAGCTGAAGAGCAAGGAAGCCAGTCCAAGTCCCAAAGCTGAAGGACTTGGAGTCCAATGTTCGAAGGCAGGCAGCATCCAGCACGGGAGAAAGATGTAGGCTGGGAGGCTAAGCCAGTCTGGCCTTTTCCCATTTTTCTGCCTGCTTTATATTCTGGCTGCACTGGCAGCTGATTAGATGGTGCCCACCCAGATTAAGGGTAGGTCTGCCTTTCCCAGGCCACTGACTCTCCGTTGGCAGCACCATCAGACACACCTGGGATCAATACTTTACATCCTTCAATCCAGTCAAGTTGGCACTCATGAACCATCACGATGGTGATGATGGTGGTGGTGGTGCTGGGTCTAGCTGCACACACACGGCCTGGCTGGGCATCTCCTCTGAGGTCGTCCCCTAAGCTAAGCTCTGTCCTCCTTGGAGGATGGAGGCCTCTGGTCTCATCACCAGAAAGCACAGCTCGACAGGGCACGGGATGGCCCAGAGTTCATGGCCTACTTCTCAATGTGATGGGCCAGGAGGGAGAGCACTGCCAGTCTCGGGGGTACCTCTGCGTTCCAGGAACTGGACACCGAGTCAGGCCCTTCCGTATAGGTTTGGTCACTCATTGTCATCACATGCTATGAGGTGGGGACTTGAATTCCCATCTTCACAGAAGAGAAACCTGAGATGCATATGGCTATAGTGACCTGTCCAAGTGCAGGCAACTGGGATGAGTGGAGCTGGGCTTTGGGCTTAGGTCTGTGACTCCAAAGCCAGGCTCCCCTCCCTGGTCCCAAGGTTCTCCCAGGGATGTGCACTGCCAAGGCCCCGTGAGAGGTGATACCTTTGCAGAGTCCCAGGGAGGGATGCAGGGAGCGGGGTGCTTCAGGACAGGCCCCACAGGAACCTTTACAAGGAGAGATGGGTTCTGTTGGCGCTAGGAAAGGACCAGAAGCCTCTTAAAACAGTCAGCACATCTTTGGCTTTTTGTCCCTGGTCTTGGGATGCTGATGGTATGGGAGGCAGTCTAGGCCCCCCCTAGAACTGGGGCCTGCCCCTGGAGTCCCATTGCTAGTACTTTCCAACATCCCAGTACCTGTAGGCCTCTCAGAGAGAAAGTGGCAGTGCCCACGTGTCACGGGGTACGGCAGCTCCCCAGGTGCCTGTGCTAACTCGGCCTGACCGTCTCCCGCAGATGGCCCGCATGCTGCTGAAACGGGGCTGCAACGTGAACAGCACCAGCTCCGCGGGGAACACAGCCCTGCACGTGGCGGTGATGCGCAACCGCTTCGACTGCGCCATAGTGCTGCTGACCCACGGGGCCAACGCGGATGCCCGCGGAGAGCATGGCAACACCCCGCTGCACCTGGCCATGTCGGTGAGCCCGGGACCGCGTGTCCTGCCCTGTGGGGCCCCGGTGGGGATGCAGAAGGGCTGTCCAGGCTGGAGCACTCCTCCCCCATTGTCTCCAGCCTGTCCTCAGCTGCTCCAAATCATCTTCCCACCCACAGCTCAGTTCAGACCCTGACTCCTCCCTCAGGAAGCCCTCCAAGTCCCCCTCTCAGCCCAAAATAACGTCACATCCTGTGTGCTTTGGTACCTTTTCCACCTGTGCCCCCATTTGGCACTTGCATGGCGTGAGAGGGAAAAATGACAGCTCTGGCCACAGACTGGCCCTGGGCAAGCCATGTCACCTGTCAGCCTCGATTTTTCTCATCTGGAAAATGGTGGTGTCAATACTTACCTGGAAGAGTTGTGGAAAAGTTATGGTGGACACTTGGTCACTCTCTACAGAATATCTAAGTGACACACACACTACCTGGCCCGAGTGAGCATCCTGCTTCCCTTCACTGGTCCGCATATTGCTCTCATCTCCCCTGAGAGGCTGTAAAATCCTGGCAGGCCAAGCCTGAGTCTGCTGCCCAGCAGCCTGTGGCAGGTGCCAGGCACCTTCGTTGGTTTATTATAGAACACAGTTCCATGCCCTCAAAGCCCTTACTGTCTCGTTAGACAACTAGAGTATGAACATATTAAACCTAGCAGAGGAGGACGTTATTATGTTACAGACACGTGTGTGCACGTATTCTTTTTTACTGAGATAGAGCCTTACACTGTCACCCAGGCTGGAGTGCAGTGGCACGATCTTGGCTCACCACAATCTCCGCTTCCCAGGTTCAAGTGATTCTCCTGCCTTAGCCTCCTGAGTAGCTGGGACTACAGACACACACCACCATGCCCAGCTAATTTTTGTATTTTTAGTAGAGACAGGGTTTCACTCTGTTGGCCAGGCTGGTCTCAAACTCCTGACCTCATGATCCACCCTCCTTGGCACCCCAAAGTGCTGGGATTACAGGCATGAGCCACTGCTCCCGACTGTGTGCACATATTCTATAGCAATACGATATGTACATAAGTCTGTTTACCGAGTCTCAGTGACGGAACATGAGAGACCCGTGGGACTCTAAAAGAAGTCGATTAAGGATACATTCAGGGACATCCTGTTTTATACCAAAGGTCAAAACTTGGAAGAGATGTTGTTGTTGCCCAAAAGGCTGAAACTATAAATACTTTCATTTTTGAAACTGGAGCTTTTTAGCATGGGGTGGGCCCTTGGAATGATCTAGTTCAGCAGTTCTCAAGTTTTTTGGCCTATTTGGTCCCTTTATACTCTCAAAAATTATAGAGGATCACAAAGATTTTTTAATCATCTGGATTTTCTTTATATTTACCATATTAGAAATTTAAAGACTGAAATTTTCAAAATATTCATTTAAAAATAATAATAAATATTTACACCTACTGTGTACCCACAAAAATTAAAATTAAATTAAAAAAAAAACTTTAAAAATAACTGGCCTGGTGCAGTGGCTCGTGTACACCTATAATCCCAGCAATTTGGGAGGCTGAGATGGGCAGATCACCTGAGGCCAGGAGTTCGAAACCAGCCTGGCCAACATGGTGAAACCCCATCTCTACTAAAAACACAAAATTAGCTGGGCATGAGACCTCTGAAGGGGTATCATGCTTTCACAGGGGTCCCCAGGTCTTACTTTAAGAACTGCTGATATACTTTGGTCATCTTCATACTATCTTCACAGTTTTTGGCATATTCATCAACCACCTTTACAATTATGTACTTAATCACCTCTTCAAATTGGCTTACTTTTATTTATTTATTTATTTAGAGACAGAGTTTCGCTCTCGTTGCCAGGCTGGAATACAATGGCGTGATCTCGGCTTACCGCAACCTCTGCCTCGCGGGTTCAGCAATTCTCCTGCCTCAGCTTCCCAAGTAGCTGGGGTTACAGGTGTGCGCCACCACGCCTGGCTAATTTTGTATTTTTAGTAGAGACAGGGTTTTTCCATGTTGGTCAGGCTGGTCTCGAACTCCCAATCTCAGGTGATCCACCCGCCTCACCTCACAAACTGCTGGGATTACAGGCGTGAGTCACCACGCCCACCCTGGCTTACTTTTAAACTGACTTAAATTTATTTTGAGAGAAATGTTTTATCACTACCATAAATGGCCATCCATCCATGCAGTGCCAACCGTAAAAGGTAACCAAGGCCGGGGGCGGTGGCTCACACCTGTAATCCCAGCACTTTGGGAGGCCGAAGTGGGTGAATCACGAGGTCAGGAGTTCAAGACCAGCCTGGCCAACATGGTGAAATCCCGTCTCTACTAAAAATACAAAAAATTAGCTGGGCGTAGTGGTGGGCGCCTGTAATCCCAGCTACTCGGGAGGCTGAGGCAGGAGAATTGCTTGAACCTGGGAGGCAGAGGTTGCAGTGAGCTGAGATCACACCACTGCACTTCGGCCTGGGTGAGAATGAGACTCCGTCTCAAAAAAAAAAAAAAAAAAGGTAACAACAACAACTCACAGTTAATGCTGAAAACACACACCTATCTATAGCCATAGAAGTCCCAATAGAACATTCTAATAGAAGAACTGTTTGGAAAACACCATTCTAGACCCACAGCTTCATCTTCTAGGCAGGGAAATCACGTCCTAAGAAGAGGGAGGTGACAAGACCAGAGCCCAGAGTTCCAGGTGGCCAGTGTGTCCTGTGAAACCATGCCAAGCTGCGCCCCTGCCTGGCCTCCAGGTGTGGAAATGTGTGATGCCCTTCACAGGGGCACTCCCCCGAAGGCTGTCATCAGGGGCACGTGTGCTCGGTCACCCCTCAGGGATGACACCCTGGACTGGGTGAGCAAGATGACCTTCCCTGCCTTCACCCACCCTCTCCTTGCTACTCCTGAAAGCCATCAGCAGCTGACCTACTGTGTCCCCATGGCTCCTGGGTCCGGGTCACAGATGCACTGCTTCCTTGGAAGCGGAGCTGGCAGAGCAGGGGCGAGTCACCCCTAGTTTCTGCCTGGGTTCTTACACCCTCCCCTGTGGGTGCTTTTAAACCTGTTTGTCAGGGCCCCAGCCATCAAATGGCAGACTTTGGACTCCCAGATTGACTGGGGTAGGGGTGAGGAGGGTTCCAGTGTCTCCCTGTGCTGAGGAGAGGCCTGCTGGGTGAGTTGACAGGTTGGGGCAGGCAGCCAAGGGTCCCTTTGCTCTTCACTTCCCTGAGCAGTTACACGTTTTACCCTCTCTCATCCCTGACAGAAAGACAACGTGGAGATGATCAAGGCCCTCATTGTGTTTGGAGCAGAAGTGGACACCCCAAATGACTTCGGGGAGACTCCTACATTCCTAGCCTCTAAGATCAGCAGACGTATGTGTTCTGCACTCTGGGGCCGGAGTGGGGCGAGGGTTGGGTGGATGCAGGGACTGAGGAGGGAAATCCCAGTCATCAGGCACCAGCATCCTGTGCTGACCTGCCCTGCTCAGAGCTGCCAGGAGCACCTGTTACTCTGAGAGGGGGCTACCTTACCCAAGCGCAAGGGCCCTGAGCAGTAGATGCAGGCCCACCAAGGGTCTTGCCATACCAGCATCCTCCTCCATGCAGCCCCGCTCCCACCCCAGGTGCTAAGACTCCCAGCAGGGGTGGGGACAGGAGAGCCAGCAGCAGCCCTCTTCCCCTACTGTTGGGGAATTCACTGATGGAACCACTGGCTAGAATGACCATAGGGTGCATGCACTATACTGCATGAGCACTGGGCATGCCTGTGTGGACAGGAGCGCATGGCCACGTGCTGCACGCTCGCCCAGTGAGCCTTAGCTTCTGAGCTGGACAGAGCAGATCCTCCTCACCAGAGGCCTGGAGCCTGCTCTGGAGGGTTTCAGGAGCTGTGGGGGTCACTGATGGCACCAGTGTGTGTGTGCCAGTGCACACGTGTGTGTCTGCATGCACCGCATCTGTGGCCTCCTTTTCAGCAATCCCATCCATCAAATGGAGTAGGTGCCCACTAGCTGGCTCATTAGTCCCTTTGGAACCCTGAACTATCCACTTAGCATTTTTGAGAATCACTCAAAGTGGCTGTGGGAATCCTGCTTTCTCAGCTGGAGTACAAGGAAAGAAGGAGTTCCCACAGTCATCAGGCAGGGTGACAGTGACCTCCTTCTCCCATGTCCTCCTTCCCTGACCTTAGGAAGCTGCTTGGGATGTACCAGCCTGGGAGCAGCACTCCCTGTCAGGGTGGGCTGAGGCCTCTGGAGCAGCCCACGTGCCCAGGGCCTGGTAGCTGGGACGGGACAGAGTGTGGAAACGAGGGGCCTCTCCTTTGCATGTTGACATCATTTCTGATCCTGTGCGGTCTCCCCTTCCCCAAACCATGACAAGTTGACACCAGGAAGGCGATCTTGACTCTGCTGAGAACCGTGGGGGCCGAATACTGCTTCCCACCCATCCACGGGGTTCCCGCGGAGCAGGGCTCTGCAGCGCCACATCACCCCTTCTCCCTGGAAAGAGCTCAGCCCCCACCGATCAGCCTAAACAACCTAGGTAGGCCTTGCCTCCCAACTCCCTCTTCTCCAGCTGGTTCCCAGTCCCCTGGATCAGAGCAGGCCCCACCAAAGCAACAGGATCCCCAGGATGGAAGTCACTGAAGGGAGCAGGGGAGGATGGAGCCAGAGTTGTTAGCCTCCAGGCAGCCAGCAACCCACAGATCCCGGAGGCCTGGGGCATCCCTGGCTGATGTCCCACCCTCTGTTGCCCCTGAGATGATGTGCCCTGAACACAGTCTCAGACCTGGGCATTTCCAGTGGCACCCATAAAGTCGCTGCTCTCATTGCCCTCCTGTCCCCAGGGTGCTCAGGGTGGGCAGCGAGGAGTGCTGTCAGGGGACTGGGCGCCCAGGCCCTCTGGCTTCTCCTCTGTCACTCTGGCTTGACCTCTATCACACTGTTTGACTCTCAGTTGGGCCTGAGACCTGTGTACCCCCTTCCTGGCCCCATGGTGACTTTCAGAAATTGAATGTGGCCAGGCAGCCAGCATCTGCCCCAGTACATCCTTGGTGCCCAGGGAGGTACCCCCAGACTAGTCGGGATCCTTCTCTGGGCTTTCTGTGGGCTGGCCCACCCAGGGACCTCGATGGTTTGGGAGTGGGGTCCCCTGAAAAGAGGGCAGCCAGGAGCCAGTCCTTGGCAAGCCAGACTTTTAACTGTGGAGGCGGCAGCACCTCCAGCCAGGGTAGCCCGACCAAGTCTGGAGCTCTGGAGAGGCACCGTGACCACAGCCCCCAGTCCTTCTGGCTCCACCTCTCTCTCCCCTCCCAGGAACTCCTCCCTCCACCTCCCATCTTTGTCTCTCAATTTTGCAGGCAGTCACCCAAGCCAGGCTGGATGGTGGGCCTGGGGTGCGGCGTCAGATGGGTAACGCCCTGGGCCCGGAGAGGCTGCCGAGCCTAGCCATGCGACATTAGCTCTAGCTGTCATTCCCTAACTTGTCCTTCCCAGCTGCACACACACCACACGCCCCTTCCCCTGCACCCCGTCCCTGGTGCTCTGTCCACGGCCTCTCTCGGCCACTCTCCTGCTTCCCTTGTTCACTCTGCAGCCATGTGCCCTGGGAAGGGGGAGACACCGCTTTGCAGCCATCGGTTCTGCTTTGCTGCTTCTAGACTCTGCGCAGTGGTGGGGGGCTGTCAGAGTTGGGGTCACACAGGCTGCTGCGCCAGGCACCCAGGGACTGGGCTGCTTGTCAGGAGGGGCAGCTAGTCAATTGGGTGGACATGGGGCAGGCCTTGGTCACAAAGGAAGACGTGGACAGAGTGGATGGTGGGCCTGATCCCGGAGGCCACTGGGATTTCCAGACCTGGGAATCAGGACAAGGGATGTCTCCCTTCATCCATGAACTTAAACCCCGAGGAACGTCCTGACTCGGCCTTTTGACTAAATGACCTTGGGCGAATCACAGACCCTCTTAGAGCCTCACCTGTCAATAGGGAATAAGAATTCTTAGGCCCCAGGTGGTTATCAGCAGCATCGGCTCTGATGCAAGAAGCAGCACTTTGTCTGAAGAGGACACGCAAGGGTATTCATGCCTCAGGGTTTCAAGAGGAAGAGATTGAGGGGAACCTGGGAGCTGGCTGGGCAAGGTGGGGAGCCCTTCCCAGAGCAGTGGGTCCCCTTTTGCACTCCAGCCCGTTTCTCTCCTGTGGCCTCTGGCTCAGCTTTCTCCTGGGACAGAGTCCTTCCTTGGGGGGAAGGAACAGATGACCGGGGAGTGGGGTGAGGGCGTGGCCATGGTCAGGCACAGCCCAGGTTTGATCTAGGGACCCTGGGGTGGCAGGGCTTGGGGACCCACCTGTCCACAGCATGCCGTGCTCTGCCTCACAGAACTGCAGGATCTCATGCACATCTCGCGGGCCCGGAAGCCAGCGTTCATCCTGGGCTCCATGAGGGACGAGAAGCGGACGTAAGTGGATTGAGAGTCAGGGGCAGAAAGGGGAATGTGTGCGCTTTCCTATCCCTCACCCACCCGCTGTCGTGGGTTCAAGGCTTTTTACTCTGCACCCCCACAGCCGGCGAGATGGCTCTGCTCCTAGTCGTCTAGTTCTCAGCAGAGACAGAACTCACTCTGGGGACCAGCCCAGGGTGCCAGGCTTGGATTCAGTGGGGCTGGCACAGTGTTCTGGCCTCCCTCCCTGACCTCCTCGAGCCATGAGTGGATGGTGGGGCTGATCCCGGAGGTCACTGGAGATGCCCGGGTTCCCCCTGGGGAGATGTCAGCAGCTGCTTCCTGCTGCTCCTACCGGCTTCCTTAACCACCTCCCTCTGCAGAATAGTGGAGTGGGCTGCCTTCCCCAGCACCTGCTGTATACTCAGGCCCATTTTAAGAGGTGGGCCTGGGTGACAGGATGCAAAGAGACAATGCTCAGGCCTTGCCCTTCAGGCATAATCCCGGGTGCTTGGAATCAGTGCCAGCTGGCACGGCAAGGTACCAGGACAAATGCGTTTCCGGCTACTGCTGTCGCCACCTCCCTTTATTGCTGCAGTTGATTCATTTATTCAGTATTAGTCTCTCATGTTCCTAACAACCTTCCCAGGGAGGAATTAGTAACCTTGTTTCGCAGGTGCAGAACCTGAGCCCCCGAGAGGTTAAGTGACTTGCTCAAGGTCACACAGAGTGAGTGTCAGGGTGGCGACTCACACCCGGGTCTTCTGAACCCACGTCCTTTGTGCTACCCCAGGCTCTCTATGGGTTCTCTGTGGACTCTATACCTAGTGCCAGGGCCCTGCAGGGAAAGCTCTCTTCTCAGAATCAGAGGCAGCTCCACTCCCAGGGCCAGGCAGTGATCGTGCAGCTCTGTGGGTCCTCACACGTCGCACTCACTTCCATGCCACCCTGTTATGTGCCCTGGAGGTGCCCCTGCCCTATCATCATTCCCTCCCCTGTGCCCCCTGCATGCTTGTGCACACACGCACACAGGTATACATGCATGCACATGCACCCACATGCAAACACATGGACACGCATGCACACACACATGCATGTACACACACACACATACACACACCTGTGCAGGGGCTGAGGTGAGGCAGCTGTACCTCAGGGAGGACCCACATTTCCCAAGGGAGGAGAAGCAGATTCCCCAGATTCTGGAGCCCCAGAACCCTCCCTGGAGTGGGGCCAAGGTGAGAGTCCGGAGACCCCTCAGTACCTCCCCACTTGGGCCTTCCAGGCTACAGAGCCCTGCGCCCTCTCGGTTCGTCTCTGTCGCCAGCCCCGCATCTTCAGGAGTCTTGCTTGTTTGCTTTGGCCTCCAGCAGCAGCATAGCCTCCCCTTCCACCTCTGGACTTACTGGGGGGCTGGGTACCTGGTCCAGGAAAAGACCCCCAGAGGTGGGACCCGGGCCTCCTCCATTTATCAGCCCTCTTGGGCACCTCCTGCATCCCCTTGACACACAGTGCTGTGCAGAGCAGAGGTGGCCTCTGCCCTGGTGGAGCTTCCAGGTCAGCGCAGGAGAGAGTAAAAGAAAGATTGCGAATGGAATGGAAACAGCCCCCACCAGGAAGCAGGTGGAGCAGGCGGGCCGTGCGGGAGGGTCCCGATGGCGTCAGAGCAGGCTTCTCTCAGGCAGTGACAATTCAAGCTGAGATGGGAAGATGAGAAGATCAGAGGAAGGTTCCAGGCTGAACCGACCACAAAGGCGTTCCCCCAGGGCATGGCCAGTGAGGACAGGCAGGATGTGGGGAGACATGTCAGCGCGCTCTGGAGAGCATGTGACTCAAGAGGCGGCAGACCTGGGTCCAGGTCGAGTCCACATCCATGTGACTTGATTCCCGTCACCTAACTTCTGAGCGACACTCCCTCCTTCACTCAAAAATATGCACAGAGAGCAGGCGCAGTGGCTCCTGCCTGTAGTCCTAGCTACTCGGGAGTCTGAGGTGGGAGGATCACTTGAGCCCAGAAGGTTGAAGCTGCAGTGAACTGTGATTGTGCCACTGCACACCAGCCTGGGTGACAGAGGGAGACCTGTCTCAATCAATCAATCAATAAGGCCGGGCACGGTGGCTTGCCCCTGTAATCCCAGCACTTTGGGAGGCCAAGGCAGGTGGATCACTTGAGGTTGGAAGTTCAAGACCAGCCTGGCCAACATGGAGAAACCCCGTCTCTACTAAAAATAAAAAATTAGCTGGGTGTAGTGGCGGGCGCCTGTGATCCTAGCTACTTGGGAGACTGAGGCAGTAGAATCGCTTGAACCCAGGAGGTGGAGGTTGTGGTAAGCCGAGATCACGTTATTGCACTCCAGCCTGGGCAAAAAGAATGAAACTCCGTCTCTGAATAAATAAATAAATAAATAAGCATAGGGATGTCAGGAAGGGTCTACCTCAGAGGCGTTTGGGACAATGACATGAGCTAATAATGCTGGTGGCAACCCTCCCACAGCCCCTGACATGAACCTCTTCCTTCCTCCCTGCCTCCTCTTCCCCTGCTTCTCCCACCTTGTGTGGAGGACCCTGACACCCACTTACTGCCCATTCCTGGCCTGGCTGTAGGGCCCGGCCCCTCCTCCGCCAGCCTTGTTTAATTCCAACAGACTTTATCAGGCATCTGCTTTGGGTCAGGCCTGATACTGACCAAAATCAGGTGTCCCAAGTTGGGAAGACTGGCCCAGAGCCTGCTGGGATGGTGCCTGATCAGTGAGACCACCGCCAGCCTTCCTTTCCCTTTCTCTGTTGCACTCTCCAGCCCCTGAAATACTAGACATTTGTTCCTTTACTGCCCTCACCCCCACCCTCACTGCCCTGCATAGGATAGAAGTTCCTCGGGTCTGTCTGGGTCTATCTGCCAGGGCACAGCTGCAGGGGACAAGGGCTGTGAGGGCGGATGTAAAGTGCCGGGCTGTGGCCGGACCTTCCTCTCTCCCACTGCTGTTCCCACTGCAGCCACGACCACCTGCTGTGCCTGGACGGAGGAGGAGTGAAAGGCCTCATCATCATTCAGCTCCTCATCGCCATCGAGAAGGCCTCGGGTGTGGCCACCAAGGACCTGTTTGACTGGGTGGCGGGCACCAGCACTGGAGGCATCCTGGCCCTGGCCATTCTGCACGGTGAGGGCGGCCCCTGGGAATGGGGCTAGGTGGGGCTGAGGCCTGTCCTCAAGGAGGCTGAGTTCGTTTTCAGGGCTTTGCAAAAAGAGAGTGGAGGGGTAGGGGAGGGCTATAAGCCCTTTGTGGAGGCAGGGGTGGGGGCTGCAGGTGCTGGGGTCCCAGGCTGGAGGGAGAAGGGCTGGGCACAGGGGCTTAGGTTTGGGGATCCCCCACCCTCTGGCCACAGAGGGTAGAGCTGGCTGTGAAATTTCAGCATAGGAAGCATTTTCTGTCAATTACCTTAACCCCTCTTCCCCTTACCCCTGCAAAGCAGGCACCAGGGACCACACAGCCTGCACATAAGGAATCCCATTCCCAGGGTGCACGCAGCAGGCAGTCTCAGAAATGAGGAGCCACTGAGCCTCAGGATGCCAGAGCCCTCGCCTGCACACTTCATTTTTACTGGGAAATTTTATTGAAATTAAGTCCCCAGGCCGGGAGGGATGACCTGAAGTCACATAGCTCATCCATGGGGTCGCTGGGCTGGAGCGCAATCCCCTAGACTCCCAGCCTGGCACTTCCCAGGCCACAGGCCACTGTGTAGTCTCCTTTCATTGCCACTTTACAAAGATGCCTAGCTTGCTGGACAGATAGCCAGGTGGCCAGTGTTGTGATGGCTCCTCTCTGGAGCTGTCTGAGCTTCTAGGTGCTGACAGGTGGGGAGGGGCATTCCCAGATCAGGGTCCTCAGCTCCCCCCAACCTCCTGGGCATTGTCCTGGGACTCAACATCTCTGACTGGCGCCCCTGCCCCTGTGCTGGTCAGATTCCATTTTTCTCCAGAGTGCCCCCACATGTGGATCCTGGTCATGCAAAGTCTTGGAGGTGCCAGGGGAGGACTCCCCACCCTGGGGTGGGTATCAGGGTCTGTGGGCCAGGCCGGTGTTGGATGCTAGGGATGCAGAGCTGAGGCAGGCATACCCCCAGCCTCAGGAGCAGGGGGCTCAGGCAGTCCAGGAGGTGCTGGGGACAGAGTCCCGTGGATGGAGGAGAAGAGTCATCTGTCAAGTTGCCAGGACTTTAGTGTCCACAGCAGTTTCTTGACTGGTATTTCATTTCCTTTTGGTGATTCTCACCATAGCCCTGCAAGGTGAGCAGATGAGGAAACTGAGAACCAGAGAGGATCGCCCAGTGAATTGGGCAGTCAGGACTGGATCTCCAGCTGTGCACCCAGCTCTCTCCCCCGGCCTCAGGGTCCTAGCATCCCCTCTCTGGTCTTCCATAGGGTCCAAGGGCGGGCACAAGGTCTGGGCAGGCAGAGTGGGTAGAGTCCTAGCTTCTCCACAAGGGCCACATCCTTCTTCAGGGACCATTTCTTCCCCATCCAGGGTCTTCCCCATCCAGGGTCTTGAGACCTTCCCACAAAGTCTGAGCAGGCAGAGTGGGCAGAGTCCCAGCTTCCTCTCCAAAAGGACCACGTCCTTCTTCAGGGACCATTTCTTCCCCATTCCGGGACCATTTCTTCCCCATCCATCCCCCTGGGGAATTTGAGAGGTGTCCTGGCTGACCCTTTGGTGGGCAGATGCCCTCATTTCAGCTACCCTCTGCTTGTGCATCCCTGGTCCTGGGGAACTCACTGCCTCACTGGGGAGGTGGGGCAGCTTCTCCTTCCTAGAGGTGCAGCTGGCCCCTTGGCCCTGTCTGTTCTGAAGGCTCAAAGGACAGGGCTGTTCCTTGTTTCCTGTGACAAACAAGGTGGGTCTAACTTTTATAAGCTTTTACTCTTCAGGGGCTCTTCTTTAAGGAAAATAATACAAAATCAAGAATACAAAATGAGGTGCAGAGCCCTGGGGCTGCTGAAGCAAGGCTTCAGTGGTTTTTGAGTCTCTCTGTTGCCCAGGCTAGAGTGCAGTGGTGCATCTCAACTCACTGCAACCTCCGCTCCCGGGTTCACGTGATTCTCCTGCCTCAGCCTCCCGAGCAGCTGGGATTACAGGCTCCTGCCACCACACCTG
The DNA here is from genome assembly GCF_007565055.1 of Rhinopithecus roxellana. Classification (NCBI taxonomy): domain Eukaryota; kingdom Metazoa; phylum Chordata; class Mammalia; order Primates; family Cercopithecidae; genus Rhinopithecus; species Rhinopithecus roxellana. Next base: position 2,979,268 of record NC_044561.1, read on the forward strand.
GTTAATTTTTGTATTTTTAGTAGAGACGGGGTTTCACCATGTTGGGCAGGCTGGTCTCAAACTCCTGACCTCAAGAGATTCACCCGCCTCAGCCTCCCAAAGTGCAGGGATTACAGGCGTGAGCCACCATGCCCAGCCGGAAGGGGGCTTCTCTCTGTCCGGAATGTTGCAAAGGAAGGGCCCAGAATGTGGGTTTGCTTAGGCCTCGGTAAATTCGCTTCTTCCTGCCACCTCCTGCGCTCAGGCCCTCTGCAGGCTGTTCTCTGGGAGCCCTGCGTGTGGCCGTTGCATCTCCCCACCTCCGACCCCCTTATTCCTAGGTAAGTCCATGGCCTACATGCGTGGCGTGTACTTTCGCATGAAGGATGAGGTGTTCCGGGGCTCCAGGCCCTACGAGTCAGGGCCCCTGGAGGAATTCCTGAAGCGGGAATTTGGGGAGCACACCAAGATGACGGACGTCAAGAAACCCAAGTAAGCCTGGCGCACTGGGGCCGTGACCACAGCTGTGCCCACTGTGGCTGTTCCCTGGGGACAGAGGGCTCCCTGTCCTGCTGGGGGAGGGGGAAGAGCGCCCCATGCTTGAGGGCAGCAGAGGGAACCCCCTTCCCAGGGAGGCGGAGGGCCTGGCTCTGTCCTGCCTGGCCAAGGGTCTGGGACTTGCCTGGAAAGAGCCTGGGCCACCCTTCTCTGAGACCACCTGGGCAGAGGCTGGGTTTTTGCTACCCAGGCAAAAAGAACCCACTGGCCTTTCAAAGGACACGGCTAAAGATTTTCTCACATTTCAGACAGCACTTGCTCCCCGGGTCAGACTACTAGGTTATAATCAGACGGCTTCAGTCCTGCCTGTAATTTAAGGTCTATGAGACTTGAACTAATTTAAGTCAGACTAAAGGAGAAAGTCACATTTCCAGGAAGCATTTGTTTGGGAGGCCCAAATCCTAGGACTAAGCAATGCATCCCATTTGGGGCCGGATGAAAGGTGTGTTCCAGGAGGAGCGTTTTGAGCATTTCTGAGTGATTTTTTTCATATTCTGAAAGTGAGTCTCCCCCAGTCTTAGGGGCTCGGCATCCCGTCTGTGGGCTTCCCTAGGGTCCAAGGCCAGGGACCTTAAATCTTTTTTCCCACTCCGTGGCTTGTCTTTTTGCTCTGTGGTGTTTCTAGGTTTATTTTTATTTTTTTCATTTTTTTTGGTGGGCCCATGTTCTTAATGGGGTAGATAGTATTTATAAATATTTTTCTTCTTGTAGTTTGTGATTTTTTCCTTTCTTTCTTTTTTTTTGAAAAAGGGTCTTGCTTTGGGGCCCAGGCTGGAGTATATTGCCATGAACACGGCTTACTGTGGCCTCGACCTCCTGGGCTCAAGCAGTCCTCCCATCTCAGCCTCCTGAGTAGCTGGGACTACTGGCATGTGCCAACGCGTGTGTTTTTTGTAGAGATGGGGTTTCACCATGTTGCCCAGGCTAGTCTTGAACTCCTGAGCTCAGGTGACCCTCCCGCCTCGGCCTCCCGTTACAGGCGTCAGCCACCGTGCCCAGCCTAGTTTGTGCTTGTTATGTCTCATTCACGAACCCCTTTGCTGCCCCCAGGCAGCATACGATTCTCCTGTGTCAAGCTGGAAAGCTCTCTAGATCTGCCTTTTACGTCGAGATCTTTTATCAACCTGGAATTGATTTTTGTATGAGGGTGAAGTCCAAGATCCAATTTAATGTTTTCCACATGATTGGCTGATTGGCCAATTTTCCCAGCCCCATCTGTGAAGTCTGTCCTTTGCTCCGCTTCCTCGGCAGTGGGTCAAGCGTCCCTCTGTGCTTGGATCTGCTCCAGGCTGTGTTCTGTTCCACTGGTTGGAAAGCTGTCCCTGTGCCCGGACCACAGAGCATAAATGACTACAGCTGTGTGGTGAGTCCTGGTGTCTGGACGGCAGATCCTCCACCTTGGCCTTGTTCAACAACACCATGGCTATTCTTGGGGGCAGTAGAGAAAAGTGGATACAAGCATTGACCCTGAAGTTTCTACCTCTTCTCAAAAGTAGGAATATGCCAGGCATGGTGGCTCAAGCCTGTAATCCCAGCTCTTTGGGAGGCTGAGGCAGAAGGATCACTTGAGGCCAGGAGTTCGAGACCAGCCTGGGCAACATAGTGAGACCCTCATCTCTACAACAAAATTAAAACTAACAGGTAGCTGGGCATGGTGGCATTATGGCTGTAGTCCCAGCTACTTGAGAGGCTGAGGTGGAAGGATCACTTGAGCCCTGGAGGCTGAGGCTACAGTGATCTGTGATCCCATCACTGCTCTCCAGCCTGGGCAATAGAGTGAGACCCTGCCTTAAAAAAACACAAACACACACACACAAGCTATAAAAAGAAAAATATTTATAAATTCTACTCCATTAAAAACATGGTTCCACCCAAATAAATAAATACAACAAAAACACCATAAAGGGAGTAAAAAGACAAGCCACAGAGTAGGAGAAAAGTGCCAGGTGCGGTGGCTCACGCCTGTAATCCCAGCACTTTGGGAGGCTGAGGCAGGTGGATCACGAGGTCAAGAATTCAAGACCAGCCTGACCAAGATGGTGAAACCCCATCTCTACTAAAAATACAAAAATTAGCCAGGCGCAGTGGCAGGCGCCTGTAATCCCAGCTACTCGGGAGGCTGAGGCAGGAGAATTGCTTGAACCTAGTGGGTAGAGGTTGCAGTGAGCTGAGATCATGCCACTGTACTCTAGCCTGGGCGACAGAGTGATACTCCATCTCAAAAAAACAAAAAAAACAAAAAAACAAAAAAAAAAAAACAGTAGGATAAAAGATTTCAAATCCATACATCCATCAAAGGACTCATTTTCAAAAGATGAAAAGATCATTCAGAAATGCTCAAAATAGTAACCACCATTTTGCTTTCTCTTCCTATGAGTTTGACTACTCCAGGTACTGTTAAGTAAAATTTGTGGGGGATAATTGATTTGGACCAGGATTCTGTACCAGGCCCAACAGACCAAACCAATATGGAGTCACTCATGCCAAGTGAACCTAGTTAGCTTAGGCATATACCCATGTAACAAATAGCTGAGTTCTGGTTAGCTACAATAGCTGAGCTTTAATCAATCCTAGATAGCCACCTGATTCAAACAAGGCACACCGATTAAGTTCCATACCTCACTTTGGTTTTCAGCCCATCAATGCTGCCTGACCAGGTTTCAGGCCAGAGTTCTTTGAACCTATTCTGGTTTTGTGGGCTGTCTCTCAGTTCATCAATAAAAGCCAATTAACATCTCTAAATTTGTTCCAATTTTATCTTTGACAGTACCTTATATAAGTGGAATCATACAGTATTTGTCTTTTTGTGACTGCCTGCCTGCCTGCCTGCCTTCCTTCCTTCCTTCTTTCCTTTCTTTCTTTCTTTTTTTTTTTTTTTTAGACAGGGTCTTGCTCTATCGCCCAGGCTGAGTGCAGTGGCGCAATCTCGGCTCACTGCAATTTCCGCTTCCCGGGTTCAAGTGATTCTCCTGTCTCAGCCTCCCAAGTAGCTGGGATTACAGGCGCCCGCCACCACACCCAGCTAATTTTTTGTATTTTAGTACAGACAGGGTTTCACCATGTTGACCAGGCCGGTCTTGAACTCCTAACCTCGTGATCCACCCACCTCGGCTTCCCAAACTGCTGGGATTACAGGCGTGAGCCACCGCACCCGGCCATGACTGGCTTATTTCACTTGGCATCCATGTTGTAGCATGTGTCAGAATTTCCTTCCTTTTTAAGGCTGAAAAACTCCATTGTCTGTATCCACCACGTTTTGCTTCTCCATTCATCCACTGGTGGATATTTTGGTTGCCACCTTTTGGCTATTGTAAATAACACTGCTGTGAACGTCAGGTGTGCAAGTACCTGTCTGAGGCCTACTCTCTATTACTGGTGCCTTCTCCAGAGAGTATTCTGATGGGTTCAGTTTGATCATATTTTAAGATTTTTGTGTCCACGCTGGTGGGGAGCTTGACCCGTTTTTTCCTATTTTGGGTTTTGAGGAAATATTTCCTCTTCTTATTTTTTTTGGAAGAGTGAGTGTAATAGTGACTTTATTTTGAATTTATGGTAGAACTTCAGAGTAAATGCTTCTAGGCCTGGGGTTTGCTTGATGGGAAGATTTTTGATGATGGAGTTAGTTTCTTTAGTGGTTGTAAGACCACTTGGGGTTTCTAAATACCTTTTTGAATTAGTTTTGGTTAAGTGAGGTTTTCTAGGAATGTGTCCATTTCATCTAAATCTTCAAGCTTGCTGGCATAGAGTGGTTCAATTTTTTTTTCTTTTTTTTTTTTTGAGACGGAGTTTCACTCTTGTCACACAGGCTGGAGTGCAATGGTGTGATCTCGGCTCACTGCAACCTCCTCCTCCTGGGTTCAAGCAATTCTTCTGCTTCAGCCTCCCAAGTAGCTGGGATTACAGGCATGCGCCACAATGCCTAATTTTTGTATTATTAGTAAAGACGGGGTTTCACCATGTTGGCCAGGCTGGTCTCGAACTCCTGACCCTCAGGTGATCCACCTGCCTCGGCCTCCCAAAGTGCTGGGATTACAGGCATGAGCCACCGCAGCCACTCGATTCTCCTTTTGCTAATGTCTGCAGTGTCTGTTGATGGCCCCTTTTCTTTCCTAATTCTGATAACAGATAACAGACCTGTTTTATCAGTCTTGCCGCAGGTTTTCCCATTGGATTAGCCTTTCAAAAAAACCAGCTTTTGCCGAATTGCCCTCCCAAGGTTGGACCAATCTGACACTCCTCCAGCACTGCCGGAGAGAGCCTGTTTTTGGGGGATGGTGGGAGAAGCCCACCTATCCCAAACAGAGATTGGAGTAGGCACTCTGCTGCCCAAGGCCCTGGGGTGTGAATGGTGGGGAAGGGGAAAGGTGAATGGGCGGGTGGCTCAGCAGTCCTCCTGCCTCATTTCTCTCCAGGGTGATGCTGACAGGGACACTGTCTGACCGGCAACCAGCTGAACTCCACCTGTTCCGGAACTACGATGCTCCAGAAACTGTCCGGGAGCCTCGTTTCAACCAGAACGTTAACCTCAGGCCTCCAGCTCGGCCCTCAGGTTTAAATCAGTTTGATGCATCCATGGGAAGCAACTGGCCCAAGAGGCTGCAGGGTGGTGGGTAGGAGTCATGCACTTGCCATCAGGCACCCTCACTGTGCCACCAGCCCACGCACTGTAGTGGTCTTTATTGGCTGAGGACAGGGATTGCAGGGGAGCTGTCAGGCCCCCGGCAGGTTAGAAAAGTCCCTGGAAAGTTCTCAGCTGTACCTGCCTTCCACCGGGACGAACTGGCCAGACAGTGTAGCCTTGTGGGTCCTGCTTCTGTACAGTTCCCAGCCTCCCCTCTTCCCCCACTCCCAGCCCCCAACATGCACACCCTGAGATCTGGAGCGCATGGGTTTTATACCAGTTCCTTGTGCCACTGGGCCACCCTCCTTCCCCGCCCCTAGACCAGCTGGTGTGGCGGGCAGCCCGAAGCAGCGGGGCAGCTCCTACTTACTTCCGACCCAATGGGCGCTTCCTGGACGGTGGGCTGCTGGCCAACAACCCCACACTGGATGCCATGACCGAGATCCATGAGTACAGTCAGGACCTGATCCGCAAGGTGAGTGCCGCAGGCCAGAATGCCTGGACCCGCTGCTCCCTGGAGCCAATCCTGTTTCAGCAAACTATGCTAGGGACTGACCCCCAGGACAGCAGGTGGCTTTTACACATGCACTTATTCATACGTGCACGCAGGGCAACTTGATCTCACTGGAACCTGTTCCACGGGTGGAGTCTGCCTGAAGCACTGTGCTAAGGGGGGTCTGAGGACCACTGTGCTCTAAGTGTGCATGAATGGGGAGGGCAGCATGCGTACCGTGAACGTACCACTCCAGCCAGCCTGGGGACAGGACACGTGCTTGCCCTTGAGCTCGCCTCTGTGGATAGACAGTCCAACAGGAATGCCTGCCCCCACGGGTTGCTGGTGCTGTGGTGGAGGACTGTGATGCCTCTGCTAAAAGTCCTGGGGGCTCGGAAAGGGCTCCATGGAACAGGGGACCCATCCTGAGGCCTTTGGGGACAGAGCAGTGCAGAATCAGTGATCTGGAGGAAGAGCAGCAGCCCTCCCCCTGCGGAGGTACAGCAGAGGCTGGCAGGACCCAGCATGCTAGGGGAGGCCCTGTGGTGCGGCGGGCAGTGGGTGACCAGTGTGGGCGAGCACGGTGGCTGAGCTCGGGCCCTGGAGCCAGAGCGTGTCTGGGGGTCCCGGTTCTGCCCGTGCTCACTGCAGCTACTGAATGGGGCCATCATAGCGCCTGCCTCGGGAGGCTGCCAGGCCTTGGACTGCTGTTGGCTGGGAAATGTTCACAGCAGCGCCCGGAGCCTGAGCTCCATCCTTGCTCTGTGGTTTCCGGAAGCCCCAGGGCATCCTGGGCGTCGCAGCAGAGGCTCTGGGTGGACAGACAAGGGAGCGCCCTCTAGGGGCCAGACCAGGCAGGGCGGGCTTTCTGCAGGCGGCAGAGACTGTCAGACCCTAGCCAGTCTAACTCTCCTATTGTGTGCGAATGGGGAGCCTGGGACCCAGAGTGGGAGGCATCACCCAAGATCATCCTGCAAATTGGCAGCAGAGCTTGTTCGGAAACAAACAAGAGAGGCAGCGGCCGGGCGTGGTGGCTCACGCCTGTAATCCCAGCACTTTGGGAGGCCGAGGCAAGCGGATCATGAGGTCAGGAGATCTAGACTATCCTGGCTAACACAGTGAAACCCCGTCTCTACTAAAACTACAAAAGAAATTAGCCGGGCAAGGTGGCAGGTGCCTGTAGTCCCAGCTACTCGGGAGGTTGAAGCAGGAGAATGGTGTGAACCCGGGAGGTGGAGCTTGCAGTGAGCCAAGATCGCACCACTGCAGCCCAGCCTGGGCAACACAGCGAGACTGTCTCAAAAAAAAAAAAAAAAGAAAAAGAGAGGTAACACCCAGGGCTCGGGTTCAAGCCTTAGCCCCTACTTCCCTACCATGTGGCCCTGGCAGCTGCTTCCGGGCCTGAGCTGTGCTGAGAGCCCTCATTTGCAAACTGGGTGATCGGTGCCCTCTCCACAGACTGGCTGGAGATTAAATGAAGTAATGATGCAAACACCTGGCAAATCACTAACACCAAGAAACACCCTCTGCTTTTCCTCCCCTGGCCACGACTTGACTTGGGCCAGGATCAGATGGGGTGGGCGAGATCCTTCTCGCAGCTGGTGTATGTGTGGTCCTGTTGGTACAAAGGTGCTATCCTGAGCAGATGGCATGTGATGCCCGCACCATCCCTTCCGGGGTCACGTGCAAGGGGCTGGCTGGAAATCATGCCAGGCGTGCTCTTGCCACCAGAGACCTCTTGCCCTGTTCTCATGTGCCCCAGAGCCCAGCGTTGGGCCTCCCCTTGCCTGTAGAAGGTCCCTTCTGACTGCCCCTGTCCTGTTCCCAACAGGGTCAGGCCAACAAGGTGAAGAAACTCTCCATCGTTGTCTCCCTGGGGACAGGGAGGTCCCCACAGGTGCCTGTGACCTGTGTGGATGTCTTCCGTCCCAGCAACCCCTGGGAACTGGCCAAGACTGTTTTTGGGGCCAAGGAACTGGGCAAGATGGTGGTGGACTGTGTGAGTGTGGGCCCCTCCCCCAGGCCACTTCCCTCAGGGTCTGCAGCCCAGGTGGACGGCTTCCCCTCATCCTGTGGGGCCTTTGGTGCCGGGGGAGACAGCAGGGCTGTGTCCATCGCCTTTAGCCAGCTGGAGGGAGAGAGAGTCCCCAATTCGGAGTCTCAGTGCAGGGCAGGGACCCTCAGTGACCACCAGCAGGGGGGTTTTCAAACCCTTTTTAGCTGTGGATCCTTTTCTGCAAACATAGCCCAGTGTAGAAGCCCAGAATGGACAAAAGCTGCAGAGTGGGCAGCCACTCACCCCTATAATCCCAGCACTTTGGGAGGCTAAGGCGGGTGAATCACTGGAGCCCAGCAGTTTGAGACCAGCCTGAGCAATATCATGAGACTTCGTCTCTACAAAAAAATTAAAAACTTAGCCGGACATGGTGTGCCTGTGGTCCCAGCTACTCAGGAGGCTCAGGTGGGAGGATTGCTTAAGCCCAAGAGGCAGAGGCTGCAGGGAGCTGTGATCATGCCACTGCACTCCAGCCTGGGCAACAGAAGCAGACCTTGTCTCAAAAAATAAAAATAAAAAAAAAAAGAAAGAAACTTCAGGGAGAGGGGACATGGAGGCCTGTCCACTCAGCCACTGCCCTTTTCCCAACTCACCCGCTACACTTTTCCCAACTCACCATCCCTGAAGGGCACTGCTGAGACCTCTGCCCCTCTGACTGCACGGCTGGGACAGTCCCTGCAGTCCCAGGAAGGGGTGTTGCCTGAGCCACTCTGCTGCTGTGTGGCTCAGCCGGACTCGAAAGAGCCTGGGGCTCCCAACGCCAGGGCTCTGAGAGTACAGGGCAGGGCCAGGCGGAGTGCGGGCCAGGGGGGCTGTGGGCCTGGTGCTCAGCAAGGCTGCTTCTCACCAGTGCACGGATCCAGACGGGCGGGCTGTGGACCGGGCGCGGGCCTGGTGTGAGATGGTCGGCATCCAGTACTTCAGGTGAGGGCTCAGCCGCCCCAGCCCTTGGCCCCATGCCCTGGCCTGGTCAGTCTCACCAACCTTCCCTTCCCAGCCCTGGTGTGGACTTTCCCTTTCCCCAAGAGTCTGCTCTGTTCCCCAAGCCCACCCTGGTCCTAGCTGGCATCCCCTGCCCAGCCTGAGCAGCCTAGGGTGACCCCCTCCTCCCTGGCCCGAACAGATTGAACCCCCAGCTGGGGACGGACATCATGCTGGATGAGGTCAGTGACACAGTGCTGGTCAACGCCCTCTGGGAGACTGAGGTCTACATCTATGAGCACCGTGAGGAGTTCCAGAAGCTCATCCAGCTGCTGCTCTCACCCTGAGGGCCCCCAGCCTCTCACCGGCCCCAGCTGACGTCGTCCATTCAGCCCCTGCCAGGCCAGGCCCAGCCACTGCCCTCCTGGGCAGATGCGGGCCCAGGCGGCTCTGCGTCCATAGACCAGGCCTGGGAGAATGCCAAGCTGCCTGCCCGAGGCTGGTCCTGAAGGCCTCTTTCCCACTAACCCTGCCTTCCAGCACTTTCTGTCATCCCAGGCTGGGAAAGTCTAGAGCCCCCTTTGGCCCCTTTCACTGACTGTAAAGGACAACTGACTCCCCCATCAGCTCAAACATTAAGGGTACCCGGGCGCAACTGTACCCCTGCCCCCAGCCACAGCCTCCCTGAGGGCCTGTGGGGCTGCCTCCGCCCTAGCCCTAGCAAGGGCACTCCCAGGCTTCCTAGTGGGTGCATCCCACTCCCTCTGCCCTCTGCTCCGTTCCCTGAGGGCTGGGACTAGAGAAATGGGGTGTTCCCTACCCTATCAGCCAGGAAGGCCCAGGCCGCAGAAGCAGGATGCCCGTTCGACTTTGCCCCTCACACTGGCCCAGCTGCTCACACTGCCCCACCCCGAGAACTCTCAGCTCTCAAAGGTCATTCCTGGGGGTTTCTTCTTCCCAGTGGAAGTGGCTTAAGAGCCAAAACTGTGAAATAAACCATTTGGATTCAAGTTCACCTGTGTTGTGTGTGCAGTGGTGTGAGTTCCCCCTGCTCTCCCGAACCCCAACTCCTCTCAGCCTTGACCCTCGGCCTTGACCAGCCTTTTCCAGCCCTTAGGGTGTTCAGAGGCAGCTGCCAGGCCCACAAAGCCCAGGCAGGCCCAAGGGGGGACACAATCCTCAACCTCATCTTGGAGGACCCAGGGAGAGCCCCAGTTGTCACCCAGAGAGGCTGGGGACTCTGCATGGACAGGCAGCGCATGTGCAGGGCCAAGGTCTGCCCAGGACTGGGCAACTCCAGCGTCTGTGCTGCTCCCGCTCCAGCAGGTGGAGGAGCTGGGCGGGCCAGAGTGGCTTTGGAAGCCACAGAGGGCGTGGCCCCACAGTGAGCCGCAGGCCTGAGGACAGTGAGAAGTAAAGCAGCGTTCACCTCCAGAGGCTGCGTCTGCTGGGTCTGGCAGAGAGGGTCCTCCGGGAGGGCATTGGGCAACGCCAACCCAGTAAGGTGGGCAATGCCTGGTATAGGCAGGTGGGAGGGCGGGGCCCCCCAGGGTCAGGGGTCCTTGAGGAGGGGTTGGCCCAGGAGGGGGCTCATCCACATGGGCACTTGTATCAGCCCATGGCTCTGAGGGGTGAATAATTGAAGGGCAGGTCACACGAGCCCGCCCGCCCGTCACAGATGCCTTCCCCACCGGGTCCGGTTACGCCCCAGATCACATTCTGACATCCCGAACTGGTGAATAATTAAGCTGCCACTCCTCTGAGGCAGGCCTCCATCTCCAGGTCCCTCTCTGCAGCTTCCTCGCTGCCGGCGGAGCCGTGGGCACCTGAGGAACCACCCACCACTGCTCCCGGCTGTGCCATCACCACCAGCTCCCTGCCTCCTGTTCAGACCCGGCGACAGCCCCTCCATGGCCCCCGAGATGGACCAGTTCTACAGGTCCACCATGGCCATCTACAAGGTGAGCACGTGGGTGGCCAAGCCAGGGCCTGAGCCCCTCCTCCCAGGGCACAGAAGTCATGCCCGCTTTGGAGGACGGAGGGCCAGCCGGGGCTGCAGGTGTCCTGGAAAGGGAAGCCTGGAGCCAGGCTGGGCCGGGGTGGGTACGGGGGTAAGGATCCCTGAGGGCACTCAGCCATACAGCAGGAACCCCCAACTCCCAGATGCTGGACAAGGCAGAAGAGGGCCCAGGGCCCAGGGTGGGGAGAGTTGAGAGTCTGGATGAGAAGGGCCTGGCTGCCCAGCCTGGGAATAAAGACCCCCCCCTCCCCTCTCTCTCTCATTTCTGAGCCCCTCACTCAGACTTCCTACCTCACCCCCAGGGGGTTGCTGCAGCCGCCACAGACATTTAGCACCTCCTGTGTGCAGGACCCTTTCACCTGTAAGCCTCAGGCCACCCACCTGTGAAGTTGAAAATGACCACCCTGTTTGATAGATGAGAAAACTGAGACCAAATGGGTTAAACAGCTCATTCAAGGTCATGGAGGGAGGAAGAGGCACTGCTGGGACTTGAACCAAGACCCAAGTCCAAGTCCTGGCCTAAGTCCAGGCCTGTCTCCACCATCCAGGGAGCTCTCTGCCCTGCCCCAGCCTGGGGTGGCCCACACTAATCCAGCCACAGCCCTGCCTATGGCGGGGCTGTTCTTGGAGGAGGGCAAGAGCTGCCCTTGCCCCTGGGGCGACTGTTGGCTTCCCCATGTGTCTAGCCCAGCAAGGCCTGGACACAGGCAAGGCTGAGCCGTGCCCAGTGGGGACCACAGCGGGTGGGCCAGCTTCAGCCCAGCAGGAGGAGAACCTCCCAGGTGCGCCATCTCGGGAGGTACCTCGGTCCCGCCAGAGCAGCTGTGAGCCGGAGCTGGTTGTGAGGGGACCATAGCTTGGAACAGGACCCCAAAAGATGGGCTCTGAGGTCCCACAGCCAAGAGCCAGGATTCTGGGTGAGCCTAGGTTTGTAGGTGGGCTCCCCAAAGTCTGGGAGCTTCTCACTGGGCTGGGGGTGCCCTGTCCCTGATGCCTGGTGACTTGACTCTGTCCATTGTTCCTTCTCGCTCCCCCATCTCCACACCTTTTTCCTCCCCTGGCCCTGGGGTCCAGAGCATCATGGAGCAGTTTAACCCCGCCCTGGAGAACCTGGTGTACCTGGGCAACAACTACCTGCGTGCCTTCCATGGTGAGTGCCTGCCCAGGCCACCGAGCACCAGCCCTGGGCCTCTGCTGTCCCCACCTCCAGGCCCCTCCCAGATTCTCTGCACCCCACACCTGTTCATCCTCAGTCCTACACCCTCCTACCCACCACCCTCACCCTCATACCTCTGCAGCCAGAGAGGCCTTATGCACCCCCACTCTCCTGTGCCCACTCATCCCAGTCCACACCCAGCACCCCTCATTGCCCCCTCCTTCAGGTGCCTCCAGACACTCCCATGATACAGTAGCAGGCCCTGCAGGCCCACACAACCCCAGTGCAACCCCTGATACATTTCTAGGTATCAGCTCAATGCCACCTGCTGAACCCACCCCTATACCCAGTCCCACCTCTGCACCCAGGCTCACACAGCAGCTGGCTTCCTCACTTTGACCGGCCACCATCCACACGCCCTACAGCTGGCCTTGACACTCACTCGGTCCCCACACAAGCCCTTGTACCGGTCCGCTTTGGCCGCTCATACCTGCCAACAGCACCCCTCTACCCACCAGCGCTGATCAACCCTGAACCTCAGGGCCACCCATTCCCCTGCTTCTTGGATGCTGTCCACGCCACCTCCCTGCCCCCAGCCCTCACCTTATGCCCCACACCTGAGCTTCACAGCTCAACTGGCCACACCCTCCTCAGGGGCACACACAGATGCCCACACCCCACCCAGGACAGACACAGGCCCTTCCAGATGAAAAGAGCCTCCAGAAGGGTGGGGCAGAGGCAGGGCTGGACCGGACCTGTCCCTCCTGGTCCATAGCTCTGTCTGAGGCAGCCGAGGTCTACTTCAGTGCCATCCAGAAGATCGGGGAGCGCGCCCTGCAGAGCCCCACATCGCAGATTCTGGGTGAGGCTCCCCCTCCATGGCAGACCCCATTGTCGGGCCCTTCTTTTGCACCCTTGCCCTTCCAGCATGCCTCGTGTCCCTGACACAGGCCTTGCAGCCCAAGGCCCAGAGCCAGACTCTCGTTCTGCGGCCCAGGCTCCCCGCCACCACTCCCTGCTGGGCTGCTTCCAGGCTGGGACACGCACAGCCTGGCTCACAGAGAGCCATATGGGAAGTTCCCGGACTTTGGTCCTGAAATCCAGCCTCGGGCAGGCCCTCTGTTGGCTTTCAGCGGAAGAGGGTGGTGGGCGGGCAGGGCAGGCTTCCCCACACCAAAGCCACAGCTCCATCCATGCCTCCAGGGGAGATCTTGGTGCAGATGTCTGACACCCAGCGGCACCTGAACTCTGACCTGGAGGTGGTGGTGAGTATCAGACTCCAGGGCCTGAAGGGGTCACTCGAGGAAAGCGGGGTGCGTTCCAAGGAGAGGGCCCAGCCTACCAGATACCCTTCCCAGGGAGGATGACCGTGGCTGCCCTTCCCAGCACCTGGCTCTGTGGGGCACGGTTCCTTGCAGTAGTCATTCAAGCTTCTAGCAGCCCTAGGAGGCTGGTGGCATTTCTGCCTCCATTTTATAGAGGAAGAAACTGAGTCTCAAAGAGCTAGTCATTGCCTGAGATGCCAGAGTGAGTGGAGGCCCAAGGAAGAGAAAGGCCCTTTCGCTGCAGCCCTCCTCACTGCAGCCCCCAGGGAGCAGCCACACGGACCTGACCGTGTCACTCCCAGGAGCAGAATCATTCCACGGCCCCACTGCCCACAGAACTGAACACAGGCTTCTCAGCGAGGGGTCCCACGTTCTGCTGATCCAGCAGCTTCTCCCGACACCCCCAACACAGCTCAGCTCCTCGGAAGAGCTGGCCCTCTGCTGGTGTCCCCGCCACGGAGCTGCTGCCCTGCTGTCCCCTTAGCCTACAGCCACCAGTCCCTTCCTCTGCTGTCCCGTTGAGAAGCAGCGGTCCCCTCCTTCCCAAAGCCTCCTCTGACTCCCTGGGGCAGTTTCAGTCACCCCTCCCCCCTGGACTCCAACAGATGCTTCTGTCTGTTCTTAGCTCGTGGTGGCTTCAAAGCCCAGCTTCGCCAGTGACTAGTTTTGTGACCTTGGATTCTGCGCCTCTGCTTACCTATCTGAGAAATGGAGAGAATCATAGTAACTGCCTCCCAGCATTCTTGAGAGGATGAAGTGAATTAATAAGCATAAACTGTTTGCCCTGGCCCCCGCAAGGCCCCTGGGTACCTTAGCTATGAGAACTAGAAGTTAACTCGCCTGCTCCTATCCCTCCCGAGACTGGGAGCTCCGCAAAGGCTTCCTTCCGCTTCCTTCGTCTCCGTAGCTCCAGGGCCTGGCGCCAAGCAGGGCTTCAATGACACAGGAAAGAAAAGAGCCGAGGGAGTGGGCTTGGCTAGATGGAGAGAAGAGAGGGCTTTCCAAGGGAACACGGCAGCAGCCTGCACACAGCCATGAGTGGGCAGCGGGCAGACGTGAGCCAGGGCTTGAGCGCAGGGGCTGAGTGGGAGAGGTGGGGTGGGGCATACTGGTGAGGCGCCTCGGAAGGTTCGGAAGGAAATTTCAGCTAATTGTTCTCCCTCCAATGTGTGAAGGGAACCCCTGGAAGTCAGGGTGCTCTTTGGAGGATACCATAAAATACTGGTCAGCTGGGCATGACGAACAGTCTTTTTTTTTTTTTTTTTTTGAGATGGAGTCTCACTCTGTTGCCCAGGCTGGAGTCCAGTGTCGCGATCTCAGCTCACTGCAATCTCCACCTCCCAGGTTCAAGCGATTCTCCTGCCTCAGCCTCCCGAGTAGCTGGGACTACAGGCACCTGCCATCATGCCTGGCTAATTTTTTCATTTTTTTGTAGAGATGGGGTTTCACCATGTCGGCTAGGCTAGTCTTGAACTCCTGACCTCAAGTGATCTGCCCGCCTCGGCCTCCCAAAGTGCTGGGATTACAGGCATGAGCCACCGTGCCTGGCGGGGGAACAATTTTTCTATTAGAAAATGCACGTCCCACCCACACACAACAAGACCGTGCCCCAAGGTCCCTGGGCTCCGTGTACTCCGTGAGCACTTTAGGATGTTGCATTAAGTCCCTGCCACCCCGTTGGATGTGGGCACAGAAGTTATGGAGCCTGTGGGTTCCTGTCCTTGTGTTCAATGACTGACCTTGCCACTTGTGGCACACCTGGGCTGGGCAGGGATGAGTATTGCCCAGGCCCACTCAGTAAGGAGAGCTGCCCTCTCCAGGCAGTGGCACCTCAGTTGTGACAACTGGGCAGGTCCACTGGCCAGAATCACACCAAACAGAACAGTGCCAGAGGCCACCCCCACCTGTAGCTCATTTACTTGATCCCTACTTACTACCCTGTGCCAAGCGCTGTGGGAGGCAGTGGGGATACAGCAGACAAAAACCCCTGCCACCCCAAGGAGGGAGCCAGAAATATCCACAGTGAGTAAGTGAATCAATACGTAACACGTTCCATGCAAAATATGCTAGGAGAAAAGTAGAGCAGGGACGGGATGTCTTTGGTGGGGGTGCAGCTTTTAACAGATGCTCAAGGAAAACATCACCAGAAAGGTGACATTGAAAAAGGCCTAAAGGGCCCAGCGCAGTGGCTCACGCTTATAATCCCAGCACTTTGGGAGGCCGAGATGGACGGATCACCTGAGGTCAGGGGTTCGAGACCAACCTGGACAACATGGTGAAACCTTGTCTCTACTAAAAATACAAAAAAATTAGCCGGGCATGTGGTGACGGGTGCCTGTAGTCACAGCTACTCGGGAGGCTGAAGCAGGAGAATCGCTTGAACCTGGGAGGCGGAGGTTGCAGTGAGCCGAGATCACGCCACAGCACTCCAGCCTGGGTGACAGTGAGACTCTGTCTCAAAAAAAAAAAAAAGAAAAAGAAAAGAAAAAGGCCTGAAGGAGGTAAGGGCATTAGCCAGGGAGACCTCTGGGGGAAGGGACAGCGCGTGGAAAGGCCGAAGGCTGCAGTAGAGGGCGAGTGTGAGATAACCAGCCATTAAGAGGCCCTGACCCTGCAGGCCCCGGCAGGACTGTGGTCCTTCCTCTCAGTGAAAGGGACACCATGGGAGGGTCTTGAGCCAAGGAGGGACAGGATCTGACTTAAAATTTTTTTTTTTAATGTTTTTTATTGTAAACTAAAACACAGACACAGAAAATCTTGCTGAACAGGTTAGAGCCGAATGAATCATTATTAGGCAAACAGACCTGAAACTACCATGCAGAACTTTGCCAGCCTCCCCAGAAGCTCCTTCAGGTGCCCCCATCAAAACCACAGCCTCTCCCTCCCTCTAACAGTGGCCACTGGTCTGAGGTCACATTTCCTTGTGTTCCTTTGTAGTTTATCACTCTACCTTACAGCCTGAGGCACTAGAATTTGGTTTTACTCTTAAAAAAAAATTTTTTTTTTGACCGGGTGTGGTGACTCATGCCTGTAATCCCAGCACTTTGAGAGGCCAAGGCGGGTGGATCACGAGGTCAGAAGATCGAGACCATCCTGGCCTACACAGTGAAACCCTGTCTCTATTAAAAATACAAAAAACTAGCCGGGCGTGGTGGCGGGCGCCTGTAGTCCCAGCTGCTCGGGAGGCTGAGGCAGGAGAATGGCGTGAACCCAGGAGGCGGAGCTTGCAGTGAGCCAAGATCGCACCACTGCACTCCAGCCCGGGCAAAAGAGCGAGACTCCATCTCAAAAAAAAAAGAGTCTCTTTGAACCTGTGGGTTCCCCTTCCATCTGTTTCTTTTCTTTACACTTTGTCTGTTGGAGACCCTGGGACCATCTGCCCTGACTTTCCTATAGTCTGGAAGTTGCTGATGGTGCTCTCCTGGTATGTTCAGCTGGTTTATCTGTCCTCTGGATCCGGAGGCTTGATCAGACTCCAATGCCATGCCCTTGGCAAGACCAGAAGGGCTGCTGAGTTCTTCCACCAGGAGGCATCGCTGTGTCCAGATCTGCCACGCATCACGGGATACGCACCACTGTTCTTCTGACGCCCTTTCAGAACAATCTTAGCTAGGATGCTTCCAGAAAGAGACGCTTCCCCTTATCCGCTGTTATTCCCCACTGGCACGTTTCATATGGGGAGGGCAGGAGAAAGGTGTCATTCATTCCCTTTATTCATCAGGTTCCAAGATAATGAATCTGTGCCCTGTCATCCTCTGAAGGTGAAGCCACCAATTAACTTTATGTTTTAACTAGCACCATTATGTAGTACTTTTATTTACTATAATCAATATCATAGATTTAAACTCATCTGATCTATTTCAATGGTTGGCAATTATTATCTTTATTGAGGTTGAAAATGTCCTATTCTTAGGGCCGGGCGCGGTGGCTCAAGCCTGTAATCCTAGCACTTTGGGAGGCCGAGACGGGTGGATCACGAGGTCAGGAGATCGAGACCATCCTAGCTAACCCGGTGAAACCCCGTCTCTACTAAAAAATACAAAAAACTAGCTGGGCGAGGTGGGGGGCGCCTATAGTCCCAGCTACTCGGGAGGCTGAGGCAGGAGAATGGCGTAAACCCGGGAGGCAGAGCTTGCAGTGAGCTGAGATCCGGCCACTGCATTCCAGCCTGGGCGACAGAGCGAGACTCCGTCTCAAAAAAAAAAAAAAAGAAAAAGAAAATGTCCTATTTTTGGCCAGTGGAAGCTTCTTCTTCTTCTTCTTTTTTTTCTTTTGACATGGAGTCTCGCCCTGTCGCCAAGGCTGAGGTACAGTGGCGCGATCTCGGCTCACTGCAACCTCCGCCTCCCAGGTTCAAGCAATTCTCCAGCCTCAGCCTTCCCGTGTAGCTGGGACTACGGGTATGCACCACTGCATCTGGCTAATTTTCATATTTCTAGTAAAGACGGAGTTTCACCATGTTGGCCAGGCTGATCTTGAACTCCTAACCTCAGATGATTTGCCCAGCTCAGCCTCCCAAAGTTCTGGGATTATAGGCATAAGCCACCGCACCTGGCCAGTGGAAGCCTCTTTAATCTGCCTCCTGAGTCCTTGCTGTCTGCCTGACAAGAGGTTCCAGGCTCATCTGCTACTTGTGCTGTGTGAGACGTGGAATCAGCTATTTCTTCATGAAGCCCTGTTTTTACTTTTTGTTTTTAGTGGCAAGTGGTATTTCAAAACCATAATCTGAATACCAGGGGTGCTCATTGCCTCTGGGTTGATCTTTGTTTCTAGGCTTTTTTGGTGGCTGTGCAATGCATAGATTGATACATATTTATATGCAATGTGTGTGTACACACATATAACACATATTCTGTCACTTTATTTCTGTTGCTGCACAAATTAATTTTATTTCTTTATTTATTTATTTTCAGAGACAGGGTCTCACTCTGTCACCCAGGCTGAAGTGCAGTGGCACAATCATATAGCTCATTGCAGCCTCCAACTCCTGGGCTCAAATGATCTTCCTGCCTCAGCCTCCCAAGTAGCTGGGACTATAGGCAAATGCCACCATGCCTGGCTAATTTTTTAACTCTTTTTATAGAGATGAGGTCTCACTATGTTGCCCAGGCTGGTCTTGAACTCCTGGCCTCGAGAAATCTTTCCATCTGGGCCTCCCAAAGTGCTAGGATCACTTTCAGACCATTGATTCGTTTTTTTTTTTTTTTTTTTTTTTTTTTTTTCTGTTTCATGGGGCTTTCTGGTGTTTTAGTTGTCAGTAGGAAAGTTACTCTTTTCCATATTCTCTTTTTTCTAATAATAACTTTCTATTGGATTTCACCTCAGAGATTTTCTGTGGAAAAGTAGGTTTTTTCCTGAAATTGTAGAAGGAACACAGTCAAGACAGCTTTTCTCACTTCGCAAGATCTCTTTCTGTTGTTCTTATGTAGTTTTCCAAAAATATGGCAGCTCCCTTTCTGCGGTTTCCTGCTTCTGTTCATGCTCCTACTTTTGTTAGACTTTCTCTTTCCTTTTGTGTCTGTTGTCCTTGTTCCTGATTTTGATCCCCCTCACCGCATATTCTCCTCCACGTGGGCCCTGTCTGGATGGGAGCCTGACTGGTCAGTTTCAAGACTTCCTAGAGGCTCAACTAGTCCAGCCCCTTCAGACCAGGGACCTCTTGCCTTCACCCTCTGGACTCACAAACTCCTTGGAGTTTCAGCTGCTGTTCTCAAACTGGCCTATTGAGCTTCCCATGGCCATCTGCTGACCATGTTGGGGTGCGCCTGTGCTCAGGTCCCTCGACACCCAGTTACCTCCCACTGCTCCATCCACGTGGATGCTGGTCACACTGGCTTCACAGCTGGTGCTGATTTGTGTTTGAGGGATTGTAGAGATATACAGTCACCTAGTTTTGTTCTGAATGTTGTCTTGAGTTTCTTTATTTTTTTCTTTTGGTGTTTTGTTTTGTTTTGTTTGTTTTTTGAGATGGAGTCTTGCTCTGTTGCCCAGGCTGGAGTGCAATGGCTCCATCTCAGCTCACTGCAACCTCTGCCTCCCGGGTTCAAGCTATTCTCCTGCCTCAGCCTACCGAATAGCTGGGATTATAGGCGCGTGCCACCATGCCTAACTATGTACTTTTAGTAGAGATGGGGTTTCACTATGTTGCCCAGGCTGGTCTGGAACTCTTGGAAGCTTACAATCACGGCAGAAGGTGAAGGGGTAACAGGTGCGTCACATGGCAAGACAGCAAGAGAGAGAGTGGGGAGGTGCCAGGCTCTATTTATTTATTTATTTATTTATTTATTTATTTTTGAGACAGAGTCCCACTCTGTTGCCCAGGCTGGCATGTAGTGGTGTGATCTTGGCTCACTGCAACCTCCACCCCCTAGGGTTCAAGCGATTCTCCTGCCTCAGCCTCCTGAGTAGCTGGGATTACAGGCCCCCGCCACCACACCCAGCTAATTTTTATATTTTTAGTAGAGATGGGGTTTCACCATCTTGGCCAGGTTGGTCTTGAACTCCTGACCTCGTGATCCACCCACCTCAGCCTTCCAAAGTGCTGGGATTACAGGCGTGAGCCACCGCGCCCGGCCTTATTTGTTTATTTTTTGAGATGGAGTTTTGCTCTTGTTGCCCAGGTGAAGGGGTAACAGGTGCATCATATGGCAAGAGAGCGAGAGAGAGAGAGTGGGGAGGTGGCAGGCCCTCTTTCTTTTCCTTTCCTTTTTCCTTTCCTTTTCCTTTCCTTCCTTTCTTTCTTTCTTGATGGAGTTTTGCTTTTATTGTCCAGGCTGGAGTACAGTGGCGTGATCCTGGCTCACTGCAACCTCCACCTCCCAGGTTCAAGCAACTCTCCTGCCTCAGCCTCCTGAGTAGCTGGGATTACAAGCACCCACCACCATGCCCGCTAATTTTTTGTATTTTTAGTAGAGATGGGATTTCACCATGTTGGCCAGGCTGGTCTCCAACTCTTGACCTCAGGCAATCCACCCGTCTCGGCCTCCCACAGTGCTAGGATAACAGGCGTGAGCCACCGTGCCCGGCCGCCAGGCTCTTTTTAAACAACCAGATCTTGCATGAACTCATTACTACAGGGAGGCCACCAAGCCATTCATGAGGGATCCGCCCCCATGATTCAAACACCTCCCACCAGGCCCCACCTCCGACACTGGGGATTACATTTCCATATGAGACTGGATGGGACACAGATCCAATCCATATCATGGGTGTATTGATACTTTTTTCTGTTTTATTGCTTAGGATCCCATTGTATGAAAATCCCACAATGTGTCTGTCCGTTCTGTTGATAGTCATTTGGGTCGTTTCCAGTTGAAGGCTATTATGGAGCTATTATGAATAAGGCAGCTGTGAACATTCTTGTACGAGTCTTTATGGATATATGTTTTCATTTCTGTTGGACAAATACCTAGGAGTGGAATTTGTAGGGCATGGCGTTGACATATGTTTATTAGAGTTCTCCAGTGTTCTTGTGCTATTCTGCATTCCGCCAGCAATGAATGAAACTTGCTGTCATTCTAAATTCTTGCCAGTGTTCAGCGTCGTCAGTCTGTTTTATTTTAGTCATTCTCGTGGGTATGGAGTGGCGTCTCACTGTGCTTTTGTTCTGATGTCCCTGATGACTAATGACTTTTAATGTGCTTACTGGACATTTGTACATCTTCTTCCTTAAGATGTTGGTTTAGCCGGGCGCGGTGGCTCAAGCCTGTAATCCCAGCACTTTGGGAGGCCGAGACGGGCGGATCACGAGGTCAGGAGATCGAGACCATCCTGGCTAACACGGTGAAACCCCGTCTCTACTAAAAAAATACAAAAAACTAGCCGGGCGAGGTGGCAGGCGCCTGTAGTCCCAGCTACTCGGGAGGCTGAGGCAGGAGAATGGCGTAAACCCGGGAGGCGGAGCTTGCAGTGAGCTGAGATCCGGCCACTGTACTCCATCGAGCCTGGGCGACAGAGCGAGACTCCGTCTCAAAAAAAAAAAAAAAAAAAAAAAAAAAAGATGTTGGTTTAGTCTTTTACTCATTTTTTATTGGGGTATACTTATTGTTGAATTCTTTATATAGTTAAGATATGAGTCCTTTGTCAGGAGATGTATGGGAAATGTATTTTTTCCAATCTGTAGCTTGCCTATTCATTTTCTTAATACTGTCTGTCTTTGATGAACATAAATTATAAATTTTTATAGCCAGGCATGGCAGCGCACACCTATAGTCTTAGCTACTTAGGAGATTGAGGTGGGAGGATCACTTGAACCCAGGAGTTCAAGGCTGAGGTTCAAGTGCAGTGGATCACACCACTGCGCTCCATTCTGGGTGACGGAGCAAGACACTGTCTTTTTTTGTTTGTTTGTTTGTTTGTTTTGAGACGGAGTCTCGCTCTGTCGCCCAGGCTGAAGTGCAGTGGCGCGATCTCGGCTCCCTGCAAGCTCTGCCTCCTGGGTTCACGCCATTCTCCAGCCTCAGCCTACCGAGTAGCTGGGACTACAGGTGCCCGCCACCACGCCAGGCTAATTTTTTTGTGTTTTAGTAGAGATGGGGTTTCACCATGTTAGCCAGGATGGTCTCAATCTCCTGACCTCATGATCCCAGCCCTAAGACACTGTCTCTAAAATTATAAATAAATAAATCCATAAATATTTATGAAGCCCAATTTTGCAATTTTTGTGCTTTTTTTTTTTTTTTTTTTTTTTGCAGTGGTTTGTGCTTGTGTCTTATGGAAGAAATCTTTGCCTACCCCATGGCACAGATATTCTCCTAAGTTTTCTTCTAGAAACTCTATATTATGGACTTTATTTCTATGATTTGTCTTAAATTTATTTTTGTGTATTGAGATGGAGTTTAATTTTCCCTGGATGGATATTCAGTTATTCCCACATCATTTTAAAAACACTTCCCGGCCAGACGCGGTGGCTCACTCCTGTAATTCCAGCACTTTGGGAGGCCAAGGCCAGTGGATCACGAGGTCAGGAGATCGAGACCATCCTGGTTAACTCGGTGAAACCCCGTCTCTACTAAAAATAAAAATTAGCCGGGCGTGGTGGTGGGCGCCTGTAGTCCCAGCTACTCGGGAGGCTGAGGCGGGAGAATGGGGAGAACCCGGGAGGCAGAGCTTGCAGTGAGCCGAGATCGCGCCACTGCACTCCAGCCTAGAGACAGCGAGATTCCATCTCAAGAAACAAACAAACAAACGAAAAAACACTTCCCTTGACTCACTGAAATGACTTGGTATCTTGGTCAAAAATTGATTTTGGGCCAGGCGCGGTGGCTCATGCCTGTAATCCCAGCACTTTGGGGGGCCAAGGCAGGTGGAACACCTGAGGTCAGGAGTTTGAGACCAGCCTGACGAATATGGTGAAACCCCATCTCTACTAAAAATACAAAAATTAGCCGGGTGTGGTGGTGTGTGCCTGTAGTCCCAGCTACTCAGGAGGCTGATACAGGAGAATTACTTGAACACGTGAGGCGGAGGTTTCAGTGAGCTGAGATCGCACCACTGTACTCTAGCCTGGGCGACAGAGCAAGACTGTCTCAAAAAAAAAAAAAAAAAAATTGACTTTGCATATATGTGTGGGTTTGTTTCTGGACTCCGTTCCATTGGTATGTGTTTCTATCCTTATGCCAATATCACACTGTATTAATTACTGTAGCTTTATAGTAAGTACTGAAATCAAGTAGCCTAAGTACTTTGTCTTTTTTCAAAATTACTTTGCCTATTCGAGATTCTTTGCATTTTATCTAAGTTATAGAATCAATCATCTTGCCTTTGAGAAAGGCTTCTGGAATTTTGATAGAGTTGCATTAATCTGTAAATCAATGGTCATCTTAACAATATCGAGTCTTCCAGATCCATGAATATGGTATATCTCTCCATTTATTTATCTCTCCATTTATTTATTTTTCTTAGCAATGTTTTGTCATTTTCAGCAAGTGACATTTGCGGAGGTGGCAAAAGGATTCCTCAAGCGTTACTGGAGGCTGGGCACAGTGGCTCACACCTGTAATCTCAGCACTTTGGGAGGCTGAGGTGAGCAAATGGCTTGAGGTCAGGAGTTTTAGAGCAGCCTGGTCAACATGGAGAAACCCCATCCCTACTAAAAATAGAAAAATTACTCAGATGTGGTGGCACACATCTGTAATCCCAGCTGCTCAGGTGGCCAAGGTGTGAGAATCACTTGAACCTGGGAGGCAGAGGTTGCAGTGAGCTGAGATAGCACCATTACACTCCAGCTCGGGCAACAGAAAAAGACGCTGTCTCATTTAAAAAAAAAAAAATGGAGTCCCTCTGTCCATAGAGCTTGCAGTGCATGGCTGAGACCACAGAATCTGCTGTCAACTTTCTATACTTCTGTACCGAGGTGTACACAGGACCCTCTAATGAAGCGTGCGCCCCAGGGAGTGGAGACGGAGAGGGCAGTCTCTATTTAATCCACTGCGAATTCCTCAGCCTGCTCTGGGGTTGGTGACTTCCTCTGTCAGAAGCCACCTGCCAATAGACTGTTCTCTACCTGTAATGGACACAGCAAGAGCTCAAACTTCACTTCCATTGTCAACCTCTTTTTTTTTTTTCTGAGATGGAGTCTCACTCTGTTGCCCAGGCTGGAGTGCAGTGGCGTGATCTTGGCTCACTGCAACCTCCACCTCAGTGGTGCGATCTCAGCTTACTACAACCTCCACCTCCTGGGTTCAAGCGATTGTCCTGCCTCAGCCTCCCAAGTAGCTGGGATTATAGGCATGCACCATCACGCTGGGCTAATTTTTGTATTTTTAGTAGAGACAGGGTTTTGCCTTGTTGGCCAGGCTGGTCTCGAACTCCTGACCTCAAGTGATCCTCCCACCTCAGCCTCCCAAAGTGCTGGGGCTACAGGCATGAGTCATCACGCCTGCCCCATTGTCAACCTCTTGATGGACCCATTTCTTCAGGAGCTTGGCATCCTTTCCATTAACCCAGTGATGCCTGGGACCTACCAGCTGGGGGCATCCTGGGTCTGTGTCCTCTGCTTCATTGGCGATCACAGCCAAACCACGACAACAGGAAGAGCTATGATATGGCTGTCCTGCTGAAGCGCACATTGCCACCACGTACCTTTGTTCACACATGACTGGAAGCAGAAGCAACACCATCCCATGATACAGGACTCAGCTTGTTCCTAAGTGATTTTTCCTGGGCAAGAGGAAGGGAGTGGGGCAAAGAGAGTTAGCAGGAAAGGAAAGAGCCCCAGCTTGTCTGCTGAGCTGACAGCAGGAGCCCTTCGGGCTGCATTTGAAGCATACCTTAGAAGAGCTCCTGCACCCAGGCCTTTTGGGGAGAGCCTGCCCCATCTCCCAGGGCTCTCAGGGCATGTTGTGACAGCCTCACTGGCTAGGCTCTGCTTCCTCCGGCATCATCCGTGTCCTTGTTGCCTCTGCAGACCAGTCCTGCTGTAACTGAGTGTTCTCTGCAGGTCTGTACTTTGAGTCTATGCATTTGAAGTACTTTCCATGACTTTCGGTTCAAGTCAGTCTCTCCAGGTGTCATTCACCATCTGTATAAGTGCTCTGGTTACAAGGTTGCCTGGGTTTTGAGGGTCTGCCCCAAGCCCTGTTGTTTATATTGTGCATTTTTGCAGAAGGTGGGGATTTTCAGGAACATGTGGATTCTGATTGACAGAAAGCTGGGACTGTCTCTTTACAAGCGAGGTCACAATTTTTTTTTTTTTTTTTGAGACGGAGTTTTGTTCTTTTATAAGGGCACAATCTTGGCTCACTGCAACCTCTGCCTCCTGGTTCAAGCAATTCTCCTGCCTCAGCCTCCCCAGTAGCTGGGATTACAGGCAGCCGCCACCATGCCCAGCTAATTTTTGTATTTTTAGTAGAGACGGGGTTTTAGCATGTTAGCCAGGCTGGTCACAAACTCCTGAACTCAAGTGATCTGCCTGCCTCGGCCTCCCAAAGTGCTGGGATTATAGGCGTGAGCCACCGTGCCCGGCTTGAGGTCACAAAATTTAAGGAGGCAGCGCTGTGACGTTCATACTAGCACAGGGTCGGGAAGGCTTCCTTTTGACTGGATCCAGCAGAAAGCGGCCCCCCATCAAGTAGAAGCATCTACCTCGCATTTCTAGAACAGTGCATGTTTCTGTTTACTGTTCTATCATTCTGCACACCTGAGTGCTCCTTCCTTCCTGGTGCTGACACCCTTCTGTACACACACACTGGCAGCCATAGCTCAGGGTTTCGGTACCAAAGAAGCACCCTCAAGCTCCTGTGCAGACCAGTGGGCGCCTAAGTTTGGGAAACAACTGTGGGAGAAAACCTTAAACTTTTGGAAAATTTATTATGTAGTGATTTTTTTCTGCATACTGGGAGGAGACTGCCAGCATCCCTTTTCTGGGCGATCCCCTAGCCCCATGGGATGGGTGAGGACACCTAGGGCAGGAGGAAGGACCCACTGTGTGAAAAGGGTGTGTGGACAGAGGCTGCGCAGAGGCGGGAGGGCCTCCAGAAGAGGACGTTTCCGCGGGGCTGGGGAAGCGCCTCTTGTGCCCCATGGAGCCTGAACCCTCTTGCAGCTGGAAGGGTTTAGGTCCAACTCCTCAACAACATGGAGTGACTCAGAGAAAGCCGATAGAGAATACAGAATATAGGAGAATATAGGGCACCCCATGGGCCCAAAGAATCAAAGCTCATCAAGCTCTCGGAGAGCAGCTGGTCAAGCCTTTCCTTTTTTTTTTTTTTTTTTTTCTTGAGATGGAGTCTCGCTCTGTCGCCCAGGCTGGAGTGCAGTGACCGGATCTCAGCTCACTGCAAGCTCCGCCTCCTGGGTTGACGCCATTCTCCTGCCTCAGCCTCCCAAGTAGCTGGGACTACAGGCGCCCGCCACCTCGCCCGGCTAGTTTTTTGTATTTTTTAGTAGAGACGGGGTTTCACCGTGTAGGCCAGGATGGTTTCGATCTCCTGACCTCGTGATCCCCTCGTCTCGGCCTCCCAAAGTGCTGGGATTACAGGCTTGAGCCACCGCGCCCAGCCGCCTTTCCTTTTTTTTTTTTTCTTTTTTCTTTTGAGACAGAGTCTCACTCTGTCACCCAGGCTGGAGTGCAGTGGTGTGATCTCAGCTCACTGCAACCTCTGTCTCCTGGGTTCAAGCGATTCTCCTGCCTCAGCCTCCCGAGTAGCTGGGACTACAGGCATGCACCACCACGCCCAGCTTATTTTTGCATTTCTTAGTACAGATGGAGTTTCACTATGTTGGCCAGGCTGATCTCGAACTCCTGGCCTCAGGTGATCCACCCACCTCCGCCTCCCAAAGTGCTGGGATTACAGGCGTGAGCCAGCATGCCCAGCCTGGTCAAGCCTTTCCTGTTACAGATGGGGCAACTGAGGTCCAGAGATGGGTGGCAACTTGTCCAAAGTCACAAAGCAAATAAGAGGCAGTACTAGAATGAGGACGAAGCTTCTGAGCCTGAGCCCAGCAGCCTTTCCTGTCCTGCCCTGGTGACCAGACATCCACTTGTCATGGGAACCTGTCACCTCTCAGGCCCATCTGAGACCTCAACAGCTTCTGAGTGTTTTTGCTGGGCTGTGCCCTGCCCATGGTGCTGAGGACACAGAGGTGAGCCATGGCCGTAACAGCTCCGAGGGGCTATGCATGGGGGCCTGGCCGTAAATTCTATATACAACTGGAGGAATGGACAGTGAAGGTACAAAATGTGCGCGCATTCCAGAAACAAAACAAGGGAGCAATGGATTCTGCTTGGGAAAGTCGGGAAGACAGGAAGCTGGCATTGGAAGATAGGAAATTCCAGGCAGAGGGAATGACATCATCGAAGTACAACTAAGAATAAGACAAAAAATAAGAACCAGAAGACTCTGACACACTTGATAAGGGTTCGTTTCCAGCCAGCACTGCACTAAACATTGTGAATGTTTCACCATTCCATCCTCCCTCCAGCCAGGTGCTCTTCTTGTCTCCGTTTCTCTGACAGGTGGGCAGGTGCCTGGTGTACTAGAAGCATGGTGGGCAGGCTGTTATACAGAAAGTGCAAGGGGGTGCCGGGGCCTGGGAACAGTAAGGGGGCCTTGATCACCCTCACCCTGCACTCTGCTCAGGTGCAGACATTCCATGGAGACCTGCTGCAGCACATGGAGAAGAACACCAAGCTGGACATGCAGTTCATCAAAGTAAGTCTGGCCTCCCCCCTCGGCCCCCAACCCATCATAGGCAGGACCCCCTCTCCCATTTGACAGGTGGGCACACACAGGCCAGTGCTGAGCGTTGACTAGGCCCCAGATTATCCATGTTCCCAGCTGAGCCCCGAGTCTCCAAACTTCCAGGGTCCTGATCTCTGTAAGGGGTGTCTTGAGCTCTCTGATGTGGGGGGATTCTCCCTCCCCAACTCCACCCTACTCCAGGACAGCCGCCAGCACTATGAGCTCGAGTACCGCCACCGAGCGGCCAACCTGGAGAAGTGCATGTCTGAGCTGTGGCGCATGGAGCGCAAGAGAGACAAGAATGTGCGGGAGATGAAGGTGCGAGGGCCGGGAAGCGGGGGAGGGCCGGCAAGGGCGGGTGGGCAGACCTTGGGGCGAGACCGGGCCCTGGGAACCACGAACACCTCCCTGAGCTCCCCTACCGAGCACCAGCACAACTGTGATGAGCGTGGCTGGGGAGGTCAGCCAGCCCCTGGTGGGGTGGGCGTCACTAGCTCCCAGGGCCAAGCCCAGCATCGCCCCTTGCCCTATGGCTTCCTGGCCTTCCCCAGAATCCCCGAGCCTCTCCTGCAACCCCATCCCACCTCCCCCGTCTCCTACTTCACCGAGAAAATTGCTCGCTTGAACATGGTGCCAAAGCTGTCATCCACCAGCTGCCCATCCTCCTCCCCTCCCTCCTGCCAGGCAGAGGTATCCCGCCCCGCTAAGCCTATTTCCCCCTCCTGAGCCTAGGGCCCCATCCCTGGCCAATGTCTCCAAGATCCAAACCCTCTACCTCCCTTCCCGTCTCTTCCTCTGGCTCCTGGCTCCTTTAAGTGAATTCATGCCTCCCCTCCTCAGAACCTTCCCCCTAAATAGGGGCTATTAACCTACTCATTCATATTCTCATTAAACCCGTCCCCCTGCCCCCCTCCCCCCAGCCCGTGCTTGGGCTTGTGCTGGGTGCCAGAGACAGAGCGATGGCTCAGACACCAGCCCTGCTTGTGAGAAGCACCCGGGCGAGGGGGATGCAGGGCCCAGACTCGTAACAAGGCTGCCGATGAGGGGGCAGGCTTAGGAGCTAGGATGGGCTAGGTGATAGGGGGTGGGCTTGGGGAGGCGCAGTCGAGAAGGACAGGGGGCTTGAACAGCTGGCGCCTGTGGGCCAGGTGGATGGGATGACACACACCCACAGCCCCCAGCCAGAACTCCCATTCCCTCCAGGAGAGTGTGAACCGGCTGCACGCCCAGATGCAGGCCTTCGTGTCTGAGAGTCAGCGGGCGGCTGAACTGGAAGAGAAGCGGCGCTATCGCTTCCTGGCAGAGAAGCACCTGCTACTTTCCAACACCTTCCTGCAGTTCTTCGGCCGGGTGAGCTGAACTGGGGGACAGCAGGCGGGGCGCTTCTAGGAGCTGCCCCCCGCCCTGAGTGGCCGTACACAGAGATTTCCCTGCCTTCCTCCCTCTTCCCTCCCTTCCTGCCTCTTCCCTCCCTTCCTGCCTCTTCCCTCCCTTCCTGCCTGTCTGTAGAAATTCATTTTATTTTGCTCTCTCCATCCATTTCTTTGTTTCTGAGTTTGCTTGTATCACTATACGTTCACTCATTTATTCACTCGTGATATTGTTTGTTTTTAATGCATTCACTAATTCATGCATTTATTCATATGTGCTCCATTTTTAAATTCCTGCTTGTATATTTTCACAATTCACAAATTCATTAATTGATAGGTTTGTTCAGTTATTGTCTATTAATTTTCTCATATTTATTATTTATTTATTTATTGAGACAGCGTTTCACTCTTGTTCCCCAGGCTGGAGTGCAATGGCACAATCTTGGCTAACAGCAACCTCCGCCTCCTGGGTTCAAGAGATTCTCCTGCCTCAGCCTCCCGAGTAGCTGGGACTACAGGCATGCGCCACTACGCCTGGCTAATTTTTGTATTTTTAGTAGAGACGGGGTTTCGCCATGTCAGACAGGCTGGTCTCAAACTCCTGACCTCAAGTTATCTGCCTGCCTTAGCCTCCCAAAGTGCTGGGATTACAGGTGTGAGCCACCGCACCCAGCCATTTTATAGTACTATTTAAGTCCTCTAACCTCTTGCCCCGTTCTGCCTGCTAGACCAGTCAGACTCGCTCGTTTCTCATTGAATTTCTAATAGATTTCACTTTCTGAATTGAGCTGCCATGTTGTTTGGCGCTTTTTTGGTTATAACTATTCTACCTTCTTTGTAAATATTGCCATTTATGTACGTTACGTCTCTCTTAATCAAGTTTGGTGCTTTCAATTCTCCCTTGTCTGATATTAATACTGCTCTTTCTACTTTCTTTTCTCTTTGCTTATCTCTTTGTATGTTAAGTAAACTTTCTGTTACTGACGTATAGCTGACTTTGAGCTTTTGACCAGTCTTACAGTCTGTGTCTTCTAATAGAAAAGGAATTCAGCCCATTCCCATTTAACATAACAATGAATATACCTGGGTTTTATTCCTTCTAGGTAACTTGAGCTAACTGTAATTATTTTGTCATTTCCTCTTTTTCTCTCATGTTATTTCTTGTCAGTTTGGTTATTATACTATATATTCCCCCTTTCCCTTTATTAATTTAGAAATTGCACTATTCGGCCGGGCGCGGTGGCTCAAGCCTGTAATCCCGGCACTTTGGGAGGCCAAGACGGGTGGATCACGAGGTCAGGAGATCGAGACCATCCTGGCCAACCCGGTGAAACCCCGTCTCTACTAAAAAATACAAAAAACTAGCTGGGTGAGGTGGCGGGCGCCTGTAGTCCTAGTCACTTAGGAGGTTGAGGCAGGAGAATGGCGTAAACCCGGGAGGCAGAGCTTGCAGTGAGCTGAGATCCAGCCACTGCACTCCAGCCTGGGCGACAGAGGGAGGCTCCGTCTCAAAAAAAAAAAAAAAAGAAAGAAATTGCACTATTCTTTTTCTCTCTACCTGTGGTGACCTCACTTTGTGACTTTCATAATCACATATATATCCACCTATTATCTTTTCCAAAAATGCCAACTTCACCCCACTACAGACACATACTATTCAGTCCATTGCTCCCCCAGTTCATAAGATGAGACCTTGATTTAAAGCTTTCCACAAAAATTAGGCTGGGCACGGTGGCTCACACCAGTAATCCCAACAATTTCGGAGCCCGAGGTGGGTGGATTGCTTGAGGTCAGGAGTTCAAGACCAGCCTGGCCAACACGGCAAAACCCCATTTCTACTGAAAATACAAAAATCAGCTGGGCATGGTGGCAGACACTTGTAATCCCAGCTACTCAGGAGGCTGAGGCAGGAACATCGCTTGAACCTGTGAGGCAGAGGTTGCAGTAAGCCAAAATGGAGCCACTGCACTCCAGCCTGGGTGACAGAGTGAGACTCCGTCTCAACAAAAAAATAAAAATAAAAAAGATAACACCTTAAGAAGTATTTTCCTGCCCTTCAACTATTCTGAGATGGGGTCTTTAGAAAGCTTTTACTCCTCTCTTCATCCTTCCCATCCTCTACCTCTTGGTTTTGCCAGGATAGTTTAGGACTTAGTTTCAGACCTCACTAGTCATCTCTGCAGCATGACCAAAATTATTTTGATAAACTAATTTTATGTATGTATGTATGTAAGTGTGTATTTGAGATGGCGTCTTGCTCTGTTGCCCAGGCTGGAGTGCAGTGGTGCCATCTCAGCTTCCTGCAACCTCCACCTCCCAGGTTCAAGTGATTCTCCTGCCTCAGCCTCCCAAGTAGCTGGGATTACAGGCGCCCACCACCACCCCCGGCTAATTTTTGTATTTTTAGTAGAAATGCGGTTTCACCATGTTGGCCAGACTGGTCTTGAACTCCTGATCTCAAGTGATCCTCCCACCTTGGCCTCCCAAAGTGCTGGGATTACAGGCATGAGCCACCACGCCTGGCCTCAAGAACCTTTATTTAGATTGCACATGTTACCGTTGCCAGGTGCACCGCCATCCTGTTACTGCTTCACCACACCTGTGATCAGATCCACTGCCCACTGCTGTAACCCCTTTCCATCTCCCACTGCCTTGAGGTCTCTGTTTTGATTGATTGCTGTAGTTAGAGAACCTTCATGGGTGTTTTCTGCAGACACACTGTAAGATCCTTGCATATCTGCAAATGGCTAGCTTTTGCTATGCCTGGTGAGTGGTATACTGGCCGGCGGAAGGGCTCCAGAGCTGCAGACCTTTCCTTTCATGGTCCAAGCCCCACTATGTTCTAGCACCCTGTGTTGTAGAATTGAAGTCTGGTCGTGATCTGTCTCCCTTCCCTTTTAAGTAACTGGCTTTTCCTTTGTGGGTGCTGGAGATTTTCTTTGTAACCTTGGGACCAGGAACTTGCCCAGGTGCCACCATGGGGAATGCCGAGGTCAGCGCTCCTGCAGGCTGCAGGCTCAAGTCTCTCTTCCGGTTAAGGCATTATTTCCTTTTCCGTTTCTTTCATTATTACCATTCTGCCATCTTTCCTTCTCATTGTGGAACTCCTTATCATTGGAGCCTTCACATCTACGACCTTCTCCCTCACCATGTCTATTTTGTTTATTATTTATTATTATTTATTTATTTATTTATTTATTTATTTATTTATTTATTTTTTGAGACAGAGTCTTGCTCTGTCACCAGGCTGGAGTGCAGTGGCATGATCTTGGCTCACTGTAACCTCCACCTCCTGGGTTCAAGTCATTCTCCTGGCTCAGCCTCCTGCGTAGCTGGGATTACAGGCACCCACCACCATGCCCAGCTAAGTTTTGTATTTTTAGTAGAGATGGGGTTTCACCATGTTAGCCAGGATGGTCTCAATCTTCTGACCTCGTGATCCACCTGCCTCGGCCACCCAAAGTGATGAGATTACAGGCGTGAGCCACCGCGCCCAGCTATTTTTTTTTTTTTTTTTTAATGTCATGGGACTTTTTTTTTTTTTTTAGACAGAGTCTTACTCTGTCACCCAGGCTGGAGTGCAGTGGTGAAATCTCGGCTCACTGTAACCTCTTCCTCCCGGCTTCAAGCGATTCTTGTGCCTCAGCCTCCACACCTGGCCTTATCAAAAGACTTTTGATGTATATTTTATTTATTCTTGCTCTGTATTTTGAGATATGTCTCCCCTTTAACCTGCCAGACTACTGATTCCATTCTCAACTGGCCATCCTCATTTTTAGTTCCTCTGTTCCATTTTCAATCTTAAAATCATGCTTGAACTGGGCGCGGTGGCTCAGTGCCTGTAGTCCCAGCACTTTGGGAGGTTGAGGCAGGTGGATCACCTGGGGTCAGGAGTTCAAGATCAGCCTGGCCAACATGGTGAAACCCTGTCTCTACTAAAAAATACAAAAATTAGCTGGGCGTGATGGCAAGTGCCTGTAATTCCAGCTACTTGGGGGGCTGAGGCAGGAGAATCATTTGAACCCAGGAGGCGGAGGTTGTGGTGAGCTGAGATCATTCCACTGCACTCCAGCCTGGGTGACAACAGTGAAATTCTGTCTCTCTCTCTCTCTCTCTCTCTTTATATATATATAATGCTTTGTCTGATGAAGAAGGCGGTCTTCGTTATGCAGCAATGCTGCGATCGAGTTCTTGCGAAGCTTGATCACCTCCTTGTCACAGCTGCCTGGGATGGTCTCCTGGGTCCTCGTTCTCAAACGCTGGGACCTTTGAGGTGCCTTGTTTCTTTCCTTTGCCTCTTCATGGCCCTGTTCTCACTCTGGGTTGGTTGAGCTGCAAGGGCCTCAGGCAGTGGTGCTGGCAACTTCAAGGGTAGAGGAGCAGAGTAATCTCTCTAGCGTAGTGGGTGCCCAGTCTAATTGTCCAGTAGCCAATTCTCCACTCTGACATAGGGAAGGCCCTACTCTGTTCCTGATCTCCCTGTCGCAAGCATTAGCTCTGGTTCAGCCAAAGGGATAGGGGCTGACTTAGCCTCCCCTTGTGGAAAAGTGCTGCAGATAGGGCTTTTAGGAAGGTTGTGCAGGTTGTGCACTGCACAATGGTGCCAGGTTGAGAGTAGGGGGCATGGTCTGCTCTCCAAGCTAAACACACTGGTGCAGGCTGTGCTTGCCTCGAGAAAGGAACATTTTTCTTTGCACAAAGGGGTCATCCTGGCCAGGCACAGTGGCTTACTCCTATAATCCCAGCACTTTGGGAGGCCAAGGCAGGAGGATTATTTGAGGTCAGGAGTTTGAGACCAGCTTGGCCAACATGGTCAAACTCTGTATCTACTAAAAGCACAAAAAAATTAGCCGGGCCTGGTGGTGCATGCGTGTAATCAGTCCCAGCTACTCAGGAGGCTGAGGCAAGAGAATCACTTAAACCTGGGAGACAGAGGTTGCAGTGAGCTGAGATCGAGCCACTGCATTCCAGCCCCTGGATGAGAGAGTGAGACTCCATCTAAAAAAAAAAAAAAAAAAAGATCGTCTTACTCAATATGCACCATGTGTCTCTGTCCACACAGAGGGGACAGCTGTCCCTAAATTACACAGAGGAACCATATGGGCCAGCAACAGCCCAAGCCTCTGGGCTCCTGCAGCTCAGGGAACCAGCAGCCCCTCCCAGGGCACGGTCAGAAGGGACAGTCAATGCTGCCCTACCCAGGTGTCTCTACAGGCTGCTGGGGCCCCTGAGTCCTAGTCCTGGCCTGGCCTCTCAGTGGCAGGTCCTCAGACTCCTGCCAGCCCAGCAGTGCTCAGAGTTCCACCCTTCTCTCTTCTGTAAAGGCCCAGCAGGTCCACAGGCTCACAGTCACCTCCTGGCATGCGGGCTTGCCTGCCCGCCTGATCTGGCTTAGCTGCTGACTCCTCGGGCGGGGGTTGATGGGGTCTGCATTGGGAGAGGCCAAGAACATTAGGACACCATCTCCCCACCATTCCTTCACTTTGTCCCTGCAGTTTTCCAATGTCATTCTTTTTTTTTTTTTTTTTGGAGACAGAGTCTCGCTCTCACCCCAGGCTGGAGTGCAGTGGCACGATCTTGGCTCACTGCAACCTCTGACTCCTGGGTTCAAGAGATTCTCCTGCCTCAGCCTCCTGAGTAGCCGGGATTACAGGCGCCTGCCACCACACCCAGCTAATTTTTGTATTTTTAGTACAGATAGGGTTTCACTACGTTGCCCAGGCTGGTCTCAAACTCCTGACCTCAGGTGATCTGCCCGCCTTGGCCTCCCAGAGTGCTGGGATTACAGGTGTGAGCCACTGCGCCTGGCCTCAACAATTATTTTTTGAGCCCAGAGGATGTGCCCAGGCCCTGGCCCTATTTGACATCTGAGAGTGAGTCCCCGACCCACCCGCCCACCAGGCCTCTCTTTCCTGACGCCACCTGCTGCTCCCTCAGCCTCGCTGCTCTTTCCATCACCTTCTAATTCTTCACATTCTTGCTTCATTTCCCTGTGCCCTGAATGCAAATTCCAGCAAATGATTCTACCTCTTTGGGCTTCATTTTCTTGTCTGGTTAAGGAAGGGACTCATTCGCACCTCACAAGGCAGGCACAGTGGCAGAGCCTGGCGGTGAAGCCACCTCATAAGTCTGATTCCACTCCTGCCCTCTCCACCAAAGGTGAAAAACACAAGCCACCGTCCGGAGGCCTGCCTGCTTACAGTCAGCTGGCCCTGCAGCCTCGCCTGGCTCAGGGTTCTTTTTTTTTTTTTTTTTTTTTTTTGAGATGCAGTCATCTTGGCTCACTGCAACCTCCGTCTCCCGGGTTCAAGCGGTTCTCCTGTCTCAGCCTCCCAAGTGCTGGGTTACAGGTGTGCACCACCATGCCCAGCTAAGTTTTGTATTTTTAGTAGAGACAGGGTTTCGCCAAGTTAGCCAGGGTAGTCTCGAACTCCTGACCTCAGGTGATCCGCCCGCCTCGGCCTCCCAAAGTGCTGGGGTTACAGGTGTGAGCCACCACGCCTGGCCCTGGCTCAGGGTTCTTATGCCTCCCGGGCCCTCCCTGAGTCTCTGGATCTGAACCCAGGGGCCCAAGGGTACATGACTGAATCCAGAGACCCAGATCTTGGCTCAGACTCCCATCTGCCCGCTGTCACCACCTCACCCAGCCCCAGGCTCAGCCTTCTCGTCCCCTACTCTCCCACAAAAGGTCTGCCAGGGAGAAACAATTCCTTTTTAGAAAAACAGTTTTATTGAGATAAAATTCACATACAATTCACCCATTTGCAGTGTACACTTTCTGGTTTGTAGTATATTCACAGAGTTGTGCATCAATCACCACAATCAGCTTAAAATATTTTCAATACCCTCCACCACAGTAACCCAGTACCCCGGCCGGGTGTGGTGGCTATGCCTGTAGTCCCAGCACTTTAGGAGGCGGAGGTGGGAGAATCACCTGAGGTCAGGAGTTCGAGACCACCCTGGCCAACATGGTGAAACCCCCGTCTCTACTAAAAATACAAAAGTTAGCTGAGCATGGTGGTGCATGCCTGTAAACCCAGCTACATGGGAGGCTGAGGCAGAATTGCTTGAACCCAGCAGGAGGAGGTTGCAGTGAGCCAAGATTACACCACTGCACTCCAGCCTGGACAGCAAGAGTAAAACGCCATCTCAAAAAAAAAAAAAAAAAAAAAAACAACTACAAACCAGTACCCCTTAGCTGTCATTCCCAATCCTCCAACTCCCCCAGCCCTAGGCCACCAGTAATCTACTTTCTGTCTCAATACATTTGCCCATTCTGAACATTTCATATAAACGGAATCATACGCTTTTGCGACTGGCTTCCTTTTCATTGCTGGTAATATTCCATTGCTTGGATAGACCACATTGTATTTACTCATTTACTCAGATGTATTTACTCAGATGTCAGCTGATGGACCCCTGGTTGTTTCCCCTTTTTGGCTGTCATGACCAATGCTGCTCTGAGCATCCATGTACGAGTCTTCACGTGGATATATGTTTTCATCTCTCTTGGGTATATAAGAGTGGAACTGTGGTGCCATATGGTAACTCTATATTTAACTGTTTGGGGAACTTCCAGACCTTTTTCCAGAGTGTTTCCATGTCCCCAGCAGTTTATGAGGGTTCCAGTTGTTCCATGTCCCCGCTACTATTTGTTACTGTCTTTTTGATAATAGCCATCTTAGCAGGTGTGAAGATGCTTAGCAGGTGTGAAGCGGTATGTCATTGCAATATTGATTTCCGGTTCTCAGATGGCTAATGATGTTGAACACGTTTTCCTGTGCTGCTTAGCTATTTAAAAGTCTTCTTTCGGAGGAAACTCTTTTTCACCTGTGTTAAACTCCTTGTTGCCTGTAAACAGTTAACCATCAGCATTAAGAGAAGAGCTGACCCCTTCCTTGACTGCCTCCTGGTGGGTGAGGGTCCCTCAGGAGGGAGCTGTGGGTTGAACAGGCAGATTTTCCCCTATGCATGGTGTGTTAGCCCATTGTGCATTGCTATAAAGGAAGACCCAAGGCTCTGTAATGTATTTTAAAAGAGGTTTATTTAGCTCTCAGTTCTGCAGGCTGTACAAGAAGTTCATTACCAGCATCTGCTCCTGGTGAAGCCTCTGGAAGCTTACAATCCAGAAGGCAGAAGGCAAAGGGGAAGTTCATATCCCATGGCCAAAGAGGGAGCTGGTGGGGGGTGGGGGTGGGGTACCACACTCTTTCTTTTTTCTATTTATTTTAAGATGGAGTTTTGCTCTTGTCGCTCAGGCTGGAGTACAATGGCATGATCTCAGCTCACTGCACCCTCCACCTCCTGGGTTCAAGTGATTCTCCTGCTTCAGCCCCCCGAGTAGCTGGGATTACAAGCGTGCACCACCATGCCCAGCTAAGTTTTGTATTTTTAATAGAGACAGGGTTTCACCATGTTGGCCAGGCTGGTCTTGAACTCCTGACCTCAGGTGATCCACCCAACTCAGTCTCCCAAAGTGCTGGGATTAAGGTGTGAGCCACCATGCCCGGCCACTATAATCTTTTAAACAAGGAGATTCTTGCATGAACTCATACCACTCATCACCGTGGGGTACAGCACCAAGCCATTTATAAGGGAGCTGCCTCCATGACCCACCACCTCCCACTAGGTCCCACCTCCAACACTGAGGAGTCACATTTCAAAATGAGATTTGGAGAGGACAATATACAAACTATATCACACAGGGGAGCAAGTAACATGTTGTCTGACTCAACTGGACTTCAGAACATCCAAGATCCGACTCCTAAGATAGCTAAACATATATATTTACTTGTTGTTCTATTTATAAGTAGAAGGCACACTTAGGGCCGGGCGTGGTGGCTCATGCCTGTAATCCCAGCACTTTGGGAGGCTGAGGCGGGCGGATCACAAGGTCAGGAGTTCGAGACTAGCCTGCCCAACATGGTGAAACCCCATCTCTACTAAAAATACAAAAATTAGCCAGGCATGGTGGTGGATGCCTGTAATCCCAGCTACTCAGGAGGCTGAGGCACGAGAAGAGCTTGAACCCAGGAGGCAGAGGTTGCAGTGAGCCGAGATCGTGCCACTGCACTCTAGCCTGGACAATGGAGCAAGACTCTCAAAACAAACCAAAACAGCACCCTTAGAAAAAGATTTAAAGAACTCTAGGTGCCTGGGCATGGTAAATTGCCTTTTTTATTCATCTTCAATAATTAGTCTTTGCTTAGTCCAAGTCCAGTCAATAACGTGCCTTCCCACCTCATCCTTAGCTTCTCTGGTTTACTGCAGCTGTGCAAATGTATTTCCAGGATAGATTCCTAGAAGTGGAATTGGTAAGCCCAAGAATACAGTCATTGGTTGCACCAATTTATACTTCCATCAGTGATGTATGAGTTTCTGTGCTTCCGCACCCCTTGAAAACAGTGTATGAGCAAACTTTCTGATCTTGGCTAATCAGAAAGGCAAAAATGGTATCTCGGCGTGGCTTTACCTCATACTTGTCTTAAACGCGAGCTTGACATCTTTTCATGTTTCAAAGCCATTGGATTTTCTGTGCTGTGACATGCCAGTATCTTTTCATCCACTTTTCTTATTAATTTGTAGGAGCTCTTGATATGTTACTGAAACCAGCTTTTTCTTGGTGATGAGTTGCAAATATGACAGCCAGTTTGCCATTTGTCATTTGCCTGTGTTACGGTTGGTTTTGCCATACAAAAACATTATTTTTATTTAGTAAAATTTATCAGTCTTTTCAAGTTCATGGGTTTGGTATCATACTTAGAATGGCTTTTCCACTTCGTAAACATATTTTTAAAATTTTTCCCATGGCCTCTTTGATGGTTTTGCAACTGTATGCAGTGTTTCTTCTCACTCACCGTTTATTTTCATTTTTGTGGCACACAGTAGGTGTATATATTTATGGAGTACATGAGGTGTTTTGATACAGGCATGCACTTACCTGGGTTCTTTGGTCGTAGTTTCTAGCTAAGCGCCATTCCTGAGCCTATCGCTGCAGGCAGGAGGATGGGGCGATTGAGTGGCCAGGCCTGGGTGCCACCCCTACCCCTGAAGCTGGGCGGTGAGGACAGCCCAAAGCACAGACACTGAGGGGGACGGGGCGGGGGGGCTGTAAGGGGAAGCTCTTCGTGAAAAATGGAGCCACCTTTGCAAAAAGTGGAGGGTGTGGGTTGGACGGTGAGCTAGCTTCTGGCTCCTTCCAGCTAGGAAATCCCGTCATCCTGAGCGGGCAGGGGCTGAGCTCTCAGGTCGAGGGTGCCATTTTGGGTCCCCAGGATTCAGGGAGCCGCCCAGACCTGGCTGACCCCTGTGTCCCCACCCGGCCAGGCCCGGGGGATGCTCCAGAACCGCGTGCTGCTGTGGAAGGAGCAGTCTGAGGCCAGCCGCAGCCCGTCGCGCGCCCACTCCCCCGGCCTGCTGGGCCCCGCGCTGGGGCCGCCCTATCCCTCGGGCCGCCTGACGCCCACCCGCCTGGACATGGTGAGGCCCTGGGCGCCCCTGCCGCCGTTCGCGCCCCCGCCGCCCCCCGCGGGGCCCTGGGGCCTCAGGCCCCCCGCCTGGAGCCTCCTGCCCCCCGGGCTCCCGCTCTACGCTGCACCCCCCGGCCTGCCCTTCCGCCCCGGCGCGTTCTCGGCTCCCCCCGCGTTCTCCGCGCCCCCGTGGTGGCCCGGCCGCCGCCCCCAGAACCCCTACGCCGACGCCTGGGACTGGGGGTGGGGGCTGGACTAGGGCGCGGCCCCCGCCCTCCCCGCCCCACCCTCCCCTGCCCGTCTCCCCCGCAGCCCCCGAGGCCCCTGGGAGAGTTCAGCTCCCCCCGCAGCCGGCACGGCTCCGGCTCCTAC
The DNA here is from genome assembly GCF_007565055.1 of Rhinopithecus roxellana. NCBI lineage: Eukaryota > Metazoa > Chordata > Mammalia > Primates > Cercopithecidae > Rhinopithecus > Rhinopithecus roxellana. The sequence goes on from NC_044561.1 coordinate 3,018,791, forward strand.
GGCCCCGAGCTCGACGCGAGGCCCGCGTCCCAGCTGGAGCCAGACCGCCGCTCCCTGCCCCGCACGCCGTCGGCCTGTGAGTGCCCCCCGCGCGGGGCGGCAGGAGGGCCGGGAGAGGTGTGGGGGTGGGTCTGCAGCAGGAGGGATCGAGGGTAGACGCCAGGGAGAACTTCCCGCCCACGTGCCGCCGCGCTCTCCCGCCCGCAGCCTCGCTCTACAGCGGCAGCGCCCAAAGCTCACGCTCCAACTCCTTCGGCGAGCGCCCGGGCGGCGGCGGGGGCGCCAGGAGGGTCCGCGCCCTGGTCTCTCACTCAGAGGGCGCCAACCACACGCTGCTGCGCTTCTCCGCCGGGGACGTGGTGGAGGTGCTGGTGCCCGAGGCCCAGAACGGCTGGCTCTACGGCAAGCTGGAGGGCTCGTCCGCGTGAGTGGGAGCCTTGGAGGGGCCGGGGGTTGGTTAAGAAGAAGGCCCTGGGGGCCGGGGACCCGGGGACCTGCCGGACTGAGGCTTTCCAGGCCTCCCCTGGAGGCCTCGGACAATGCTGCTCTCCTCCCGCCCCCCACAATCTGCCTCAGTTTCCTCATTCATTCAGTGGGAGTGGGAAGAGTTGCCTTACCGAGTTCAGGATGACGGCCCCTTGAGAGGGGGCAGAGGATGGGGGATGGGCGGGTTCTTCCAAAAGTGTAGAAATGGCAGAAATCCTATTGCTTGAGCACCTACTGTGTGCCTGCCTCTGGGAGGAGGCTGTGTCCCCTCTGCACAGTCAGCCCTGGAACTCTGATGCAGGGGGCTGGGCTAGGAGTAGGGCCTGAAATGTGCTTACCTCTTTGCCGTCACCCTCAGTGGAAATCCTTAAAGCACCCAAACCGGGCTGTTTTGACACTTGGCGCAGAGGAAGAGTTGGGGAGTTTCATACAGTGAGGGCGCCAGAAAGCCCGGAGGACAGCAGGCCTGGCAGCTAGCAAAGGGAATGGATGGGCACCACTGTCCTGCAGGGGAAAACGGGGCAGATGGGGCTGGCTGGAGCCAGGCAGTGCCCCTCGGGGCTTCATGGGCAGGGGAGTGTGCTGCAGGAGAGAGGAAGCACCAGATGAATGCATGCACGGGCAGAGCGGGTGGTGGCTGCCCGCACCAGCCCATGGGTGGATGAGTGGTCCTGTGCTTAGTGGATGGTGGACAGGTGGATGGGTGGGCCAGCAGATGGGCGTGTGGGTAGGTGGAGTGTGTGCAAGTGGATGGGCATAAAATGGGAGGGTCACTGACTGGGTGGTTGGCGACATGGGAGGATGCGCGGATGTGGGGGACAGACACTGATGGGTGATTGGAGAGGTGTGAGTGGCGAGGGGGTGCTGGATGGATTCGTGGCTACACGGGATGGAGTATAGACAGGTGAGTGGGGGATGGGTGATGCGTGGAGGGGCTTATAGTTAGGCGCAAAGGTCCATAGCTGGGCAGGTGACCACAGGGACAGGAACAGAAGGGGGTCAGTGGGGAGAGAGATGACTGAGAACACCAACGACAGGGACACCCGCTGCTGGAGTATCTGCTTCACAGACCCACAGCAGAGGATGGTGTGCCACAGACGCCCCGGGGACCTGAGGATAGAACCTTCTAGACCGAAGCTGTCACCCTCCTGGGATGTTCTGGGAATGTCATTATCCATCCTTGACTCACATAGCCTCTTAGGGAAAAGGATGGCATGTTTTATCATCAATAGGCACTAGCAGGTGAAAACAGAAGTAAACACACGGAATCGATTCTAGTCTGTCAATTTGAGGTGAAGAGCTTCCAGCAAGCCTGAGGGGAGGATGTCTTCTTTTGGTCATTGTCCCCGGGCCTGGCTTGAAGGACCCTCTGCCTCTGCCCCACAGGAGCGGCTGGTTCCCCGAGGCCTACGTGAAGGCTCTGGAGGAGGGGCCTGTGAATCCCATGACCCCCATGACCCCCATGTCCCCCATGACCCCCATGATGCCTGTGAAGCGGGGGAACGAGCTGCCTTCCAGGTACCTGAATCATCAGGGGTGGGGCGGGGGTGAGGACTCTGGCGAGGGTGCCACTGCCCAGCGGAGAGGATCTGCTAGGTACAGGCTTGTTTGTTTGTTTTGAGACAGAGTTTCACCCTGTCACCCAGGCTGGAGTGCAGTGGCGCCATCTCGGCTCACTGTAACCTCCACCTCCCCACATTCAAGCAATTCTCCTGCCTGAACCTCCGGAGTAGGGACTACAGGCTCACACCACCACACCTAGCTACCTTTTGTATTTTTAGTAGAGACAGGGTTTCTCCATGTTGGCCAGGCTGGTCTTGAACTCCTGACATCAGGTGATCCACCCACCTCGGCCTCCCAAAGTGCTGGGATTACAGGCATGAGCCACTGCACCCAGGTTGCAAGGTGCAGTCTTGAGTGTGCCCAGTCCCCTTCAGCCCCTGGAGAGCCACCGGCCCTGAGCCCCTCTCTCTGCCCTGAAGGTCACTGCATCCATCCCTCTGCCTCCCCTCAGGACCTCCCTCCAGTCAACAGTCTTCTTTCACACAGGTGCAGGGAGGAAGCTGTCGGATGCCTCCTTCCTAAGGTGCCCCAGCCACTGGCAGGACAAGGGATTTGACAGGCCCCAACCCCCTTCCTTCCCCTCCTTTCTCTGGACTTAGGTCCTACCCACTCCGGGGCAGCCACAGCCTCGATAACCTCCTGGACCAGCCAGGCAACTCCACAGCACCCTCGGAGTACTGGGATGGCCAGTCCCGCTCCCGCACCCCAAGCCGGGTGCCGAGCTGTGCCCCAAGCCCTGCACCTCCGCCCTTGCCCAGCAGCCGCCGAGGCAGCATGGGCAGCACAGGGACTGCCACTGACGTCAAGGTGAGCCCTCGCCCGCCCTCTCCTGGGGCCTCCAGTGGGCAGGGAGGCGGGAGAGCAGGGATCCCGAGGCTCTGTCACTGGCTGTCTGGTAGGGGACCCACCCACCTGGCCTCAGTCTGTTCCTCAGTGCATGGAGGGGTGGTATGGGGCTGAGTCTGGGCTGAAGGGGAAGACCAGGGTCCTGGAGCAGAATGTGACCTGGGGCTGGCCAGCAGGACGGGGCTGCGGGAGGCCAGGGAGATCGTCTACCCATGGAGCCACCCCAGTGTTATTATGGGGGCGTGGTTAGTCCTCAGAGGTGGTGCTCTGGCCCAGGGATTTCTCACTTCTGCAACCCACAGAATGCTGGGCTTCAGAACCTCAGGGTCTCATTTCCCAGGAGCCTTGCATGGCAGGGGCTCTCTGGCCCAGTCCTCTGCCCTATGGGCATGGGGAGAGGGAGGGGAGGGGCAAGGGATTGCTTGCCCCTCTCCCCACCAAACCAGCCCTTCCCCACCCCCACTGCAGAAACTGATGTCCTCAGAGCAGTACCCGCCACAGGAACTCTTCCCAAGGTGAGTCCTCAAACGGGGCCCGAACAGTGACGGGGGTGGCAGGTGTGGCAGCACACACTTGTAATCCCAGCTACTAGGGAGACTAGGAGGGGAGGATCTCTTGACTCCAACAGTTCAACACCAGCTTGGGCAACACCGTGGGACCCCATCTCTAAAAACAGAACAAAACAAAACAAAAAAATAGATGAAGTGGGGCAAGGAGTGGATGGAGACCAAATAGGGGCAGGAGGCGGGACCCAGCTCAGTTGCCCAGCTGCCTTCCTGAGCCATGGCCAGGTGGGGATCATCTGCCCTTCTCACCCCATCCTCTCCTCCTACAGGGGCACAAATCCTTTTGCTACCGTCAAGCTTCGTCCCACCATCACCAATGACCGCTCAGCACCCCTCATCCGCTGAGGCGGTGTCCGAGGTCATACCCCCCAGCACACCTGCCCAGGGGCTGTTCAGAGCTGGCAGTGGCAGTGACAGCAGCAACAGCAGCAGATACCAGAAGCAGGACCGAGACCAGGGGTGGCTGCCCTTCCCCGGACCGCCCCAGCAGCCTGAGCAGCTCCAAAGCACTGGCTTGGGGTCCAAGACCTTCGAAGTAAAGCAGGCGGAATGGGGGGACAGGATGATTTCTCCCCCTCCAGGGGCCCCAGGACCCTCCCTGGGGGGCCTACCTCTTGCCCCCAACCTCTTTTCCCCTTTTCTGCCCCCGTGGGGAGGAGCCCCTTGTACCTGCTCCGTGTCCCACACATGCCCTCTCTGTACGTCTTTTGTAAAGGATGAGAAATAAAGAAAGTGGATGCAAAGTGACGCGGCAGCAGGATTGGTGGTGTCTTATTTGGGGGACAGGGCAGGGGGTGAGGGATGGAGACTCCCCCATTGGAGAACGGGGTCCAGAGGGTACTGAGGTCCTGGCCGTTCCCCGGGAGGGTATCTCCCAGCCCCTTGTTTGGAGAACCCTTTAGGGCTACCTCAAAGCGCTGGCACTGCAGCCCCCATCTCCACCCACTCTCATTTCGATGTGTGGGTTTCCTAGGAAGTAGCAGCTGCTCAGGTCGGGAGAGGTGGCAGTAGCCAAGGGCTGGGACCACCAGCAAGCTGCCCTCAGGCGGCCTGGACACAGCACTCTTTGTTCTGGCCCCTCCCCGCCCCCACATCCCCAGGCACAGGCATGGATTAGCTTCATCCTGGAGAAAGCCGCCAGCCCCTCCTGGAATGTGGCCTGGGGCGGGGGGTCGGGCGGGGGCAGATGAGGCACTGAGGTGATTAGAACCGTTGGGGTCTCTTCAGGGCAGGGCTGTGCTCCGAACACCAGACTAGGACCCCCTGGGCAGGGTCTCTGTGTCTGCCACCCCAGCCTCCAGTAGGCAGAGGGATTTCTCTTCCTCCCTCCTGGACTGTCTTGGGACAGGGAGCCCACCATGGAGGCCCAGCCTGGTCTGGGGCTCCCAGTCTCTTCTCCCCTCCTGGACAAAAGCCTCTTAGCAGGGGTGTGGTGTGGTGGGGGCACACACTCTAAGCTCCAGGCCTGGGGGAGGGAGCGTCAGGCGGGAGTCCGCCAGAAGCTCAGCGCAGGCTGGTGGGAAGCTGGGGTGTCTGGCAGACCCCATCCGGGAGCTGTGGTGGACAGCTGCAAGGACAGCGGCCCCTCCCTGCAGGCCTCAGGAGACGTGAGGCTGGACCCCACAAACCCACGAGGCAGGCTCAGGTGAGTGTGATGTGAGGGCTGCCTGGGATCACTCTCCTGTCTCCACCTTCAAGTGGCTGCCCTTGTGACAAGAGGACAACAGGCAGGAAAAGCCACGACCTGGTCCTAGTGGAGGAGGGGCAGAGTCCCAGATACCCTGGGGGTGGTGGCACTGCCCAGTGCCAGGAGGGACACTCCAGGCAGGAGGGGAGGAGGCTATCCCCAGCCCTGGGCTCCTGGTGCACCTGTCTCTGAGTATACCCTCCTCATCTGTTAGGGGGGCGCTGGTAGCTGCTGTGAGGGCCCTGGGGGGAGCCCCAGGAATGAGACAGGCTTTGGAGCCATTCTTTGCATACAGAGGGTTTGAGGTTGGGAGGGCAGAAGGCCACTCTCCCAGTGCTGCTAAGGTTCCTACCTGTCTGGCAGAAGCCAGAGACCTGACTCCTCTCCCGCAAGATTCCCAGCTGGCCTGGGGGTGATCAATCACCCATCTCACATCGGAGGAAACTGAGGTTCGGAGAGGGGAGGCAACCGGCCCAAGACAGGGAGGGAATCCGTGGCTGAGCTGGGATGCATGGGAACTCAGCTCCCCTGGCTGATATCTGTTGAAAGTGGCTTTTGTCCCCTTCATGTTCTAATGACAATAGTCATTTGTGATCACTGAGAAATATTAAGAACATGGCGCAAGGCTAAAAAGGAAAATCTTCACGCACACTGGCCCTTTGCAGCCGGCATCTGCCCCTCTGCTGTTTGTTCCGTTGTCCCGAGACCCTCACGCGTACTTTGGTACTGGTCACCCACCTCCAGGCACACACCTACTCCACTTCCCGATGTCTTCCACCTGAGGTCCTGAGGGGCCAGCAGTGTCCTCCAGAGGGAGCCTGCTGAGGTGCAGAGTCAGGTGGGACCCCTCGTCCTACCCTCATCCTTCAGCGCCCTTTGTAGGAGAAGGAGACTTGGGGTGAGATTCCTACCTCCGTTTCCCCTTTTGGTTCCCAGACCTGAGTCACGCTCACGTGGGTAGCGCTGTGCCTCAGTTTCCCCATGCTTCATCTCCATCCCCCTCCTCTAGGCTTCTGGCCCAGCCACAACCTCTTGTCCCCGCCCCCTCCCAACAGAGGCAGCCATGGGCGCTGGCGGCCCCCGGCGGGGCGAGGGCCCCCCAGACGGCGGCTGGGGCTGGGTGGTGCTGGGTGCCTGCTTCGTGGTCACTGGCTTCGCCTACGGCTTCCCCAAAGCCGTGAGCGTCTTCTTCCGGGCGCTCATGCGCGACTTCGGCGCCGGCTACAGCGACACGGCCTGGGTGTCCTCCATCATGCTGGCCATGCTCTACGGCACGGGTCAGTGTCCCCGCCCGGCTCTCTGCCTCCCCAGGACCCCTGGGACCCGGAACCAGGAGACACCCGACCCCCTGAGCATCCCCCTGACCCTCGGGGCGGCCCCCGAAGTCCCTTCCTGCCTGTGGGAACCCTGGCATCAGAAAGAGGGGAAGAGAGGGCAAGAGAGGGGACAGCGGCCAGAGGCGGGGCCGGCCTAGGGGGCTGCCCTGTGAGCTCAGAGGGACCCTTCTGAGATCTACACCTGCTCATTGTAGAGGCGGGAAAGCTGAGATTACAGAAGCACTCCCCATCCCCGCAGCACTGACCTGTTAGGCGGGGGGCTTGCTGGAGTTCCCATCCTGGGAGGCGGGGCTGCGGAGGAATCCCAGGCTGTGCCAGGGCGGGACTTGGAGGCTGTGAAGGTTAAAGGGGTGTGGAAGTCCCCCCTCTGCTTGGGGTTTGGGTTCTCAGGAGGCGTAGGGATAGGGTGCTCTGGGCCTTGCCCTCGCAGGGTGCTGTCTCTTTGGCCTGTGCCCTCCAAGCTGTGTGACCTTGGCCAGACAATGCCCACCTCTCTGGGTCCCTGAGCCGGAGGTGACCTTATTCCTTAGAGGACTCAAGCCATCCCGGGACCCGTGTGGTGACCCTGCCCTGCCCACAGGCCCCGTGTCCAGCATCCTCGTGACCCGCTTTGGCTGTCGCCCGGTGATGCTGGCGGGTGGGCTGCTGGCTTCCGCAGGCATGATCCTAGCTTCCTTTGCCACGCGCCTCCTGGAGCTCTACCTGACCGCTGGGGTGCTCACAGGTGAGGGCCCCCTGTTCTCCTCCCCTCTGGTTTGGGGGTCGGGGATTCTTGCTGCAAGATCTGCCCTCGGTTTCCCTATGTGGGACAGTCTTCGAAGTCCTTCGGCTGGGTTCTTGGATCTGCTGGGTTCCCGGGCCTGGCCCCTCCCTCCTGCGGGGGCCAGGGAGGGGTTCCCTGGGGACCCCGGCACAGCGCTGCCTCGCCCGCAGGCCTGGGCCTGGCCCTCAACTTCCAGCCGTCGCTCATCATGCTGGGGCTGTACTTCGAGCGGCGGCGGCCTCTGGCCAACGGGCTGGCGGCGGCGGGCAGCCCCGTGTTCCTGTCCGCGCTGTCGCCGCTCGGCCAGCAGCTGCTGGAGCGCTTCGGCTGGCGCGGCGGCTTCCTGCTGCTCGGCGGGCTCCTGCTGCACTGCTGCGCCTGCGGGGCGGTCATGAGGCCGCCGCCCGGGCCGAGCCTACGACCGCGCAGGGACAGCGCCGGCGACCGCTCGGGGGACGCTCCGGGCGAGGCAGAGGCGGACGGCGCCGGGCCGCAGCTGAGCGAGGCAACCCCCAGGACCCGGCCCCGCCGGCGCCTGCTGGACTTGGCAGTGTGCACCGACCGCGCCTTCGCCGTGTACGCCGTCACCAAGTTCCTGATGGCGCTCGGGCTCTTCGTCCCTGCCATCCTGCTAGTGAACTACGCCAAGGACGCGGGCGTGCCCGACACCGACGCCGCCTTCCTGCTGTCCATCGTGGGCTTCGTGGACATCGTGGCGCGGCCGGCGTGCGGCGCCCTGGCGGGCCTGGCGCGTCTGCGACCGCACGTCCCGTATCTCTTCAGCCTGGCCCTGCTGGCCAACGGGCTCACGGACCTGAGCAGTGCACGCGCGCGCTCCTACGGCGCCCTCGTTGCCTTCTGCATCGCCTTTGGCCTCTCCTACGGCATGGTGGGCGCGCTGCAGTTCGAGGTGCTCATGGCGGCTGTGGGCGCGTCCCGCTTCCCCAGTGCGCTGGGCCTGGTGTTGCTCTTGGAGGCTGTGGCCGTGCTCATCGGACCGCCCTCTGCCGGTGCGCCCCGAGGGAAGAGGGGGTGGCGAGCCTAGTGTCCCTTAGACCGAGGGAAGCTCTCTCCCCGCGTCTCAGATGGAACTTCCAGGGATGAGGGGAATGGGCAGCAGGGTGGGTGGACTCCCCTTCATGGCCAGTTAGTCCCTCCTCCAAGCCGGACCACCCGCTCTGCGTGAGGACAGAAAAGCCGAGGAAGGTGCGGGAAGTAAAGCAACACTGATAGCTGGCCAGGTCTGCCATCCCAAGTAGTTGGCACAAGGCCATCTGAAGCGCAAGTGCTTATTCTCATTTTGCAGATGAGGAAACTGAGGCACAGAGGCTTAGCGCAAGTTGCAGCCCAGAATGAGAGCTTCAGTGTACCTAATGCTAAATGCCCACGCCTTTAGAATGGTGCACCTAGAATGGTGACTGGAATGGGGACAGTATCTTTGGGAAACTGGTGTTGGGACCAGAAACAGAGTGGGGGTGCTCAGCGGGCAGATGGGGAGAAGGAGAAGCACTGGTGTCTTTGTGCAGATGGCCTGCTGGCACTTGTCACCGTCACCCTTAGGAAATCATCGTCATGAGGGTGGTCAGGAAAGGCTTGCTGGAAGATCCCCCAGGTGAAGGCACAGCATGGATGGGCAGGGTTTGTCTGGGGGAACAGCATCCTTATGCAAGCAAGGCAGGAACCAAAACTGGAAAGGGGGGAGTGGGGAACACGAGGGGCTTCCCGGGTTGTCAAGTTATCTTGAAACAGCAGGGAGCCTGCCTTTGAGTCCCAGAGGCCAGAGGGCTGTGGAATGGTGCAGTAATGGGGAGGACACCTTGCAGGGGGCGCAGTCTGCACTGAGATGGGGTGAGCCGCCCGTCCTTCCTTCAGGGCTGGGCTAACTGAGTGCCCTCACTGAGCTCTGTCATCCCACCTGACCCAGTGAGAAGGGCAAAGCCCCTAAGCCAGTGTGTGGGCAGCCCACAAAATCAGCCTGTCCAGGGCTCAAGGAACTGTCTTCCATTTCTTGTGTGAATCTGGGTGGATCTGAGGGGCAGAGGAGGTGCGTGGGGTGAGGAGAATGACCTAGAGAGAGGGTGGAATGCACAGACAAACCACACTTTAGGGGGAAATATTTGCAATTAAGAGATTTTCCTGGTCGGGTGTAGTGGCTCATGCCTGTAATCCTAACACTTTGGGAGGCTGAGGCCAGAAGTTTGAAACCAGCTGGGGCAACATGGCAAAACCCTGTCTCTACCAAAAAAAAAAAAAAAAATTAGCTGGGGTGTGGTGGCATGCACCTCTGGTTCCAGCTACTCAGGAGGCCGAAGTGGGAGAATGGCTTGAACCCAGGAGGTAGAGGTTGCAGTGAGCCAAGATGGCACCACTACATTCCAGCCTAGGGAATGGTGCGAGACCCTGTCTCAAAAGAATAAGAAAATTCCTGAGGCCAGGTGCAGTGGTTCACACCTGTAATCCCAGCACTTTGAGAGGCCAAGTTGGGAGGATCCCTTGAGCTCAGGAGTTCACGACCAGCCTGGGCAACAGAGCAAGACCCCATCTCTGAAAATCCATAATAAAAGAGAGAGAGACAGCCGGGCACGGCTGCTCACGCCTGTAATCCCAGCACTGTGGGAGGCCGAGGCAGGCAGATCACCTGAGGTTGGGAGTTCGAGATTAGCCTGACCAACATGGAGAAACCCTGTCTTTACAGAAAATACAAAATTGGCCGGGCGTGGTGGCACATGCCTATAATCCCAGCTACTAGGGAGGCTGAGGCAGGAGAACTGCTTGAACCTGGGAGGCGGAAGTTGCAGTGAGCCAAAATCATGCCATTGCACTCTAGCCTGGGCAACAAGAGTGAAACTCTGTCTCAAAAAAAAAAAAAAGAGAGACTTTCATAAGTTTGAAAGTAATATGTACAAGTGATAGAAGCCTTGAGAAATAGAGAAGGAAATAAGTCACTGGCCCGCATGCCCCGCCTGTGCTGATGATGGCTCGGTCTGGGGTGCTCATGGGCCTCCTGGGACACAAGGGTGGGAGGACTAAGTCAAGCCCCTGAGGACCAGGGCATTTACATATGGCAACAGCAAGAGGTGGAGGCCCCCAGGAGGGTAGAGCTAAGCCCATGGCCCCTCCCCACTCCCACCCCAGATGCCCCACTGCCAAGCAAGTCACAGGACACTTGTGGGGCTTGAATCAGTGGGAGGAGGGGACGCCTCACCAAAAGCCCCATATCACTTAGGCAATTGAGGTCCAGGGACAGCAAGTGACATTTTTAAGGTTTCAAATGTCAGAACCCACATAGGGTTTTACATTTGTAAAACAGGAATAAAGAGTGGGCATGTGTGTGTCACCCATGAGCCTCACCAAGTCAGTGGCACCACCCTTGACCTGAGAGTGCAGGGAAGTGAGGGGGGGACCCGCAGGGCCTTACCTCTCTACCTTCTCCCTGTCCCCAGGCCGCCTGGTGGATGCATTGAAGAACTACGAGATCATCTTCTACCTGGCAGGCTCTGAGGTGGCCCTGGCCGGGGTCTTCATGGCTGTCGCCACCAACTGCTGCCTGCGTTGTGCTAAAGCTGCCCCAGCAGGCCCAGGCACTGAGGACAGAGCCAGTGACACTGAGGATGCTGAGGCCGAAGGGGACTCTGAGCCCCTGCCTGTCGCAGAGGAACCTGGCAACTTGGAGGCGCTGGAGGTGCTGAGCGCCCGGGGCGAGCCCACAGAACCAGAACCAGAGGCGAGGCTGAGGCTGGCTGCCAAGTCTGTGTAACTCAGGGTGCATCTGGGTGGGGTGGCCCAGTGACTTGGAACACGGCTTCTTGTCTCAGAGGGCCTGGTCCACTGGGAGGCTGGTCTGGGGTGGTCACTCCCGGGGTCCACGTCTGGGCTCCAGTTGATCCCCTGGGTGTCTGGGAACTGCCTCCCTCATCTGTGTCCCAAGTTCCACCAGGCCGTGCCCCATTGCCAGTGAAGCCGCTGTGCAGCAACAGGAAACTGTTGATAAAGCTCAGCTGAACGACAGAAGGTTCTGTTCCTGCGCCTCCGCCCAGGCTCTGGCTACCACCTGAGTTGGGGGTTGGGGTGGCAGGAGGGAGTCCGGGAGGTCTCTCTCCAGGCCCCCGAAGCCGGCTTCTAGGTAGGCAGTGTTGGGAGGAAGCGTCAGAGATGGATGAAGAGACCCATCGTTCCCAGGTGTAGACACAAGGGGCTGGGTGGGCACAGGGCTCAGGGGCACGGGGCTGGGTGGGCAGAGTGCCTGGCTCCTGCTCAGCCCCACTGCTCAGAGCTGTCTGCTGAAGCCCCCCTCACTGGCGTCTGCCTTTTCCAGTGGAGGGAATGAGGGGTTGGCAGCAACTAGGGCTCAAGGTTGGGGGCTGCTTGCAGGAGGCGGGCCCGAGGGGTCTGAGAGGGCTCAAAGTTCGGTTTGAATCCCAGCCCGGCTGCTTGCTTTGCTCACTGTGGGCTGAGCACACGACTCCGTCCCTGGGGTCCTGGGGGGGGGGGGGGACGAGGCGCTCAGTAACAGCATGGGCCCTGCTGCCTTCCACTAGGTGGCCATGTCCCCTCACCTTCCCAGAGGGCATCTCTCCCCCTACAGGATAAACTTGGGTGTCCAGGGCCAGGGGCTTTTGCTCTGGACACTGTGCTGGCAACCAGGTCATCCGCTGATCCCAGCACCTGCCTTCTCCCTACGGAGTGTCCCACATCTCCCTCACACTTTGACATCTGACCTCCTGCACTTGGATCCAGGTGCAGGAATCTGGCAAGATGCGATCTATTCCCTCTACGCATTTATCCTCCTCCCATACATCACACCCCCTTTCTTTGCCTCCCTCTGAATCATTAGCGTGGTGAACAGGCCCCTGCAGAGGAAGCCGCCTTCCCTCCGCAAACTCCCCTTGCCTTCCAGCCCAGCCCAGGACCCCCCCCCCCCCCACTGGTCCCTGCTGGCCCTCATATTCCATCCAGGCCCCAGGAAGGTCTGGGGAGCCTCACAGATGCTTGGCCACCTTCTGCTTATACAGCCTATGGCTTCCCCTGTGCCACTAGAGCAGCAACTACATTTGACTTTGTTTATTTTATTTTATTTATTGAAACGGAGTCTCGCTCTGTTGCCCAGGCTGGAGTGCAGTGGCACAAGCTCGGCTCACTACAAGCTCCGCCTCCCAGGTTCACAGCATTCTCCTGCCTCAGCCTCGGGAATAGCTGGGACTACAGGGGCCCGCCACCACACCCAGCTTATTTTTTGTATTTTTAGTGGAGACGAGGTTTCACCATGTTAGCCAGGATGGTCTTGATCTCCTGACCTCGTGATCCGCCCACCTTGGCCTCCCAAAGTGCTGGGATTATAGGCGTGAGCCACAGCGCCCAGCCCTTTTGACTTTAACACTTAAGAGTGCTTACTCTGTGCCAAGCCCTGTTCTAAGCCCTTTCTAGATGTTCATTTAATCTCCTAACAAGCCAATGAGGTAGGTGCCACACTTCAGATAGGGAAACTGAGGCCCAGGTGATCAGGAACCCAGGCTGTCAGTTCCAGCCTGTGCCCTTGGCCTCCACTCTGGCTGCCCCCTTCAGGGACGTGGTGAGGTCTGTCTGATGGCTCTGCAGGGACCCAGGTGGGCTCCTGGTGACAGCCGGCCCCTCCTCTATGTCCCACCCTTGCCAAGCCTCCCATTTGGGTTTGTGCCCAGCACTGTATGCTCAAAGCTCAAACCCTTTTTCCATCCTGGACTCAGCCCACCTCGCACACCCTCTTGCCCCCTCCCATTATCAGGATGGCCATATTCATCGTCCAAACTGGAACACGTTAGAGTGACAAGGGCCACTATGACTGATCACACCAGGCCGAGGCTGGCCAGCAGAAGCAGAAGCGGCCGCCCTGTTTCTGCCTCTCTGCAGATACTCCCCATGGCCTCTCTCCACACCTCTCTTCCCACAGCCCTTTCCCCATCGCCCGGAAGCACAGGTGCACCTGGAGTCAGCACTTACCCCTTACCACCCTCCCCTACTTGGGGGCTCAGTCGCCCTGGCTCCACGTCTGCCCTTCTCTTCCCCAAAGGTTTATTTCCTGTTGGAAGCACAGAAAGGTCACAGATTGGGGGCAGGGGGCGGGGAGGGTGAGACAGAAAAGGCTCCACAAAGCAGAAAGCTTTGGAGGCAGGTGGCAAAGTCAGGCCTTCAGGACAGATCTGAGTTAAATCCCACTGTGTCCCCACACATGGTGTGGCCTTGGGGAGGATCTTTCTCTGAGCCTGAAATCACCAGCGGTAAGGGGACCACAGTGCTAGCCCTGCAACGCTTCAGTGAGGCATACGTGACACACAGCGAGGGCACTATGGTGGAGGAGAGGGGCAGACGAGGAGGGGCTGAAGCCACTGCGACCACTGCGCCATCCAGGTTTGTTTATTCGATACAGGCCCAGAGCCCAGCCCTCTTTCAGAGAAGTGGCCAAGCTAGGGGAAGAGAATAAATAAAGGCCGCGGAGGTGTCATGGGGACTGGACCGGCTGGTCTGGGACGAGGCAAGGGTGCCCAGGAGACACTGGCCCCAACCTCAGCTGTCCACTGCCGGCCCCACTCCCGGCAGGCTCCAGGGGCAGTGCGAGTGCCCACAAGGAGCAGGGCCCGGACTCCTGCCACCTCTAAGTCCTTTCTTTTCCTTCCTGCCCTCCCTCTCCTTCCTAAGGCAGGTCCAGAGACCAAGCTCTCCCTCTGGCCGGGGAGCCGGGAGGGGAGGGAGGGTGGAGGGGCCAGTGTCCAGGTCCCAGGCCATGACCCTGGTGCCTGTCCTGGGCAGGAGCCCAGGTTCACTGTGAGAGGACAGAGGAGCAGGGAGGCAGGCGCCCCAAGCCAGCAGGCCTTTATGCGTCGCCCCCTTGCTTGGCGGCCCCACCCCGCTCCCAGGCTCAGTCCTCCCAGGCACCCTGCCCCCAGTGCCATACCCGCAGGGCACTCAGGAGTCACACCAGCTTCCACCCTTGTCCAAGGGCCCAGCAGCCCCTCGTGTATCCCTGGAGGGCTCCCCAGCTGCCGTGTCCTCCTCCTCCTCCTCCTCCTCCCCATCTGTGAACTCCTCCTGGTTGAGGCCGTAGGCCAGTGTGGTGTGCGCCAGGTCCACCTCGATGGGGAAGACGTCGGCATTCCGCAGAACCGCGTAGCAGTCGTTGTAGTATTTAGACATGGTGGACACGAGGCGCTGCAGCTGGAACACGATGTCCTGGACTGGGGTGGGAGGTCGGGAGACAGGCAGCAGTGGGCTCTGGCTGCCTGCCTCAGGGAGGAGACTCTCCCAGCCCACCCGGCCCACCTCTGGTCTCCTCTGGGCTTCCCACTCGGGCACTTCCCTGATCCCTCAGGACCCGGCAAGGGGCGGAGGCAGGGGCTGCCCAGCCCGGGGCCTCCCAGCTCCCAGTTCAGGGAACGCAGGAGGCTGCAGGGTAAATGGTTCATGGACGGCCGCCCACGGAGCCCAGATGCACAGGCCAGTCCCACCCAGGCCAGACTCTGGGCAGCTGGCTGGGCTCCTGGAGGGGGTTCACATCTGGGCCGTGGCCTGGCCCTGAGACCTCAGGTGAGTACCTTACCCCTCTGGGCCTCAGTTTTCCCACCTCTGAAATGAAGAGCGGACGGGAAGGAGGGCGGCGCTCACCGTGCTTCTGGTCCAGCAGTTCCATCTTCTCCAGCACGTCCTTGCGCATCTGGGAGAAGCGGGCGCGCGCCTCCTGGCGGCAGCGCAGGATCAGGCGGTACTCGTAGTTGCCGGTGCTCACCCGGTAAAGGGGCTCGCCTAGGGCCTGGGGCGGGGGTGGGACAGGAGGGCCTGCTCAGGGACAGCCTCGCCCCGCACCCCACCGCGCTTTCAAAGCCACCGCGGTTCCTCATTCCCGAGACCTCACTTCTGAGACTTCAGTGTTCCTTAGAAGCACTCAGTGATAGCTTTGAAGAGAGGAAAACACCAAACCCACACCTCTGCCACATTCAATGAGCATTGGCCACAAGATGGATCCCGACGGCAAAAACATCAAAAACTTAAAAGCGCCTCGTAGGACTGAAGAAAATCCGATTTTCCCTCCAAGAGCCCCCCAGACTGAGGAAGTGGTTCCCTGGCCAGGTGCCCAGCACCCCGAGGCCCAGGGGGACTGGGGAGAGTGGCCCCAAATCGCCAGCAACCAGAGTCCAGCCAAGTCCCCCAGGTCTCTCCCAGGTTGGCCTGAGCCACCTGCTATCCCCGGCAGATCAGGTGGGGGAAGGTAGGAGCCCCCCACCCCTCCAACACTCACAATGCAGCTGTATTCCTCGTCATCCATCTCCTTCACCTTCAGGCAGTACGACTGTGTGAGACAGGTGAGGCTGTCAAAGTGGCCACCCCTACCCCAGGCCCCCAGCTCCACCCCCCATCACCCACCCGCATCGGGAGAGGCTGGCACAGGTGTCCAGGGAGTCCCAGAGAGGGCAGCAGCAGGTGACTGAGGCATGAGGCTGGGGGATGACCAGGGCCTGAGGCTTAGGCGGCCCAGAGTTGACCAAACTCAAGGCCCAAGAGATGCTTTGGGAAAAAAGGGGTCTGTCATTAAAGAAGCTTAGGAAGACCCTTGAAAATTCACACTGCACATGGGCCTATCAAAAGCTCTGAAAAGTCCTGCAGCAAAGGAAACTTGGCTTGCTTAATGGAGCATTTTCTCTCAATTCATTTGACTATAGAATAATTAAATGTAAAACTCACGAACATTCACTGACACCCACTTTATACTCACTCACCTAGTCTAACCCATTGTTTAAAGGCAACAAACCCCAAGGGGTCAGAGTGCACAGAGCAAGAGCCATGCCCACCCCAGGCTCTCAGATGCTTCTTTGTGCAGGCGCATCAGGGCTTCGGATGCACCTCCCTGGGTCCCTGGGCCCACGCTTCGAGCAGACATGCTGTCGGCTCTGGCTAGCCTCGCTTGCTGCGGCGTGGCTGACTGAAGTGGGGCAGATCTCCAGAGTGAGCGCCCGCCCTAGCAGCCTGGGCACCTGGACTACTCACCAGGTACTCAAACTTCACGTCCAGGTACTTCTTGATAGTGAGGCGAGTGTCTGGGATGGCTTTGTTGAGGTACGTGTTCAGGTCCGTCAGCATCTGGAAGAAGGTGGGTAGATGCTGAGGCTGTCACGGCAGGGAGTGCCAGGGTGACAAGAATGGCAATGATGCATCACCCCTGCTGGTGGACTCAACCGTCAGAGCCAGACAGTGCTCCCTGATCCCTTGTCTCTCTCAAGGATGAGAAGACTAGTGCCAGGCCCAGGGCAAGCTGTGACTCAGTGGCGAGCCAGGGTCAGAAGCCCACCCAGAGGTCAATGGCAAGGCCCAAGGAGGCGCAGTGACTCACCCATAGTCCACTGTGTGGGCGACCGAGCCAGAGGCTCTACCCAGGCACAGGACTCCAGCATCGGACCTTCTCTGCAAGCCACACTCTCCCCTCCCCACCCTCACATGCCAGACACACGCGTGCTCAACAGGACCTACCGGCTTGATGGTTTTCAGAAGCCGAATGCCAAACTTCTCGATGCTGCGGTGGGCATCGGCGAACTTCACAAAAGCCTCGCTTGCAGCTGGCTGGGGCTCCCGAACCCCAATCACGGAGAACACGTCCCCAAAGGCTGCAGGACAAGTTTGCCTTGAAGGCTGCCCCTACTTGGCCCCCTAATGGAGAAGCCAGGGATTTGTTGGGGAGAAGCAGGACAGCAGGCCTGGCAGGCTGGAGGCCAATGTCTGCACAGGGTCTACACCTCCAAGAGAGCTGGTCTAAACCCCCTGAAGGAGCTGAGTCTACACCCGGAGGAAACTGAACTGACACCTCCAAGAGCTAGTCTATTCCCCCGAAAGTCCTGAGTGTACACACCAAGGGAGTTGGCCCTCATTTCCCAGAGGGACCAGCGAGAGAAGGCTGGGTCAAGGTTTGAGGAGGTGGTGTCGCCTGAGGCAGAACACTGGTCCGAGTCTAGACACCTGGATTGGAACACCAGCTCCACCACTCAGGAGCGGTGTGGCCCTTTCCTCAGTCTGGGCTTCATTTTCTGCAGATAGCTGGGGTCAGCTGCAGTCGGCCTGCCCAGAGTTACAGGTTTGTCAGAAATATAAATAAGCAAGGGCCGTGTGCACTGCCAGTGGCAGTGTGAAGACAGGGTGAGGCCTGTCCATCGTTGCGGCCCTTAAAAGGCCAGCTAATCTAGACGCTCCCTGCAGGCCCATCGCAAATCCCAGCACCTGAGACCAGGCCCAGCCCAGAGCTGGCCTGAGGTCAGGCGCTGTGGGTCTGACCCACCTCAGCATGGGAGTGAGAGGCCCCAGGGACTGCCCAGGATCACACCACAGGTTTGGGGGATGCCATTACCCCGGTGAGTCTGCGACAGCTCATAAAAGGCCCGTAGGAGGTTCTTGGTGTGTTCCGTCATCCCTGTGGGAGAGACCGAGTGATGGGAATGGGGACGCATGGTGGGGACCACACTGGCCCAGGGCAAGGCCTCCAACTGCCCACCCCACCTGAGGCCTCTGCTAGGCCCTGGTACACAGCCTTTCCCAACCACCCAACCACGGCCCAGGGGTAAAAGCTCAGTCCAACCTACCCCGTGAGCAGCCCCATCAGATAGGGGCACCAGGATTTTGTAAGATGCAGGGGCACACAGCCTGCTGTGGACTTTAGCCCTGGGACAGCATGGGATTCTGGGGGACTCTCGCCATGTTTACAGGTGCTATTCTCTGAATTTTTATGAGTGTCAGATTTTTTTCTTTTGAGATGGAGTCTTGCTCTATTGCCCAGACTAGAGTGCAGTGGTGTGATCTTGGCTCATGGCAACCACTGCCTCCCTGGTTCAAGCGATTCTCATGCCTCAGCCTCTCGAGTACTGATTACAGGCACGAGCCATCATGCCCGGCTAATTTTTGTATTTTCAGTAGAGATGGGGTTTCACCATGTTGGCCAGGCTGGTCTCAAACTCCCGATCTTAAGTGATCCGCCCGCCTCAGCCTCCCAAAGTGCTGGGATTACAGGCGGGAGCCACCGCGCCTGGTCCCTCGGTTATTTTTAAATTCAGAAGAAGTATATATATATTTTTAAGAACTCTTAATGCCCATGGTCCTAGGATTTTGTAGGTTGGTATTCCTAGTGCCAGCAACCCCACTGCCACTCTGCTGACAGCGTGCTCCCTGGGGTAGAGCCAGTGCCGGGATGAGGCCACCCCGACCCACCTTTGTACAGCTCGGCGGTCCGCTCCAGCTCCTCTAGCCTCTTGACAAGCCCATCTGTGGGGTTTCAAAGAAGAGGGGAGGTCAGTGGGCTCAGCAAGCCACAGGAGGCCCAGCGCCAGGCTGGGGAGGGGAGAGGCAGCCCCAGAGGAGAACCAGGATGGGAAAGATCGGGGGTCCCAGGGAGGGGGATTTGGCACCTCAGGTCAGCTGGGTTCAAAGGTGTTTTGGAAATGACTAGGCCCTGCTCATGGCCAGCGGAGGGTCCCTGCCTAGCAGGCGAAGCCCCTGCACTTCTATCACAAAGTCTGCTGGCAGCCGGGGAGGAAGGCTGGCAGGAGCCATAGGAATGGAGATGGAGCAGCCAGGCCGCCAGCGCAGGCAGGACGTGGTCCCTGCCTCCCAAGCACACAGATGGCTCAGAAGGGAAAATGCAACTTGGGGAGGGAAGGGGAAATTCAGGAAGGCTGAGAGAGCTCACACTGGGAAGAGGCCTTGGTGATCATATTCATTGGTTTAACTGATGTTTCTTGAGCACCTACTGTGTGCCAGCCAGCATGTCAGGCTCACTTTGAGCCAAGCCTTGCTCTCAAGGCTCAAAGCTCAGCAGAGAAGCCAGCCCAGTGGCCGGGTGATGGGTAGCGGTGTGATGGTGAGGGCTGCAGGGGAGGGGTGGGGCAGTCGGGCGCTCTCTGCTCCCCAGTCTCCTGTGCTGACCTGGGTCAGGGTTTTTGAGCAGAAGCGGGGAGGAGCAGAGGCTGTGTTCAGGCCTCTCTGGGCAGGGAGGAAGCTATGCGACAGGCTGTCAGGGGAGGAAGGGAGCACTTCAGAGGTCTTGGTGAGGCTTTGGCCACCTTGTGGCCTCCAGGCCTGGGCTCCCCAGAGCCTTAGCACCCGGCCAGCCGGCAGGAAAGGAGCCATGTAAGCGTCGTGCTGTTGTTTTTAGCTGGGTCATGGGACATCATGAGAGCTTCAATTTTAGAAACCCTATTTAAGGCCAGGGAAATTGCAAGGTTTGGGGGGAAAAACACAACAACCAGTTCTAATTTAATCTCAACGGCTGGTAACTACAGTAACAGGGATTTATAGGCACCAGGAGGCTGAAAATAGCAGCCGCCACTTTTGTACACCATTTGGAACAAGCTCAGACCCCACCCCCACTTCCCTAGCCAATAAAGCCCAATGTGCCCAGCTGAGCCTACAATTTCTAGAGGTATTTATATCAACCCCACACGCACACTGCAGAGCTGCTGCTATTTTTAAACTCGGACTAGCGACGGTAGGAGTGGGACCGAGTGTTTCGTTGGCCACCCCGGGGAGGGGAAGTGTGTGCGCATGTGTGCATGCGTGTGTAAATGTGCATGTACACGCCTCCCTGCTCGCCTGGGCAGCCACCTCGAAGGGAGGACCTGCTGAGGCAAGGGCAGCAGCGCCACCTCCTGGACAAAGGAGGCATGAGGTAGGCAGCGAGAGTGCTGGGGTGAGGGGTAAGGGGGCTGAGGGCAGGGGCAGAGGCACCTCCCCACACTGAGTCTGTTTCCCCATCTGTGACCTGAGGGACACTGGCTAGGACAGCCCAGCTGACAGCTGTGGACACTCCAGGAGCTGGAGAGGCCTCTGGGGATGCAGAGATGGTGACTTCTCAGCTCCACGGGCAGAGGCCAGGGTCAGGCCCACAGGACCCATAGCAGCTTGGTGGGCAGCCATGATGCCCCTTCCATCTTCCCAACCTGGGCTTGAGTCCCCAGGGCCCAAGCTGGGTGGGAAGAGACTCACCATTGCAAAGGATGGCCCGGCTCAGGCCCAGAGCATCTGCAGTCCCTGAACTCATGTTCTCCACCAGCCGGTGCTTGACTTTCTTCAACACTGAGAGGGGGACGAAGGACCTGGTGAATCTGTGGCTGCCCAGAGGCCATCCCTGCCCCCATCCACACCACCATTCACAGGGAGCATCCCACAGGGGGCAGAAGGACTGCTGGGGGTGGCTGTGAAGTGGGGAATGTCCAGCGGGGAGGTCCTAGGTCCTTGCCCTATTCCCTCTGCTTTGCAGAGGTGCTGGCAGTCTGGGCAGTTGAACACGGAGGGCTTCGCCCAGGGCCTGCTGCACATCAGCTGGTGGTCCTGAGAGCCCAGTGCTGCCCAGGCTCCGCACCGGCCAATGGAAGCCAAGGAGGCCTCTTCCCTCCTCTGTGTCACATCAGGACCTAGGGTGTCGCATAAAGGGGAAGGGGAGAAGAGGGGCCCCTGGGCTGGTTATGTGAAAGTAATGGGCGCCATCAATGACCATGAAGTTCGGAGCCCAGACTCAGTTACTGCATCTCACAAGCTTAGTCCTAGGAAGGGGACTTAGTCCTGTGTTGGAACGAAAGGGTTTCGGAGGAAGCTCCTGGACAGATCCAGTCTGCCCTTAGCCCTTTGGCCTCTGGCCCTAGGGTGTATGAAGAGGGCTGCTGGGCTCCGGAGCTGAGAGACCTGGGTGTGCGCTCACTAGGGGCTGCAGAGCGGCCGGTCCAGAGGACTCGAAGCTGCTGTCCAGCTCTTGAGTCCTAAAGTTTCTACAGAACCAAGGCTCAGCCCCTCTAACAGGAGGGACCTTCTCCCAGGACGCAGACCCTCTGCCCAGTGCCTGAGCTCCAGTTCAGATCCAGAGTCCCTGGGAGCTGAGGGCAGGAGAGGCCAGGGAGGAGTGCGGTAGTGCTAGAGGTCATGGGGTGCCAGGCCAGGGTTGGGTTGCTCTCCCTTTATGAAGAGGGAGGCCCTGGGCCGTGGAAGCCAAGGCGATGGCTGGCAAAGGACAACCCTAGGGTAGCAAGTTCCCAGAGGAGGTGGCCGAAGTGGGGAGGTAGGGGTGAAACCTGGGGGAGTGAGAAACCAGGGACAGAGTACAGGAACAGATGCAGGGAGAGCACCGGGGGTCCTCCCAGGCCTTTCAGATTTGCTTGGTCAGAAGTCAGAGCCCACAGCCATGTAACTCTGGATTCTCCTGTCACAAAGGGGAGGGCAGGGATGGCTGGGGCACTTCTCCGTTGGGCCAGGGCCCATCCAGGGAGGCTGCTGGATACCCGTAACTGCTCTGACCAGCTTACCAATGTCCAGGGACATGCCCTGCTTGGGGTCCGCCTGCAGCTTGTTGTAGTGGATGGTCACCTCCCCCTGGAAGAGCAGCACACACAGACTAGTGAGGGAGGCTCCAGACCCTGAGCCCTTCCCCGCCAAGACTGTTCTGGACTTGAGAATCCTGAGCCCAAGGCCGGGCACGGTGGCTCACACCTGTAATCCTAACACTTTGGGAGGCTGAGGCGGGCAGATCACTTGAGGTCAGGAGTTTAAAACCAGCCTGAGCAACATGACAAAACCCCATCTCTACTAAAAATACAAAAATTAGCTGGGTATTGTGGCGCGTGCCTGTAGTCCCAGCTACTCAGGAGACTGAGGCACAAGAATCACTTGAACCAGGGAGGTGGAGGTTGCAGTGAGCTGAGATTGCACCATTGCACTCCAGCCTGGATGACAGAATGAGATTCCGTCTCAAAAAAAAAAAAGAATCGTAAGCCCCAGTAAGGGGACAGGCTGAGAGCCGTGACATGGCCCCACCTTGTGACCCTGTCTGCTCCCGGGCCCCTCCGTTTCTACTCTACATCTAAGCCCTGGGGAATCAGTGGGGACAGGGCCTGCATAGGGCCCACAGCCCGGTCTCTGATGTCTTGTGCTTTGGCCAGGGCAGGCTCTCCTTCTTCCCTCCCCAGGCAAACCACACTCCAAGCCTTTGCCATGTCCTTTCCCTACACTGATTATTCCCTCCTCCCCCGCAAACCACCCCATCCCCAGGAATCCCTCTACTCATTGAACAGCTACATCTGAGCACTTGCTCGGTGCCTGGTGCTAGCGCACCAAGGGGAAGGGGCAGGGGCAGCCCCAGTTCCCAAGGCTGATGCAAATCAGGGAATGACACAAACCACTTTCTAACGACTGCTCAGGAGACACAGGCTTCTCCCAAGAGGACTTCCCTGAGCACGGGAGGCTACTGTGTTCACTCTCATCCTTGCAAACCAAAAACCCTTGAACTTGGGACCACATTCATCCAAATATAAAACAGGATTTAAAAATCAAGTCCCAAAGGGAAACCAAAATGAGAGATGCGATCAGAGTCAGAGGTGGGGTGTGAACTGCTCCCCCAGAATAAAACACAGGCGTGCTCAGGGGCCACCCACAGGGAGCAGCTGTGGGCCCGCGGCAAGCGGGCTGCAGCGGGAATCGGGCCCGGGCTCCAGTTCAGCTGTGTGACCACAAGCAGGTCACTCCCCGCCTCTGGACACCTGTAAGACGGAAGAGTAATCCCTGCCCAAGCACCCAAACAGGGGAGCTGGGCCAATGCTGCATCCTTGTCATGGCTGTGTGCAAACACAAAGAGCTCTTGTCCTCACGGGCAACCTGAGGAGCTGGTGTGTGACCAAGCCTGAGAGGACAGGGAGGGACCTGACGAGCAGAGATGGGGAGGGGGGAAGGGGCTGCCGAACAGGGCACACACAACCCAACTCGGCCAGAACAAGACCCCCTGCACCTGTTCCCGTGATCAGTTCTTCTGCCTAACAGGTTACGCCTGGGGCAGTGATACCCAGACCATGTAGAGTGGCAGCTGGGGCAGTGATACCCAGACCATGTAGAGTGGCAGCTGGGGCAGTGATACCCAGGCCATGTAGAGTGGCAGCTGGGGCAGTGATACCCAGACCATGTAGAGTGGCAGCTGGGGCAGTGATACCCAGACCATGTAGAGTGGATGCCTGGGGCAGTGATACCCAGGCCATGTAGAGTGGCAGCTGGGGCAGTGATACCCAGGCCATGTAGAGTGGCAGCTGGGGCAGTGATACCCAGACCATGTAGAGTGGATGCCTGGGGCAGTGATACCCAGGCCATGTAGAGTGGCAGCTGGGGCAGTGATACCCAGGCCATGTAGAGTGGCAGCTGGGGCAGTGATACCCAGGCCATGTAGAGTGGCAGCTGGGGCAGTGATACCCAGGCCATGTAGAGTGGCAGCTGGGGCAGTGATACCCAGGCCATGTAGAGTGGCAGCTGGGGCAGTGATACCCAGGCCATGTAGAGTGGCAGCTGGGGCAGTGATACCCAGGCCATGTAGAGTGGCAGCTGGGGCAGTGATACCCAGGCCATGTAGAGGGGATGCCTGGGGCAGTGATACCCAGGCCATGTAGAGTGGCAGCTGGGGCAGTGATACCCAGGCCATGTAGAGCGGCAGCTGGGGCAGTGATACCCAGACCATGTAGAGCGGCAGCTGGGGCAGTGATACCCAGGCCATGTAGAGTGGCAGCTGGGGCAGTGATACCCAGGCCATGTAGAGTGGCAGCTGGGGCAGTGATACCCAGGCCATGTAGAGTGGCAGCTGGGGCAGTGATACCCAGGCCATGTAGAGTGGCAGCTGGGGCAGTGATACCCAGGCCATGTAGAGGGGATGCCTGGGGCAGTGATACCCAGGCCATGTAGAGTGGCAGCTGGGGCAGTGATACCCAGGCCATGTAGAGTGGCAGCTGGGGCAGTGATACCCAGGCCATGTAGAGTGGCAGCTGGGGTCTCAATGGGCCTTGCTGCTTCCTTTTTACAGCAGATCTCTAAGCTCCAGCCCCAGGCCCCGATTTGTCTTATGGCTAAAGGGGCTGGAATAGGAGAATGTACAGGATGGGAATATTCCTGCCTACAGCAAGGAAGGAGAGAAGCAGGGACCACTCAGGAGCAGGACAGGAGGATAAAGGGGAGAGAGGATGGAGCAGCGGCTGGCCTGGGTTAAGGCAGGAAGGGGGGACTATCAGGGGTGCAAGAACCCGGAGGACAGAAGTAGGGCTGAGGGAGGTGGCTGCAACCCTTGGCCAAGCTCAACTCACAGTGGGGACCCCTGCCCCCAAGACTTCTAAATCACCCCGCGTCTGCACACTGCCTGCACATCAGTTCTTTCACAATATTGGTTTCCTGAGACTCGCTAGCAGCCACATCGCTAGGAAATGGCAAAGGGGCTGCATGCTCATTTTGGGAGAGGCCAGGATGCCGCCTGCCTTTCCAGGAGGGAGTGTCCCTGCAGAGAGGCCTGGGCCTGTAGCAGCAGGGGTGGGGGAAAGCGGGGGCAGACAGTGTGTGACTCTGGTCCATAGAGCAGAAGATCAGCTGGCCTGGGATGGGGGTTCTCTGGGTGTCAATAAGCCCAGGAGGCTGCGTGGGACCGAAAGTTCCTACAAGATGGGGAAAGGGTGTTCTTCCTTCTCTCTTAGCCCTCGCAGGCCCAGCATGACCCGGCTGACATTACTGGGTGTCTACTGACCCAGGTAGGATCACCTTGGACTTTTAGCTTCAGCTCCAGTGCTGACTGGGACACATGGGCTTGCCTGAGGGACGGTTCCGAATCTGTCAGCTCCCCGGGAGCTCACAGGGACCTTGTGGTCTTGCTGCCCACTCTCTTGCCAAGGTTCAGCACAAGTCCTGGAGCACGATTACTATTTATTGAATGAATGAGGGATGGACGAGGGAGGCTGGAGTGTGACCCTAACCCTGCACGTGCCAAGGAAGGGGGCAGTGAGGGCTGATACCCCCTTGCAGGCCTGATGGGGCCTCTGGCAGCCTGGAGGCCTCAGAAGCATGTGTGGCTGCCTCTGGACACCTGCTCTGCAGCAGCCCTTACCTTCACCTCCTGAATCATCTTCGCCACCTCCACCTTGGTTTTCCCTTTGATTGACCTGCCATTGACACCGGTGATCTCATCGCCAGCTGCCACTGTGCCGTCCAAGGCTGCTGGGGTGTTGTCAAATACCTGTGGGTGCATAAGGAGAGTGGTGGGGGAAGAAAGGGAGGGTTAAGATGGAACCTGGGAGGACACCTGACCACAGCCTGGCCCTGTCTTCCACTCTACTGCTCTGCTCTTGTTTTTTGAGAACACGTCTCACCACCCGGGCTGGAGTGCAGTGGCGTGATCACAGCTCACTGTGGCATTGAACTCCTGGGCTCCAGCAATCCTCCTGCCTCAGATATATAGTCAAATGATTTTTTTTTTTTTTTTTTTGAGTCGGAGTTTCGCTCTCATTGCCCAGGCTGGAGTGCAATAGTGTGATCTTGCTCACCACAACCCCTGCCTCCCAGGTTCAAGCAATTCTCCTGCCTCAGCCTCCCGAGTAGCTCGGATTATAGGCATGCACCACCACGCCTGGCTAATTTTGTATTTTTCGTAGAGACAAGGTTTCTCCATGTTGGTCAGGCTGGTCTCGAACTCCCGACCCCAGATGATCCACTTGCCTCGGCCTCCCAAAGTGCTGGGATTACAGGCATGAGCCACCACACCCAGCGTCAAATGATTTTTGACAAGGGTGTCAAGAACATTCAGTGGGGAAGGACAGTCATTTCAACAATGGTATGTTAAAAATGAAGTTGACACTACCTAACACCATATACAAAAATTAACTCAAGGCCAGGCGCAGTGGCTCACACCTATAATTCCAACACTCTGGAAGGCCAAGGCAGGCAGATCACCTGAGGTCAGAAGTTCGAGATTAACCTGGCCAACATGGAGAAACCTTGTCTCTATTAAAAATACAAAAATTAGTGGCCGGGCACGGTGGCTCAAGCCTGTAATCCCAGCACTTTGGGAGGCCGAGACGGGAGGATCACGAGGTCAGGAGATCAAGACCATCCTGGCTAACACGGTGAAACCCCATCTCTACTAAAAATACAAAAAACTAGCCGTGCGAGGTGGCAGGGCGCTTGTAGTCCCAGCTACTCGGGAAGCTGAGGCAGGAGAATGGCGTGAACCTGGGAGGCGGAGCTTGCAGTGAGCTGAGATCCGGCCACTGCACTCCAGCCTGGGCGACAGAGCAAGACTCCGTCTCAAAAAAAAAAAAAAAAAAAAAAAAAAAATTAGCTGGGCATGGTGGTGGGCGCCTGTAGTCCCAGCCACTCAGGAGGCTGAGGCAGGAGAATTGCTTGAACCTGAGAGGCAAAGGTTGCAGTGAGCCAAGATCATGTCACTGCACTCCAGCCTAAGCAACAGAATGAGACTCTGTCTCAAAATAATAATAATAATAATAATTAACTCAAAATTGATTAAAGACCTAAATGTAAAAGTTAAAACTATAAAACTCAGAAAAATGCCTAGCCCAAAAGCTTCACGACATTCGATTTGACAGTAATTTCTTGGATATGACACCTAAGACCCAAGTAATAAAAGAAAAACTAAATAAATAGAACAAATTTTCAAACTGGTACATCAAAACACACCGTCCAGTCTGGACAATGTGGCAAAACCCACTCTCTACAAAAAATACGAAAATTAGCTGGGCATGGTGGTGTACGCCTGTAGTCCCAGCTACTTGGGAGGCTGAGGTGGGAGGATAGCTTGAGCCTAGGAAACAGAGGCTGCAGTGAGCTGAGATCCCATCACTGTACTCCAGCCTGGGCAACAGAGTGAGACTCTGTCTCAAAAAAAAAAAAAAAAAAAAGGGCCGGGCGCGGTGGCTCAAGCCTGTAATCCCAGCACTTTGGGAGGCCGAGACGGGCGGATCACGAGGTCAGGAGATCGAGACCATCCTGGCTAACACGGTGAAACCCCGTCTCTACTAAAAACTACAAAAAACTAGCCGGGCGAGGTGGCGACGCCTGTAGTCCCAGCTACTCGGGAGGCTGAGGCAGGAGAAGGGCGTGAGCCCGGGAGGCGGAGCTTGCAGTGAGCTGAGATCTGGCCACAGCACTCCAGCTTGGGTGACAGAGCGAGACTCCGTGCCAAAAAAAAAAAAAAAAAAAGAAAGAAAAAAGAGAAGAGAAGAAAAGAAAAGAACATTATCAACAGTGTAAAAAGGCAACCCACAGAATGGGAGAAAATATTTGCAAATCACATTTTTGATAAGGGATTAATATCCAGAATATATACAGAATTCCTAAAACTCTGTTTTCTTTTTTTCCTCTTAGCTGATTATGCTTGTAGAGAATTCCTAAAACTCAACAACAAAAACCAATCTAATTCAAAACTAGACCAAGGGCTGGGCACGGTGGTGCACATCTGTAATCCCAGCATTTTGGGAAACTGAGGTGGGAAGATTGCCTGGGCAATATGGCAAAACTCTGCCTCTACCAAAAACAAAAAATACAAAAATAAGCCAGGAATGGTGGTGTGTGCCTGTAGTCCCAGCTACTCAGGGGGCTGAGGTAGGAGGATAGCTTGAGCCTAGGAGGTTGAGCCGTGATCATGCCACTGCACTCCAGCCTGGGCGACAGAGCAAGATCCTGTTTCAAAAAAAAAAAAAAAAAAAAAAAGTTAAGATGGTAAATTTTACCACAATAAAAAAAATAGAAAAAAACAGAACAGAGAATACAGAAAGCAGGATGTCATCATCAAGATACATGACAAGAAAGACACGGTGTTCCCAATGACATCACCCTCTGAGGATCTGGCACAATAAAAAAAGCCTGTGCCTGCAGCTATCATCACGACTCTTCCCAACACCAGAGACAAAAAGAAGGTCCTCAAAGTCCTCACAGATCGGAAATAAAACACATCACAAATAAAGGCTCACAAATAAGAATGGCAATAGCCATGTGACAGCAAAGGATAATGTGACAAGGCCATCACGCTTCACACAGGAATTACTGTCAACCTTGACATTCATTCTTGAATCTGATGAGCCAAAATGTCAACTGAAAGGAATATGGGAACCACAATGACCAAATTAGGCAGACCTGAGGTCTCAAAAAATTGACATCCCACGTGCCCTTTCTCAGAAAGCTACAGGAGGATATTCTCCACGGGAGATCAGGGAGTAAACCAGGAAAGGGACCCCCAAGATGGGGGAATCCAAAGAGGAGGGGTAGGGGGAGGGCACAAAGGGGAGAAACTACAGGGCAGAAAACAGACTGAAAAAGATGGGGCCAGGCACAGTGGCTCACGCCTGTAATTCCAGCATTTTGGGAGGTGGAGGCAGGCGGATCACTTGAGGTCAGGAGTTCAAGACCAGCCCGGTCAACATGGTGAAACCCTGTCTCTACTAAAACTACAATTAGCCAGGCATGGTGGCATGTGCCTGTAATCCCAGCTACTTGGGAGGCTGAGGCAGGGGAATCACTTGAACCCAGGGGCTGGAGGTTGCAGTGAACTAAGATTGAGCCATTGCACTCCAGCCTGGCAACCAAGCAAGACTTCATTTCAAAAAAAAAAAAAAGAAGATGGGAAATTGTGGAAAACATACTGAGAAAACAGGGAGAGTGCAAAGTGAAAAAAACAACACAGGAAATGACCCCCACCCTCTCAAAAAAGAAGAAAAGGCTGAATTAAGAAAATAAACACAGATTCCTCAGAAGGTGAAACATAGAGCTGTTTTGACTAGAATGAGAGCTCCGCAAGAGGGATCTTTGTTTTCTTCAATTTTTTATCCCTAGTGTCTACAACAGAGCCTAGGAGGCACTTGAAAAAGATTTCCTGGCCGGGCGCCGTGGCTCAAGCCTGTAATCCCAGCACTTTGGGAGGCCGAGGCGGGCAGATCACGAGGTCAGGAGATCGAGACCATCCTGGCTAACACGGTGAAACCCCGTCTCTACTAAAAAAAAAAAAAAAAATACAAAAAACTAGCCGGGTGACGTGGCAGGCGCCTGTAGTCCCAGCTACTCGGGAGGCTGAGGCAGGAGAATGGTGTAAACCTGGGAGGTGGAGCTTGCAGTGAGCTGAGATCCGGCCACTGCACTCCAGCCTGGGCGGCAGAGTGAGACTCCGTCTCAAAAACAAAAAAAAAAAAAGAAAAAGATTTCCTGAACAAAATATCTGTTGTACTAATAGTAATTTAGCCAAAAATGGAAAAATAACTATGTTGGAAAGGTGGGATGAGAGGAAACAGACTGGTCAAGGGAAGAACTAAATTCTCATCTACCGGACGAGGCAAAGTCAATAGATATTTACAGGTGATAGATCAAGAAATAACAGGATAGGCTGAGAGCGGTGGCTCATGCCTGTAATCCCAGCACTTTGGGAGGCCAAGGCTGGTGGATCAGTTGAACCCAAGAGTTTGAGACAAGCCTGGGCAACATGGCAAAACCCGTCTCTACAAAACATACACAAAAATTAGCCAGGTTTAGTGGCACGTGCCTGTAATCCCAGCTACTTGGAGCCTGAGGTGGGAGAACCATCTGAGTCTGGGGAGGTCAAGGCTGCAGGGACCCATGATTGCACGACTGCACTCAAGCCTGGGCGACACAGTGAGACTATTGAGAAAAATGGAAGCCCATGCATGAAGAAACAGAGAAAGCCGGGTGAGGTATGCAGGGGAAGGGCAGTGGCTTGCTACTATTTGACACAGGACTTCTAATGCTCTTGACTTTGTAGAGGCAAGTCACATAGTACTTTGATAAAAACAAAATTGAATTTTACAAAATCGATTATATTATTATTATTATTATTATTATTATCGAGACAGAGTCTCACTCAGCCGCCCAGGCTAGAGTAGAGTGGCATGATCTCGGCTCGCTGCAACCACCATCTCCTGAGTTCAAGCAACTTTCCTGTCTCAGCCTCCCGAGTAGCTGGGATTACGGGCACCCGCCATCATGCCTGGCTAATTTTTGTATTTTAGTAGAGACAGGGTTTCACCATGTTGGCCAAGCTGGTCTTGAACTTCTCACCTCAGGTGATCTGCCCGTCTCAGCCTCCCAAAGTGCTGGGATTACAGGGGGGAGGCCTTGCTACTGCCTCCTGGGTCACAGGAGGCCAAATGGCTCATGAAAGAGGCAGCACTGTGAGCAGAAGCAAGACCAGGTCAATCCTGGGAATCTGTCTTCGAGGCCTACAAACGACTCCTTAGCAAGATCCTCACAGAGGCCAGTTTCCCATCTGCCACCAGTGGCTACCCAGTTGAGAGGGTTAGAACGGGTCTTCCTAAGGCTACAGCAAGGTCACTGACTTGGATGAGCCACACAGTGAAGGAGGCCCCACAGCAGGTCTGTCACCACTCCTGAGTTACAGTGGACAGAATATCACCAGTGCAGCTTCCTCTACAAGAGACACAAGAGTGTTCCTCACCACTGGTAGAGCATCTGGGAAAATATACAGCTGCCTGGAAAATAACAGCAGCTACTGCTTAATGCATGTTTCTTTTTTTTTCTATTTTTTCTGAAACAGGGTCTCACTCTGTCATCCAGGCTGGAATGCACAGAATGCAATGGCGTGATCTCGGCTCACTGCAACCTCTACATTCCAGGTTCAAGCGATTCTTCTACCTCAGCCTCCCGAGTAGCTGGAACTATAGGCGTGCACCACCACGCCCAGCTAATTTTTTGTATTTTAGTAGAGACGGGTTTCACCATGTTGGCCAGGCTGGTCTCGAACTCCCGACCTCGTGATCCACCCACCTCGGCCTCCCAAAGTGCTGGGATTACAGGCGTGAGTCACTGCGCCCGGCCAATGCACATTTCTTAAGTGCTAGTGTGTTATGTTGTTTTACTGACTTTTCATAGGAACCCAGAGACAATTAGGTCTACATGTTTTAAATCCCGCCTTTCTAGGTGATGAAACTGAGGCCCAAAGAAGTTAAGTAACTTGATAGTAAGTAGGGAAGAAGCTTGCATTTGAACTCAGGCCATTATTTCATCATATTCCTATGACACTTCATTTTAGCTAGTACCCAAGGCTGATGGTTTTGTTGATTCAATAGTCAATTTCTACTGCATGTCCACTATGTGCCAGGCACTGTACCTGGTGCTTACTGCAGTGAAAAAGCAAACCAGGACACTGCCCTCAGTGCAAAGAGTCTACTCTACTAGACAGAGGGCAAATAACAAGTACTAAGTGCCAAGAAGGAAAAAAACAGAGTGACATGGGGAGAAGACAGGGCAGACCAATGCAGTGCAGGTGATCAGAAAGCCCCTCTGAGAGGGTCAGACCTCAAGAATGAGAAGGAGTCAGCTATGCAGCATGGAGAAATGAACCTGCCTTTGTCATGCCCAAGTAGAGATATACCTTGTGCCCCCCTCCAAAGCGCCCAATACCTGGACGATATAGAGACAGGGACAGTACTGGGCCCCTCCTCCAATGCTGATCCCGATCAGGTTCTGAGCATCCTTCTGCAGGGTCACCTTCCCAGGCACAGTTGGGATTCCACTAGAAAGAAAAGCAAGCGAGGCTGACTCTCCTGGCGGAAGGATGACTGGAGGCGGTGGGCCCTCCAAAACTCCTGAGGGGCTCCACTGGCTGCCCAGCTTTTTCTCTCCCTCCCCTGGACAAAACAACATTTTGTGCTGGAACATGCACAGCTCTTGGAGTTAAGCAGATGTGGGATCAAACCCCAGCTCTGCCATTTATCAGCTACAGAACTTGGTTTCTTTTGAGACAGAGTCTTGTTCTTGTTGCCCAGGCTGGAGTGCAATGGCGCAATCTTGGCTCACTGCAACCTCCGCCTCCCGGGGTTCAAGTGATTCTCCTGCCTCAGCCTCCGGAGTAGCTGGGACTACAGGCACCTGCCACCATGCCTGGCTAATATTTTTTGTATTTTTAGTAGAGACGGGGTTTCACCATGTTGGCCAGGCTGGTCTTTAACTCCTGACCTCAGGTGATCCGCCCACCTCAGCCTCCCAAAGTGCTGGGATTACAGGCGTTAAGCCACCGTGCCCAGCCAGCTATGGGACTTGGGTAAGTCACCCTCTGTGCATCTCAATTTCCTCATCCATAAAATGGGGATGAGCACCCTTATCAGAGTTCTTCTAACCATGCATGGAGGGCGCTAACAGCAACCCAGTCCACAGGAGGCACTCCATAAAAACAGGTCTCCCTTCCCTTTCATTTATTCGATCTCTGAGATTTGAGCCAGGTTCTGTCCTTGTCACCTTATCAGGCATCTACGGAATATGATGGCCACCTACTCCAAGGAGTCTTCCTCTATTAAACCGTCCACCTCCCACCTCTCAACTGCTCAATTACCTCTTAGCTTCCACTATAAATTAGCATTGACTGGTGTTTTATGATAAGTACTCACGCTGATTCACTTATTCATTCAAAAAAATTTGCTAACAACCTACTGACGTCAAGCCCCTTACTAGGTGCTGAGCACAAAGCAAGGCATTGCACCCACTCCCTGATCTGAAAGAGGATATATTCTAATGGGAAGACAAATCTAATTTTTGAAAATCTGTCCTACTAACGATCTATGTTGGGAAGGAAGGTGTGTCCACAATATTCCTATTCAACCTTCAAAACCTGGTTCAATTGCTACCTCCTCCATGAAGCTTTCCTTGACCACCCCAGCAGAAGCACTGCTCCATCTGCTTTGCTCTTCTTGTCACCAAGTCATGCTAATAGTGCCCTTATGGCACTGAGCTGTGATTATCCTTTTATCTGTCCACAGCCCCCTACAAATAGTGAGCTCCTGGGAGAGCAGGGTCCACTGCTGCTTCAGTACAACACCTGATCCACCGCTGAGAAGCAAGGCTTTGTGGGACTGGGAAGTCCAGGGAAATGAGGAACTTGGGGCTCCTATACTGCTGGAACTTGGGGGAATAAAATACTCACAGTTTATCCTCTTCGATGTCATAATCCAAGTCTGCAAACATGGTTCCGAGAGTTGGAGTGGGCTGGCTAACTGCCCAGCTCGGCAGGGGAATGGGGAACTGGATCCGGGAGAGAAAGGAGCATAGGATTTAGGGAACAGAAGTGCATAAATGCCAACGCCACCCCTCCCTCCACCACCCTCAAACGGGACGACAGCAGGGCCCTCCTCTTCCCCTCTGGAGTGGGATGGGGCAGTCTCCGGGTGGGGGGCTGGGTAGGTGATTCTTACTAGGTACAAAGGGGAACTCCAGGCCAGGGCGATAGGCTCAGATCCCAGAGCCCGCCCCACGGGTCTCCAGGACCTGGGGAGCTGCCTCTGTCGCTCACCGGAAGCGTTGGTCCCACAACCCGGTCCGAGCCAGGCTGGTACCTGAACCCACCTGCAGTTCCACCTGGCGGTGGCCGCTACTGCACGTCACTTCCGGCAGAACGCGGAAGTCCCGCCTTTCCCCACACTGGATATTTGCTCCAATCCCTGCAGACAATCCTTCCCTTCCCGGCTCTCGGGACGCTCGGAACCAAGAACAAGAACAAGTATTGGCGGAAGCTCGCCGTTAGTAGGAACAAGCGAAAACAGAGGAAAGGTCTGGACAGGCCGACAGCGTCTAACCCCGCCCTTTGCCCTGCTGCCGCCGCCATCTTGGGAAGGGCAGGATTTGTCCCAACTTCCTCAGCCGCACCAGGGGCCCGCGCCGACCCGGTGGTTGCCATGGCAACGAAAGCATCCCTGAACTGGGGTTACATCCGGCAAGGCTCAGTGGACTATAAACCCTGAGACATGCCCTTTCACCCCTTCACCATCTGGGCCTTTGACTCCCCTACTAGAATGGGCCTTTGAGGTCCCAGCCCATCCCAGTTTCGCCAACTTAAGTGCCAAAGAGCGAGGAGTGATTTTGTGCGGGGCCACACACAGTTGGTATAAGATCTGGATCGTAGCCCTGAAACTCCCGCCGCCTAGTCTAGGGGTCTTTGAATGTCCAAACACTAAACAGAGAGCCAGGAGAGGTGTATTCAGTAGGTCTTACTATTAAGGACAGACTAGACATGCTCCCTTCCCTTTATGTGCCTCAGTTTCCCCATAGGTAAACTAAGGCCATTGAGGTAAAGGCTTTCTATAGTATATGGTGAAAAATTTCTCACACCCCCTCCTCCTTCCTTAGTCCTGAGGAGCAGCCCAACTGGGGTCCCAGGGAGGGTCACGGTCCCCATGTACCTGAGGCTCCGGAAATGCTCCCAGTGCTCCCCAATTGAAGAGTCCGAATCTTGTCTCCTTGCCAGCCTCTGCTGCCACTGCTACTGTGTAAAGTGGGTTCCCTGAGGGAGGTTGGCTCTCCTAGAGCCACAGCCAGGCATCCACCTCATCTGGCAGCATGTGGCCAGGCCCAGGCATCCACCTCATCTGGCAGCATGTGGCCAGGCCCATCCAACTTGCTTCCCCAGCTGCCCCAGGAGCCATGGAGGAAAGATATAGAAGGATGATTGTCCACATATCCCACGGCTGATGGAAGCCCCACCCTACTCTCTCCTTAGGTGGCTAATTGAGTCTGGACAGATGTGCAGAATGCCGTGACTGCAACAGCCTTCCCACTGTCCACTGCTCTCCAGTCAGATCACTTTCACAGGATTTTAAAGCTCACCATCACCCTGTGAAAGGAGACCAAGTCTTGCCAGCCACATTGTGCAGGCAAGGAAACTGAGGCCCAGGGAAGCCTCTTCCTCTGGTTTCATAGCGGCAGGGCGAGGGCTGGAAAAAACGAGCTCTGTTTCCAGGCCAGAATTTTGGTTTCAAAAAGCAGCAGTCTGAGGCCAGATGTGGTGGCGCACACCTGTAATCCAAGCTATTCAGGAGCCTGAGGCAGGAGAATTGAAAATGGGAGAGGGAGGTTGCAGTGAGCTGAGATCAGGCCATTGCACTCAGCCTGGGCGACAGAACAAGATTCCGTCTCAAAAAAAAAAAAAAAAAAAGGCAGCGGTCTCCAAACCCAGGTGCCTTAACATGGATTGTGGCTCTTCCAGCCCATGACGATGCTAGCTCAAGCCCAGGCTCTGCGATTTTGTAGCTGGGAGGTCTTGGGTAAGTCACTGTCTCACTCTGAGCCTCGGGTACCTGTACAATGGGGAAATGACGCCTGCCACCAGGTATTCATGAAAGTCAAGATTAAAAGGAGAGGCTGGGCGAGGTGGCTCACGCCTGTAATCCCAGCACTTTGGGAGGCTGAGGAGTGTGCATCATGAGGTCAGGAGTTGGTATAAGATCTGGATCATATATCTGGACCAGCCTGGCCAACATGGTGAAACCCCGTCTCTATTAAAAACACAAAAATTAGCCAGGCGTGGTGGTGTGCACCTGTAATCCCAGATACTCAGGAGGCTGGGGCAGGAGAATCCTTGAACCCAGGTGGTGGAGGTTGCAGTAAACCGAGATTGTGCCATTGCAGGCCAGCCTGGGTGACAGAGCCAGAACCCATCTCAAAAACAAAAGATTAGAAGGAGAAACAGGTGTGAATGCTTTGTAAACAATTTGCATGGCACAGCTGTCACTCTGACCTCAAAACCCCCTACCCACTCTGGCCCTTCTTCCCAGGTTGGGGAAGATGCCCCTCTTTTCTGCCTTGTTCAACTGTTGCCTGCAGGTTCTGCTCTAATTCACCTCTTCCCGGCAGCCTTAGCAGACAATCTCAGCTCATATATCTTGCTCCCTTTTCTGAGCTCCGGAGCAGTTGCTATTTGAATCATTCGTTCAGCAATTTGCTGTGTATTTGCCTTGTGAAATCTCTTCATGGTTTTCCTGAGCCAATTCTGCAGTGATTAATTTATTACATGCTTGTATTTTGTCTGGCAAGGTTTTTATCCCCTTTAAATTTGGGGCTTAGAGCTCACAGTTTGACAAATTATAAAATGCTTCTCCATGTCCTTCTTCTTGTGTTCTCTTTCTCTACTGACTTTTTTTTTTTTAAGATGGAGTCTTGCTCTGTCACCCAGGCTGGAGTGTGAAGTGGCACAATCTCAGCTGATTTCAACTTTCGCCTCCTGGGTTCAAGCAATTCTGCCTCAGCCTCCCAAGTAGCTGGGACTACAGGCGCCCACCACCACACCGGCTAATTTTTGCAATTTTTTTTTCTTTCTTTCTTTCTTTTTTTTTTTTTTTTGAGATGGAGTCTCGCTCTTGTTGCCCAGGCTGGAGTGCAATGGCATGATCTCAGCTCACTGCAACCTCCGCCTCCTGGGTTCAAGCGATTCTCCTGCCTCAGCCTCCTGAGTAGCTGGGATTATAGGCACCCACCACCATGCCCGGCTAATTTTTTGTGTTTTTAGTAGAGACAGGGTTTCACTATGTTGGCCAGGCTGGTCTTGAACTCCTGACCTCAGATGATCCACCCACCTTGGCCTCCCAAAGTGCTAGGATTACAGGTGTGAGCCACCGCACCCAGCCTCTTTCTCTACTTACTTTCTAATCTCTGGTACCCCCATCTTCCACAGGATACTTGGAATCCATCAACAGGTGTCATTGTGACAGACAAGAAAAAGGAAATTGGATTGCTTTGTAATACCTGTTGGTGTGAAAATGTCACAATCTGCTTCGATTTTTTAGCAGAGGGGGGTCACCGGAATCAGCCCACACAGCAGAGGAACATGTCCCAGTCAATTGAGGGGGTCTGGTTGGGACCAGGAATCTATTTGACAGAAAAGAACATTCAAGTACCTTATTCTGTCACCCAAGTAAGCACCTCTTATCTTTCCAGCTGGACAGGAAGCCCCTGGTCGGGGGCAGGTGCTCTGTTTTGCCCTTCTCTGAATTGCCCACAATGTCCAGCACAATACCTGGCTGCAAATCTACTGCTTGTAGAAATCGCTGCAGCTTTAGTATGAGATGAGACTTTCTCTGGGTCCAGGAAGAGAGGACTTGGATGGGCAGAGGGAGTCAAGAGGGTTGGATGTCTCAGAGAAGAGATGAGGAGGGCCCCAACAGGGACAGTAGCAGTGGCCCATTTCCTCCACAAGGCTGGAATCACCAGGCCATGTCTAGGTCCTGAATTTTGGAGCTCCCCTAGCCCAGGGTGACTCCAGTTCAAATCCCAGCTCCACTCTTTTAGCTGGAGGACCTTGGACAAGTCACCCTTTGTCTCTGAGCCTTGGTGTCTGTGGAGTGAGGATGATGATCCTCCTGAGACAGTAGTTAAAAAGAGGAAGACAGGCCGGTCACAGTGGCTCACACCTCTAATCCCAGCACTTTGGGAGGCCAAGGCAGGTGGATCACCTGAGGTCAGGAGTTCAAGACCAGCCTGGCCAACATGGCAAAACCCCGTCTCTACTAAAAATACAAAGAATTAGCCAGGCGTGGTGGCACATGCCTGTAGTCCCAGCTACTTGGGAGGCTGAGGCATGAGAATTGCTTGAATGCGGGAGGCAAAGGTTGGAGTGAGCCAAGATTGCGCCAGTGCACTCCAGCCTGGGCAACAGAGTGAGACTCTGTCTTAAATAAATAAATAAATAAATAAATAAATAAATAAATAAATAAAAAGGGGAAGGCAAAAAAAGAGAACCAGATGTGCAAGTGTTTTGCGAGTGATTCACAGAGCACAGATGTCAGAGGTTTTTATGGTCCTTCTGTTTATAGTTATGTTGCTGAACCCCTGCAGAGGTCGGGGCCGATGGGACATTTAACGAACCCTAAGATGCTCAGGCCTCTGCATTAGACTTGGCTGGGAAGTGTCTTAAAGGCAGGTTTCTGGGCTCCAGCTCAGACCTGTTGGATTGGAATCTCTGGGGAAGGGCAGATCTTGGGGACTGAGCTTTCACAACACTCTGCGGGTGATGCCAATGCCTGCTGCAGTCTGAGGATCACTGTGCCAGAGGCTGCGAACACGCAGTGTCTGTGCACACCCAGGTGGGCCTGTGCGAGGTACCAACAATCCCTGCCCCCAGGGCCTCAGCATCCCGGATAATCCAGGGTGTTGCATGGGCCTGGAGGAGGGGCTCCTGCCCAACCAAAGGCCAGCGAAGGCTTCCTGGAGGAGGTGCTGGTGGTGCCCAGGCTGAGGCAAGGAAAGGGAAAGAGGGAAAAGTGCAAAGGCTTACCGTGGCCGGTGGTGGAGGGGACGAGGCACAGTCCCAGGCCCCTGGGAATCAGTCTGGCAAGGGAGACAGACTCAGAGGGCCTCAGAGGGGAGGGCTGGGTGGAGCCCCTTCCTCAGGATGGGTAGGATTCTAGGGGTTGAAATCAAGGTCAGGACGTCCACCCACTCCCAGGAGGCTGAGCTAGGGCTGCGACTCACACCCTCCCTCTTCAGCTCGCATCACCTCCTGCCCTGAGGCTACTCCTGAGTCCGTCCAGGTGGCAAGGCAAGTGACCTCTGTCCTGGCCTGGCCCTGCCACTGAAAGTTGTGTGACCGTGGGCCTGGATCCCCTCCAAGCTTCCATCCCCGTGGCTCCCTCTGAGATTCAATCCACAAGGGCTGGCTCTGCCGCCCACATTCCTGGGGAAGTGCTGCCACCCGATGGCCATTAGGAAAAACAGCTCCTGAAGCACGCGGCCAGCTATAGAGCCCCCCAGCTTTCCGCACCTCCCACTGTCTCCACCTGCTGACTCAGGGCTGCCAGGGAGCTCAGGGGTCTGTATACTTTGTGGACGGGTGAGCCGGTCTTGCGCACGCCAGCTCTGTGCCTGGCTGCCCGCTCTGCAGCCACCGCTGTCCCCCAGCCCAGGCCTGCAATCCTCCCTACTTAAAGGTCCAGAAGTTGGAGTGGGTTGCTGGAATTCAGTTCAGTTCGTCATCAACATAGACATTTAGAGTGTGGGCTTTCAGGTCAAGCAGACGACAGTGACCCTGGCAGCTAAGCCTGGGTGCCTTCTGTGCACAGGCCCAGAACTGAGCAGCTTCCATTCCTTTCTTCACATGAGCCTCACGGCCGTGCGGTGATCCCACACGCTCACTCATTCACTCACTCATTCATTCAGTACATATTTCTTGAGCACCTACTACATCCAGGCCACACACCAGGGAACAAGACAAGCAAGGCTCTGCCCTGACAGAGGCCTCGTGAGTGGGAGGAGCAGGCAATCAACTGGTAAGCAAAGAATTGGCTGCTTCCAGCTGGTGGCAGACACCAGAGATTTTATAAAATGGAGGGGTGGGAAAGGTGATGGGTGCAGTGGTGTGATCTCGGCTCACTGCAACCTCCGCCTCCTGAGTTCAAGTGATTCTCCTGCCTCAGCCTCCCAAGTAGCCGGGATTACAGGCAAGCACCACCACACCCGGCTAATTTTTGTGTTTTTTGTAGAGATGGGGTTTCACCATGTTGGTCAGGCTGGTCTCAAACTCCTGATCTCAGATTATCCGCCCACCTTGGCCTCCCAAAGTGCTGGGATTACAGGCATGAGCCACTGTGCCTGCCCAGGAAGTTCTTTAGATGTGCCGCTTTGAAAGGGTCTAAGGAAGTGCTCAGGGACGCCTGAGAGGAAGCGGCAAGGTGTTTCTGTAGCAGGTGTGCACTGTCACCCCCGAGCGGCCTGAGAAGAGGTGGCGCAGCCAGCAGGGACCAGTCCTGCGTTCTTATCCCCTTCATGTCACCGATGCCTGCAGAGCGGCTGGTGATGGGGCCTGCGCTTGCTTGCTAACCAGTCTCTGGTCTGTTTTCTACAGACAGCCAGGTCCCTGAGGGCAGAAACCTGGCCCATCCAGGTCACACCTCTGTCCCCAGCACCTAGCACACTGTCTAGCATGGGGTGACGCTCAACACCTGTCTGTTAAATGAATGAGTAACTGTGTCATCAAAAGTAGAAGGCCAGATATCAGGTGATGGCCAGATATAGCAGAGACCTCAAGTGCTGGCATCAGAATCCCAGACTCGATCTGCCTGGCACTGAGGAGCCACAGAAGACTCTAGCCAGGAAGGGAAAGAGCAGTCAGACCTGTGTTTGCCTGGAGGCCCCTGGCTACCATCGACAGGCTGGAGGGAGCAGGGGGGCCCGTTGGTGGGGATGGGAACACCACCCCCCGAGTCTGAAGCAAGGTGGGGACAGGGCACAGGGGCCAAACCACTGGGAGGCTGGGTTGGGGCAGCAGAAGGGAGGCCTGGTGGGGTGGGCCAGCCCTGAAGACAGTGGGTCGGGAGGGTCACCTTCCTCTTGGGACAGGAAAGTGTCTCCCACTAGGGTGGCAGCAGTGGAGGCCAGGGAGGGGATTAGTGTGGCTCAGGGGCATCCGCATCCTTCTAGAAGCCTGTTCTTAGCTTTGATGGAGCCCTGGCTCTCACCACCCTTGGGGTACAGAGCAGCTATCTCCTCTCTTCTCCACCGCCTCCTCCAGTCAGCTGCCTCTAGCCAGAGGTGGGAGGTGAGTTTCCGTGGGGCCCCAAGTCCCCCCAGCTACCCCCAAAGTGGATCTATTCCTGGCTCGGCTTGGCATGTAATGGGCTGACCTCTGCCCTCCCCTCCACCCCCGCCCCCCAGTGCCCTGCCCCCTGGGTTAGGTCAGTGATGAAAGCTGGTGGGAGCCCAGGGGGGTGGGGAGGAGAGGGACAGAGCCTGATTGTTCCCCCAGCCTGGCAGCACAGTGGCTGGCTCATTGCGCTCGCCCTCTCTCTCTCCTCCCTCTCCCTTGCAGGGTTCTCAAACTCAAGTGGGAAGCTATTTCTCTTGCAGATGCCGCAACACCCCATCCCCACCCCTCCCTCAGAGGTTCTGAATCTTCGGGACTGTAGTGGGTTGGAGGCCCGTGGTTCAGACACAGGCAGGGAAGGCTGGTGGGACCACACTTTGGAAAGAGCCCGGGACCACAGCCAGAAGACCTTGGGTGTCACTGGCCCCCTCTGAGCCTCAGTGACCTCAGTGTGGAATGGGGTCTTGGGATGCAAAGAGCAAGGCCAGCCTAGTGGAGAGGGATGAGGACAGCAGGTGAAACTGACGTGAATGCGCCTGGTCCTTCCTTTCTCCTCACCTGCCACGCCCCCACCTTCAATATCCCTGTGTGCATCCGTCTCTGCCGGGCTCTTTGTCCCATGGGTCTTGGTGGCCGCCTCTGCACTGATAAATCCCAGACTGGCCTAAAGACCGTAGCTGTATGCCTGGCCTTGATGGCGGGTAAGGCAGGTGTCCTGCCTCGTTCTGTAGGAGTGTCTCAGCTATTCTTACGGCTTTGCTCTTTTTCACTGATTTTTGGAATCAGCTTGATAAGCTCCATCAGAAAGCCTGTCGGGTTTTGATCAGGACTGAGTTTAATTGACATGAATTTGGGGAGAATGAACATCTTTATACTGAATCTATGCAACTTAATAGCTGTCTCTTTGCATTCACTTACACCTTTTATTTCTTATTAAGGAAATTTTGTAAAGTACAAAATTAGAGAGAAGAGGGTAATGACACTTTTGTTACCTAACACCAAGTTGCCCAGTGATCCCTCACGGCCACTCCATTTTCAGCCACAACCCTGCCTACGCTGCACCCCTTCCTCCAGGTCTGCTTTCCTTATGGTGAAGCAAATATCAAGGATCTTCTTTCATGTCTTCCAATAACATTCTTTGTCTATGTTTTTATTTTCAAATAATTTTAGACTCACACGAAGTTGCAAAAATAGCACAGAAGGGTCCCGGGTGTGCTTTTCCCAGTTTCCCCCAAAAGGTAACATCTTACGTAGCTGGAGTACTTGACCACAGAACCTTATTCAGAGTTCACTAGTTCTGCATGCATTCATGTAGGTGTGTGTGCACGTGTGTGTATGCCTGTGTGTGCATGTGTGTGTGTGTGTAGTTCTCTACAATTCATCACGAGTGGATTCATGTAGCCACCATCGCAATTAAGATACAGAACTGACCAGGCATGGTGCCTCACCCCTATAATCCCAGCACTTTGGGAGGCTGAGGCGGGCAGATCACTTGAGCTCAAGAGTTCAAGACCAGCCTGGGCAGCATGGTGAAACACCATCTCTACCAAAAATACAAAAATTAGCCAGGCACAGTGATGCACACCTGTGGTCCCAGCTATTCAGGGAGAGGCTGAGACAGGAGGATCACTGGAGCCCAGGAAGTGGAGGCTTCTGTGAGCCAAGACCACACTACTGCACTCCAGCACAGACGACAGAGCGAGACTCTGTCTCAAAAAGAAAAAAAAAAAAAAAAAAAAAAAAACAGAACTGTTCTATCTTCCATCATCACAGACCCTCCATACTACTCATTTATGGTAACCTCCCTCCCCATCTCCCTCCCCTCCCTGCCCCAACCCCTAGCTACCACAACTCAGTGCTCTGTCTCTACAGTTTTGTCACTGTGACAATGTTACATTAATGGAGCTCCTCAGCATGTAACCTTTCAAATTAGGCTTTTTTTTTGCCGGGCGCGGTGGTTCACGCCTGTAATCCCAGCACTTTGGGACGCCGAGGTGGGTGGATCACGAGGTCAGGAGTTCGAGACCAGCTTGACCAACATGGTGAAACCCCGTCTCTAATAAAAATACAAAAAGTAGCTGGGCGTGGTGGTGCGTGCCTGTAGTCCCAGCTACTCAGGAGGCTGAGGCAGAATAGCAGCTTGAACCCAGGAGACGGAGGTTGCAGTGAGCCGAGATCATGCCACTGCACTCCAGCCTGGGCGACAGAGCAAGACTTCGTCAAAGAACAAACAATTCAGCATAATTCCCTTGAGCTCCATCCTTCTGGAAACCTGTTCTTAGCCCGTTCCTTTTCATTGCTGAGTAGTATTCCATGGTATGGAGGAACTAGTTAGTTTAATCACTCACTGAAGAGCATTCGAGTTGTTTCCAATTTTTGACCATTACAGATAAAGTTGCCCTGACAATTGTGTACTTGTTTTTGTGTGGATATGAGTGTTCATTTCTCTGATATAAATGCCCAGGCATGCTGTCACGGAGTCATATGGTAAATGTGTGTTTAGTTTTTTTAAAAATTGCCAAATTGCCAGTTGTGAGCATGCTGGCTCACACCTATAATCCCAGGGCTTTAGGAGGCCAAGGCAGGCAGATCGCTTGAGGCCAGGAGTTTGAGACCAGCCTGGCCAACATGGTGAAACTCTGTCTCTACTTAAAATACAAAAATTAGCTGGGCAAGGCCGGGCATGGTGGCTCAAGCCTGTAATCCCAGCACTTTGGGAGGCCGAGACAGGCGGATCACGAGGTCAGGAGATCGAGACCATCCTGGCTAACCCGGTGAAACCCTGTCTCTACAAAAAAACATAAAAAATTAGCCGGGTGCGGTGGCGGGCGCCTGTAGTCCCAGCTACTAGGGAGGCTGAGGCAGGAGAATGGTGTGAACCCGGGAGGCGGAGCTTGCAGTGAGCTGAGATCTGGCCACTGCACTCCAGCCTGGGCGACAGAGCAAGACTCCGTCTAAAAAAAAAAAAAAAAAAAAAAAAAAAAAAAATTAGCTGGGCAGGGCACGGTGGCTCCCGCCTGTAATCCTAGCACTTTGGAAGGCTGAGGTGGTTGGATTGCCTGAGCTCAGGAGTTCGAGACCAGCCAGGACAACATGATGAAACCCTGTCTCTACTTAAATACAAAAAATTAGCTGGACATGGTGGTGCATGCCTGTAATCCCAGCTACTTGAGAGGCTGAGACAGGAGAATTGCTTGGACCTGGGAAGCGGAGGTTGCAGTGAGCCAAGATCGCGCCATTGTACTCCAGCCTGGGCAACAGAGTGAGACCCTGTCTTAAAAAAAAAAAAAATTAGTTGGGCATGGTGGCACGCACCCGTAATCCCAACTACTCGGGAGGCTGAGGCATGAGAATCATTTGGACCCAGGATCATGTTACTGTACTCCAGCCTGGGCGATAGAGTAAAAAAACTGTCTCAAAAAAAAAAAAAAGAAACTGCCAAACCATTTTTCAATGTGCCTGTACCTCAATAGCATTTTAGGTGTATCACCATAAATATTTTGTTAGATGTAATTTTTGTTATTATTGTAAATGGAAGATTTTTAAAAATTATATGTTGTCAGCTCTGATGTTTATAAATGCAATTACTTTTTTCTTGAGATACAATTTACATACCATAAAAATTCATCTTTTTTTTTTTTTTTTTTTTTTTTTTTTGAGACGGAGTCTCCCTCTGTCGCCCAGGCTGGAGTGCAGTGGCCCAGGCTGGAGTGCAGTGGCCGGATCTCAGCTCACTGCAAGCTCCGCCTCCCGGGTTCACGCCATTCTCCTGCCTCAGCCTCCCGAGTAGCTGGGACTACAGGCGCCCACCACCTCGCCCGGCTAATTTTTTTTATTTTTTAG
Source organism: Rhinopithecus roxellana (assembly GCF_007565055.1). Classification (NCBI taxonomy): domain Eukaryota; kingdom Metazoa; phylum Chordata; class Mammalia; order Primates; family Cercopithecidae; genus Rhinopithecus; species Rhinopithecus roxellana. The sequence continues at coordinate 3,063,042 of NC_044561.1, forward strand.
TAGAGACAGGGTTTCACCGGGTTAGCCAGGATGGTCTCGATCTCCTGACCTCGTGATCCGCCTGTCTCGGCCTCCCAAAGTGCTGGGATTACAGGCTTGAGCCACCGCACCCGGCCAAAAATTCTTCATTTTAAAGTGTACGATTCAGTGGTTTTTCCTATATTCTCAAGGTTATATACAGCCATCACTGCTATCTAATTCCAGAACATCTTCATCACACCAAAAGAAAACTTAACTCATTCATAGTCACTCCCCAAGCCCTCCTCTCCCCAGCCCCCCAAAGCCACTAATCTACTCTCTGTCACTATGGATTTGTCTATTCTGGGCATTTCATATAAATGGAATCACTTCCTATGTGGCCTTTCACCTCTGGCTTCTTTCGCTGAGCATCATGTTTTCAAAGATTATCTGTGTTTTAGCTGTAATTCATTTTTTTGTTTGTTTTGTTTTGTTTCATTTTTGTTTTCTTTTGTTCTGTTCTGTTTGAAATGGAGTCTTGCTCTAGTTGCTCAGGCTGGAGTGCAGTGGCACGATCTCGGCTCACCACAACCTCCACCTCTCAGGTTCAAGTGATTCTCCTGCCTCAGCCTCCAGAGTAGCTGGGACTACAGGCGCATGCCACCACACCTGCTAATTTTTGTATTTTTAATAGAGATGGGGTTTCACCATGTTGGCCAGGTTGGTCTCGAACTCCTGACCTCAAGTGATCCACCCACCTCAGTCTCCCAAAGTGCTAGGATTACAGGCACGAGCCATCACACCCTATAATTAGTTTTTCATATTGATTGGATGTGGGAATATCCTTTCTCTGCTAAATTTCATTCATAGTTCTAATACTTTGCCAGTAGATGATTTGGGGTTTTCTCTTTCCTTTCTTTCCTTTCTTTCCTTTCTTTCCTTTCTTTCCTTTCTTTCCTTTCTTTCCTTTCTTTCCTTTCTTTCCTTTCTTTCTTTCTTTCTTTCTTTCTTTCTTTCTTTCTTTCTTTCTGATGGAGTCTTGCTCTGTCGCCCAGGCTGGGGTGCAATGGCCGGATCTCAGCTCACTGCAAGCTCCGCCTCCTGGATTCACGCCATTCTCCTGCCTCAGCCTCCCTAGTAGCTGGGACTACAGGCGCCCGCCACCTCACCCGGCTAGTTTTTTGTATTTTTTAGTAGAGACGGGGTTTCACCGTGTGAGCCAGGATGGTCTCGATCTCCTGACCTCGTGATCCGCCCGTCTCGGCCTCCCAAAGTGCTGGGATTACAGGCTTGAGCCACCGCGCCCGGCCTGATTTGGGGTTTTCTATGAATAGACAATCATACCACTTATAAATAACCCCAGTTTTGCTTTTCTTTTCCAATTCTTATCCCTTTCTTTCACGCCTACGTTCCAGGCTAGGACCTCAGGTACAATGTTGAATCGGTTCATGGATGATTGAACCCATCCCTGATTCTAAGAAATGTGTCCATCGCTCCTTTAAGAACTCTGTGTTTGTGCTGGGATTTGTGGATAATCTTTATCAGTTTAAGGAAGTTTCTTTCTTTCTTTCTTTCTTTTTTTTTATTTATTTTTTTTTTTTGAGACACAGTCTCACTATGCACTATGTTGCCCAGGCTGGTCTCAAACTCCTGGGCTCAATTGATCCTCCCACCTCAGCCTCCCAAGTAGCTGGGATTACAGGCGCACACCACCGCACCCAGTTAAACTTGTCTTTTTTGTAAAGATGGGGTTTCACTGTGTTTCCCAGGCTGGTCTCGAACCCCTGGGCTCAAGCGATTCGTGTGCCTTGGCCTCCTGAAGTGCTGGGAACCACCATGCCCAGTCTAAGGAAATTCCTTTCTATCCCCAGTTTGCTAAAACATTTTTATCTTAAGTAGATGTTGACCTTGATTTCCAGTGCCAAGATGATCATATGACTTTTCTCCCTTAATTTATTAATGTGATAAATTCACTAACAGATTTTTCAAATGTTAAATGAGCCTTCCATTTCTAAGATAAACTCAGTTTGGGCATGATGCATATATCTGTTTGGCTAATATTTGATTGAGGATTTTTGCATCTGATTTCACAAGCAGGGTTGGTTTATGATTTTTCCCGTGAACGCACTTTGTAAAGGGAAAGGAGCCGTCTCGGGTCTCAGGTGTCTCTCTCAGATGATCTGCCCACCTCGGCTTCCTTCTCTCCGAGTCTCTGTCTTTTTCTCAGGGTCTCTATCTGTCCTTCCCCATACACACTGCTTTGGCTTGAGGGTGGTTGGCCTAGGGGGTGCCCTCTCAAGGGACAGAGAGTGGGAGGCTCCTCCAGACCCCCACAGGAGCCGCAAAGGTTGGGAGTTAGAGAGCCTGGGAGCAGCCAAGCAGCCATTGCTCCTGGGCCCCTCGTTGAAAAGCGAGGCTTGACAGAAATCCCCCATCCGTTCTCAGCCCCATACACCCAGCCCTCAGAGGAAGTGGCTAAAAAGGAGCTGGGGTCAGGGGTTAATGACCCCATTGTGCTCAGGGCTGACGGATGGCCCTGCTTGTCAGTGGCAGCCCAGGGACACCCCCTCATCCTTGGAGGGAGGGGCCCCGCTGGCCTTTGATAACCATTGGGGGCCACCGCTCCTGCTGGGGGGGTGCCAGGCCAGCCTCTTTGGTGGGGTCTGGTCTGCTGAGGCCCTGGCATGTAACCCTTCGCCCCCTCTCTACACCCACCCCATTCTCTACACAGGGCTACAGGGAGCCACGGAGGGGGTTTCTGACCGAGGGCACTGCCCATGGCCCTCAACGCATCAATCTCGAGCACCTGGCACAGGCCTGCGCCATGCAAGCCCTGTCCATCTTCTGGACAATTGTGCCCTCAGAAGTGACCTGGCAAAGCCCAGCTCTCCCACATTTTGGATGGGGAAACCGAAGGGGTGGCTTGGACAGGAACATGACCAGGAATAGAACCAGGTCGTGTGACTTCCTGCCCAGATGTGCCAGGATGGGGCCAGTGCTGGGACATGGAGGTGAACCAGACACAGTCTCTCCCTCGAGGGACTCACAGGCTGGAAGTGGAGGGTCAGTATGTCAACCAAAAATTATAACTGCGTGTGGAATATTCAGTAAGCGCAGAGGACTAGGGGGTACCAGAAAAGGGAACCCTAGCCCAGCCAGGAGGCCAGGGAGGCTTCCAGGAGGAGAAGATGCTGGGGCTGACTCTTTTTCCTTTTCTTTTCTTTTTTTTTTTTTTTTGTGAGACGGAGTCTCGCTCTGTCGCCCAGGCTGGAGTGCAGTGGCGCGATCTCGGCTCACTGCAAGCTCCGCCTCCTGGGTTTTACGCCATTCTCCTGCCTCAGCCTCCCGAGTAGCTGGGACTACAGGCGCCTGCCACCTCGCCCGGCTAGTTTTTTTTTTTTTTTGTATTTTTTAGTAGAGACGGGGTTTCACCGTGTTAGCCAGGATGGTCTCGATCTCCTGACCTTGTGATCCACCCGTCTAGGCCTCCCAAAGTGCTGGGATTACAAGCTTGAGCCACTGCGCCGGGCCTCTTTTTTTTTTTTTTTTTTTTTTTTTTTTTTTTTGAGACAGTCTCATTCTATCGCCCAGGCTGCAGTGCAGTGGTGCAGTCTCAGCTCACTGCAACCCCTCCGCCTCCCGGGTTCCAGCGATTCTCCTGCCTCAGCCTCCTGAGTAGCTGGGACGACAGGCTCCCACCAAATAATTTTTTGTATTTTTAGTAAAGATGGGGTTTCACCACGTTGGCCAGGCTGGTCTCAAACTCCTGACCTCAGGTGATCTGCCCACCTCGGCCTCCCAAAGTGCTAGGATTACAGGCATGAGCCACTGTGTCTGGCCTTATTTTTTATTTTTTGTTTATTTTTGAGACAAGGTCTTGCTCTGTCTCCCATACTAGTGTTCAGTGGCACAATCTCAGCTCACTGCAGCCTTGACCTCCCAGGCTCAAGCAGTCTTCCCACTTCAACCCCCAAGTACCTGAGACCACAGGTGTGTGCCACCACACCCAGCTAATTTTTTAAATTTTTTGGAGAGATGAGGTCTTACTACATTGCCCAGGCTGGTCTCAAGCTCTTGGGCTCAAGCAATCTTGCTGTGGGGGTGATTCTTAAATGGGGAGTAGAAGTTAGACCAAAGTAGATGGGGACAGCAGGGAAAGGTATTCCAGGCAGAGGGAACAGCATATGGAAAGGCATAGAGTAAAACCAGCTGTGAGAACCACAGCCGTTCAGCAGTGAGGGAGGAGGCTAAGGAGGCCAGCAGAGGCCAGGTTTTCCAGGGCCTCATATATTGTGTTAAGAAGTAAGATGCTGGACGGGCATGGTGGCTCACACCTGTAATCCCAGCACTTTGGCAGGCCGAAGCAGGCAGATCACCCAAGGTCAGGAGTTCGAAACCAGCCTGGCCAACATGGTGAAATCCAGTCTTTACTAAAAATACAAAAATTAGCTGGGCATGATGGCACATGTCTGTAATCCCAGCTACTCAGGAGGCTGAGGCAAGCGAATCGCTTGAACCTGGGAAGGAGAGGTTGCAGTGAGCCGAGATTGCGCCATTGCACTCCAGCCTGGGCATCACAGCAAAACTCTGTCTCAAAAAAAAAAAAAAAAAAAAAAGGCCAGGCACGGTGGCTCATGCCACTTTGGGAGGCTGAGGCGGGTGGATCACAAGGTCAAGAGATCAAGACCATCCTGGCCAACATGGTGAAACCCCGTCTCTACTAAAAATACAAAAGTTAGCTGGGTGTGGTGGCGGTCGCCTGTAACCCCAGCTACTTGGGAGGCTGAAGCAGGAGAATCTCTTGAACACGGAAGGCGGAGGTTGCAGTGAGCTGAGATTGTGCCACTGCACTCCAGCCTGGTGACAGAGCGAGACATCCACCTCAAAAAAAAAAAAAAAAAAAAAAAGTAAGATGTGGCCAGGCACAGTGGCTCAAGCCTGTAATTCCAGCACTTTGGGAGGCCGAGATGGGCGGATCACGAAGTCAGGAGATCGAGACCATCCTGGCTAACACGGTGAAACCCCGTCTCTACTAAAAATACAAAAAACTAGCCGGGCGGGGTGGCGGGCGCCTGTAGTCCCAGCTACTCGGGAGGCTGAGGCAGGAGAATGGCGTGAACCCGGGAGGCGGAGCTTGCAGTGAGCTGAGATCCGGCCACTGCACTCCAGCCTGGGCGACAGAGCAAGACTCTGTCTCAAAAAAAAAAAAAAAAAGTAAGATGTTTAGACTTGGCAGTTTGTTACTTGTGTGGCATTGATCATTGACCCTTCAAACACACTTGTGGCCCCAAGTTCCTCCTGGTGCCACAAAAAAAAAAAAAAAAAAAAAAAAAACTCCTCATAGGCATCATTTTTAGTGGCCATGTCATATGCTGTCACAGGATTGTGCTATGATGCACTTTACCAATCCTCTACTGGTTTGTGGTTTTTTGTTTTTTCGTTTTTTTGAGACAGAGTCCTGCTCTCTGACCCAGGCTGGAGTTCAGTGGCATGATCTTGGCTCACTGCAACTTCCATCTCCCAGGTTCAAGTGATTTTTGTGCCTCAGCCTCCTGAGTGGCTGGGATTACAGGCGTCCGCAACCATGCCCGGCTAATTTTTGTATTTATAGTAGAGACGAGTTTTCACCATGTTGGCCAGGCTGGTCTCGAACTCCTGACCTCAGGTGATCCAGCCACCTCAGCCTCCCAAAGTGCTGGGGTTACAGGAATGATGCTGTAATCCTCTACTGTTGATTAAGGTTGTGGCCAGTTATTCACAATTAGACACATTGCAATACAGATCTTTGAACATGAATCTTTATTTATACCTAGTTTGCTTTAACAAAGTTTCATACAAATGCAGCTGCCATTTGCATGAAGTCATCACAGCCACCAAGCCAGCAGAGCACCCGTGTGTCTTTCAACAAGCGTCCCATAGGTGTCATGTCTGTGTTATACAGTGGCTCCAGGGCCTCCCTTGAAATTTGGCTGCAAATGTTGACAAAACCAACTTACCACCTGTCTTCTCTTTTCCTAGGCCCTCTCTCCTCCCATGCACCTTTCTAATTCCCCTCCAGCCTAGGGAATGGAAGCACCCAAGGTATTAGGACTGTGTCAAAAGGAAGAATAAATGGCCTTCGAGTGGGCCGATGAGGCACAGGAGGGGCTCGCTCGGGAGGAAGTGCCTGATTTGGGTCCAGGGTGGGGGGAACTCTCCCCAGCCCCACTGGGTGTGTGTGCATAGGGGTAGTGGTGGAGAGATGGCACCCTGTGGGTAGTTAAGGGAAACTGCTTTGAAATCTGCCCAGAGCATACAGGCATAAGGGCAAACTGCCTGAGGCCCTGCTGTGTGCTGAGCCCGGTGGAGTGGAGGGCAGTGGCAGGTACAGCCTGGGTGGGAAAGGGAGGTGCTGTCCTCAGCTGAGGGGTGGGGCTGGGGGGCTGGGGGCCTGGGGAAGCACCGGGAGCTGCCCGGCCTCTGTTAGTTCTCCTTGGTATCCACACCAGGTGCGCTGATGACAAGTTGCCCAGGACCAGGTGGGGGCACCTGTGAAAAGCTGTAAATGAACCCACAGAGGACAGGCCCCTTGCTCTCCAGGCCAGGGGCACATGGCTGGCACTTGGAGCTCTCAGAAGAGAAAGAACAACCCCGTTTCACACAGGGACTTCCACACAGCCCAGCAGTGGCATGCGGGCCCTCTCCCAGCGCCACCCACCCTTTCTGGTCCCCAAGGCTTCCTTCTTCTGGCGCCTTCAGTAGAGACAGCAAACCCCCTGAAGCCCCACAATCCCAACACCCCTCCTCTACTGCAAAGAGGAGAGGCCACAGGACCCCTCGGCTTCCTCTCCTGCCATCAGCTTTGCAGCTCTCAGCCAGCACCCCACCCACTGCCCTCCTGGGAGTGGGGGGCCCCCATCCAACTCCAGAACACCCCCATCTCTGCAGTTGCCCCTCTCCCACTGGCCCACCCCTCTGCTGTGTGGTCAGCAGCTCTTCTCCTCACTATCCATTCCTTCCTCTCAGCCCAGAAAATTAAAACAGCTATTGCTCTACCCCCTCTCCCTTCTCAGCCCAGCTTCCCCAAACAACTGCCCACTAGCTGTCTGCACTTCCTTCCCTCCTGAATGCTCACGACCCTGTTCTGGAGAAGGTGCCATGGCATGGGAAGCCACTCTCCCAAACCCTCTCCTCCTCATCCCTCCAGGCCACTTTGCTGGCCACACCACCTTCCTGGACAGCACAGCTCCTTCTCTGACCCCTCCAGGTGGGTGGGGCAGGCCTGCAAACTTCTCCCTTCCTCTTTTCATTCCCCCACTGGCTCATACCCAGGGGTCCCTGGGGCCTCTTCACAGTCGCCATCCTGGTACAGGCCATGGGTCAGTCACAGCTCCCGGGCACCAGGGCAGCCCGGGCCTCCCAGCCTCAGTTGGGATATGGAGGGAAGAGCCAGGTGTGACCATCACAGAGTCCGTCCTGGGCCTCCAGCCCATGACCTGTGGGGACCAGGAGGACCAGAAGGAAGGCACCCACTGTGTGTTCCTGGACCCAAGCAGACACTGGGGTTCCTCTAGGAGGGGCTGGGGCACCAAGCTTCTGGGTGATCTGCTGGCTGGGCCTTTGTTCCTCCAGGAAGAGCAGCTGAGACACTATCCTACCCCATCCCTCCCCAACCCCGCCCCAAAGTCATATGGAGCAAGCCTCCAAAAATTGGTGGTTGGGGTTTACTGCTTCCTGAGGTGGAGTAATCTCCACCCAGAGGCAAAAATGTCCAGGTACAAATATTCTCTTTCTCTCTCTCTTGCTTTTTGGTAACAGCTCTACTGAGGTGAAATTCAAATACTATACAATTCACACATTTAAAGCATACAATTCGGTGGGTTTCTGCATATTCACAGCGTTGTGCAATATTTTCACAGTCATTTTAGAATATTTTCATCACCCAAAAAAGAAAGCCTGTGCCCGTTAGCCATGATCCTCCCCAGCCCACCACTCACCCACGTTCCTTTCTCTACAGATTTGCCTATTCCAACACTGCAGGCTTAACGTCTCTTGCCTCAGTTTCCCCATCTATAAAATGGGGGTGATAATGGTGGCTCCAATTTGATAATGGTTGAGAGGGTTCAATGAGTTAATATAAGGACGCTGTGTTGAGGATGACATGAATGCAATACATGAAGAACTTCAGCCCTTGATTGTCACTGTTGTCACCGTTATTCTCTCTCCTCTGGCTGACTTGACCACTCCTGACTGGGGTCCTTGCCCTCATCTCCCCCCTGGGACATCCTCCACACATTTTATAAAAGCTGCCATTACGGAGTACTGACCACGTGCAGGCCAGCAAGCCCAAATGCCAAGCTCCCTTCACCATCACGACATGCCCACGAGGCAGGTGCCAGTGTCCTCGTTCACAAAGGAGGAAACTGAAGCTGAAGGACCCTCACAGGAGTTAACCATCACCTCTGGATACACAGCTGGCACCTGTGTATTGATTCAAAGCATTCAGTGAACATCTACTGTGTGCTGGCACTGAGCTAGGTGCTAGGAAAACAGTAATAAACCAGACTGGTATACGGCCAGCCCATATGGTAAAGATATTTCTAGAACACAAATCTGACTCCCTTGAAATCCTCCAGTGACCTCATCGCCCTCAGGATCTAGTCCACAGACCTTCCCAGGTCACCCTTGGTCGTCAGGAGTCCCCCACCTCCGTGGCCACTTTGCTGACCGCTCCTCCCCCTGCCGCCTCTCCCACCACCCCTGCCAGGCCCTCTCTGCTCCAGCCCATGGCCTGGGGTGCCTCTCCCACCAGCTTTGCCATTCACATCTGCTTTCCTACCCTTTTCTCAACTTATTTTCTTTTTTTTTGAGACAGGGTCTCACTGGCGCCAAGGCTGGGGTGCCATGGTGTGATCTCCGCTCACTACAGCTTCCACCTCACAGGTTCAAGTGATCCTCTGGCCTCAGCCTTCCAAGTAGCTGGGACCACTGGGACCACAGGCAGACACCACCATGGTTGGCTAATTTTTTAATTTTTTTGTAGAGACAGAGTCTCCCTATGTTGCCCAAGTTGGTCTCCAACTCCTTGGTCTCAAGTGATCCTCCCACCTCACCCTACCAAAGTGCTGGGACTACAGGTGTGAGCCACCACGCCTGACCCCATTTCTCATTTTCATTGCCTGCAGAACTTTTACTGTCTCTTGAGACTTTATTCACAGTCACCTCCTCCAGGAAGCCTTCCTTTCCCAACTTCAGGTTAAGAGCTCCTGGGTAGCCCAGGCCCCATCTTACAGCACAGGGGCTCTGTGCTGATTTGCCTGTCTTCCTTGAGAGCTGCCAGGGTCTCGCTGAACTCAATGGCCCTCGCCCTATCCCTGCCCGCCACCCCGTCCAGTGCCAGGTGCGTGGGTTTCCTCTCTGGGTGTCTGTGCCTGGCTGGAACGCCAAGGTGCTTGGCCAGCAGTGGCTTTGCTTCCTTTGCGCGTCTGTGGAGGCAGGGCTGGTGCAGGAGTGGAAGCGGTGCCTCCTGGGAGCAGCTGCATGCAACCTGCCAGGGCTCTGGCTCCTGGGCCTGGGTGAACTGCCCAGACCTCCATCCCTCCCCTTCCCCGGGCACCGGCTCTCACAAGGCGGGGGTGGCTGCCCTGGGAAGAGAGGATCTGCGCTGGAGTCAACTGGATGAGCGCCCAGTCCTGGCTGTGGAGCTGCTCTGTGCCTCAGTTTCCTCATCTGAAAAATGGCATCAGCCATCCCTGCCCACCTTGCAGGGCTGTGAGGGGACAGTGGACAGAAATTGTGTCCCCGGAGGGCAGACACTTCGTTGGCTGGCTTCCTGACATTCCCATCTTGGACACGTTGTGTTTCAGTTTCCAAAAATTCCGGTACATTTGGTTTTAGGCTTTGTCTCGGGGACAGCCCCATCTGGTGCTTCGCGCGGGTGGGAGAGGGTGCAGAGAGGGCTCTTTCTGGAGGGGCTGTGTCCCAGCGGCGGCCCCCACAGCGCAGTCCACTCGGTCGTCAGGCGGGAGCCGCTCCCGGGAGGCAAGGGCCGCGGGAAATGGCGGAGGGCCGCGACCTGTCCCGTGCAGGGACAAGGCCTGGCGCGCAGGCTGGAGACCCAAGGGTCCTGCCACTCCCTGGGGGGCGCAAGATGGGTCAGGGACGTCCTGTGGGGCCCCAGACGCCCCCCATGACCGCCCCGGCCCCGAGAGCCCCAGGAAAGCCGCAGCCGCCCCGAGGGCCACTCGCAAGATGGCGGCCGCCAGTGCAGGCGCCGGGAGAAGGAGGGGGCCGTGGCCGCCACGGTCAGCGCGCAGCCCCGGGGTGCGGGCGCCGGCGGCGTGGGGAGGAGGGAGTTGGGGTGGGTGGGTGGGGGGCCGGGAAGAGCCAGTGAGAGGGGCAGGGAGGGGAACAAAAGGTCCCTTTGTGGAGCTGCGGGAGAAGAGGGAGCGCATTACCCAATGCCCAGAAGCCATGTTGGTAACAAGAGAACCATTCTCTGCCTCGCTTGGAAAACAACTTGGAGCAGAGAGAGACAGGGAGAGATTTAACCCCATGGGCGCGGGCGCAAGGGGCTCAAGGCCACTGCGGAAGGTGAGGAGGGGCGAGGACACACTCAGGGACTGGACGGCCAGATCTCTCAACCCGTCCCATCCTGTGCCCGGGTGGCTCCTGGGTCTAGAGTCCATCATGGCCGCCAGGTCAAACCCCAGCCGCCCTGTGACCCAGCCGCAGCCATGGGCTTCCACCTGCCTGCGCCCGGCCTGGTCCTTTCCCCTGAGCCACTTGCTCCAAGCTCTAGGGCCTGGCCCACCCTAACCTCAAGAGGACGCCCTCTGAATCCTCACATCCCCTGGCTTCACGTCCCAAAGCTGGTCCTGGTTCCAGGGCCACCAGGGCTGGAGCCTCCTGATACTGACAGGGAGCTCGTCCCTTCCATCTTTGCACAGTTTGCCTTTCAGAACGTTTTTCCTAAAATTTAGGCATATCTCTTCTTTCCCCACCCCAGCTTTCTCCCCTTCCCCCACCTTCTACCTCCCAACACTGACTCTCTGGCTCCTAGAGAGGCCATCTGATCACAGGCAAGTGGTTCTAAAAGAAGCTACTGTTTGTGAGCACCTACTGTGGTTAGGGCACTTCCCACACGTTGACTTGATGACCCTTGCTACCTCCGGCCAACCTGTATGAAGTGAGCTGCTGTCCGTCTGCTGAGGCTACTTATTCAAAAAACACCTCGCACAGGGCCACACATAGGAGGCACTGGATGAACAAAAGATAGGAAGAGTTGGGAGGCCAAGGTGGGTGGATCACGAGGCCAGGAGATCAAAACCATCCTGGTGAAACCCCATCTCTACTAAAAATACAAAAATTAGCCAGGTATGGTGGCACATGCCTGTAGTCCCAGCTACTCAGGAGGCTGAGGCAGGAGAATCGCGTGGGAGGCTGGAATCGCCACTGCACTCCAGCCTCCAGTCTGGGCGACACAGTGGGACTCTGCCTAAAAAAAAAAAAAAAAAAAGGAGATAGAAAGAGGCCAGGCGCAGTGGCTCACGGCTATAATCCCAGCACTTTGGGAGGCCAAAGCAGAGGACTGCTTGAAGCCAAAAGTTCAAGACCAGCCTGGGCAACATAGCAAGATCCCCATCTCTACAAAAAAAAGCAGGCCGGGCGCGGTGGCTCACGCCTGTAATCCCAGCACTTTGGGAGGCTGAGGCAGGCGGATCACAAGGTCAGGAGATCGAGACCACGGTGAAACTCCGTCTCTACTAAAAATACAAAAAACTAGCCACTCGCGGTGGTGGGTGCCTGTAGTCCCAGCTACTCGGGAGGCTAAGGCAGGAGAATGGCGGGAACCGGGGAGGCGGAGCTTGCAGTGAGGGGACATCGCGTCACTGCACTCCAGCCTGGTGGACAGAACGAGACCCCGTCTCAAAAAAAAATAATAATAATAATTTGCTGAGCGTGGTGGTGCCCACCTGTAGTCCCAGCTACTTGGCTACTTGAGAGGCTGAGGCAGGAGGATCGCTTGAGTCCAGGAGTTCGAGGCTGCAGTGAGCCAAGATTGCGCCACTGCACTCTGGCCTGGAAGATAGTGACACGTCTCAGACATGACATAACATAACATAACATAACATAACATAACATAACATAACATAACATAGATAGTATGGTTGCTCATTAGCAGAATAAAGAGGTCCTTCCTTCCTTCTTTCCTTCCTTCCTTCCTTCCTTCAACAAACACTGATTGAACACTGGCCATGTGCCCAGCACTGTTCCAGCTCTGGGGCTACAGCAGTGAACATAACAGACCAGCTTGCCCTCACAGAGCAGATATTCTCCTCTTTCCTCAGGAAGATGGGCAGTATACAAGTAAACCTACAAGCTAACATCAGGCAGCCATGAGTTCCAGAATGAAAAACAAAGCAGAGTAAAGGTGGAGAGAGATGGGAGGGGTGTTATGTTAGACATGGTGGTCAGAGAAGACCCCTGCGAGAGTATGACTTTTGACAAAGATCTGAAAGAAGAGAGGAAGAATATCTGGGGAAAGAATATTCCAGCCAGTGGCAACAGCATGAAAGGCCTGAGAGGGAATGTGCTGTTGAGATTAGGAACAGCCAGGAGGCCAGTGTGTGGGAAAGGGAGTCAGACACATGGGGTTGGAGGGCCTAGCTCTGAACGCTGGGGGAAGGCCCGTTGGGGCTTTAAGCAGGGGATGGTGTGGTCTGAGCTCCATCGCAACAGGACTCTCTGGAGGTCAAGGTCAGAAACTGAGAGACCCACAGGCCTTGGCCGCAGCCCTCCTTACCCCCTCTCCCATCCCTTGCAGCCACTCCTCCCCTGTTGTCCACCCCTCCTAAATGAGACCCAAATCATTCTTTCAGTAAGTGTTTACTGAGCATCTAGTATGTGCCAAGAATGGGCCTGTTCATCTAGGACAGGTTCCTAAGGAGAGCAGCCTTGCCCCTGAGGGCAGTTCACTAATTGGGGGTTCCAGGCCCCTGAAGAGGAAACTTGCCTGTGGACGTCCTGGTTGCACAGAAGGAAGCCTCTTCCTGGGGGAATTTTTAAAGCTTCTCAAAGGACTCTGAGGACATTCCCTGCCCCACCAACCTCATGGTGCCATGACATCAGCAAATGGCCTAGAATAGTAGGGGCTCGGCTGGGCGCGGAGGCTCACGCCTGCACTTTGGGAGGCTGAGGCAGCTGGATCACCTGAGGTCAGGAGTTTGAGACCAGCCTGGTCAACATGGCAAAACCCCGTCTCTACTAAAAATACAAAAACTTAACCAGGTGTGGTAGCAGGCGCCTGTAATCCCAGCTATGTGGGAGGCTGAGGCAGGATAGATAATTGCTTGAACCCGGAAGGCAGAGGTTCATTGAGCCAAGATCCCACCACTGCACTCCAACCTGGGCAACAGAGCGAGACTGTCTCAAAAAAAAAGAAAAACAGGGACTCAGTGCCTCACCTCTGACCTCAGGCTGGTTCCTGGCCTCCCAGGGCCTCAGTTTCCTCATCAATAAAACCACACCCACCCTGGAGCTTTGCGGGTGCATCAAAAGAAGGCAGCTTGCCCTTCGGGGGTAGGAAGGGGGCTCTGAGACATGAGGCTGCAACTCATGGTCACCCAGCTGGGAAGGGACAGCACCTCCCACCCGCTCCCGCCAGGGCTTCCCCTGCTCTTCTGCCGCTCCCAGTGGCCTGGCGGATGCCTCAGTTCAGCCATGGTTATGAAGCAGATGCATATGAACTGTCTGCGGGTGTCAGGCAGCACCTGGAGAGTGAGGTGGGGCAGTCATGCAGAAGGTGGTGACAGTAGCAGGGGGTTTCAGATGGCAGAGAGGCCGGTGGGCAGGAGAGGGAGGCTGTATGGCCTCGAGGACAGAAGCAGGATAGACCGAGGGATTGCAGATGAACAGAAAGGAAACGTGCTCCTGATAGGGAAGAGCGACCCCTGATTCCCACTTGCCCCACTGACTTGCTATAGACCCTTGGGCAGCCGCCCCTTGGCCTGTTAGGCCTCAGCATCCTCATCTGTCAAATGGGCTCATCCCTCTGGTCCCATAGGATGGTGCTGAGAATCAGGCAAGGTGAGGGGTATGTACACACCAGTCTGGGTGTAAAGCCCTCAGAGGCTCCTGTTGTTAACAGTTAATGGGCTCCAGACGTGCAACATTTACAGAATAACCCACCGTGGTGAGTTCATGTCACAGGTGATGCCACAGAAGCGTGTGAGACCGAGAGAGGCAGAGACAGAGGGGGAGAGAGAGATAGCTGTGGCAGAGAGCAGGGAAGGCTTCCTGGAAGAAGGAAGACCCACACTGTGTGTGTTATGGAGGGATGGGCAGGATTTGCAGAGGCCAAGAGGTGCGGGGAGAGCTTGTAGGTGGAAGGACCAGCACCAGCACAAGGGAATCTGCTTGGGGAGCGGGGAGGGATGTCAGCCCCCTGGCTAGCAAGGTGGGGTGGGGAGTCTGGGGTGGGATCCTGGAAAGCCCCAGCTCATCCTAGGCCAGGGCCCCAGGTCTCACCTCCCACCACTCCCAGCCCCGGGCCGAAAGCTCCCATCTGGTTTCTCCTCTGGCCTCTGCTCAAGCCCTGCCCCCACCTCCAGTGCGCTCCGCTCAGTGTCTCTGCTGGCTGCTTCTGACTCATTGTTCCGAGCTGCGCAGGCACAACTCCCTCCAGAAAGCCCAGGCTGACAGGTCTCCCCTGGGATTAGTTCAGTCTGTCCCAAGGGGAAGCTGCTATTATTATCCCCATTTTACAGAGGGGGACATTGAGGCTCAGAGAGAGGTCCAGGGCTGCACGGCTGGTGTCAGCGCTGGGATGCCAACTCCAAGTGGCCTGGCTCTCCTTTGAGCTCTTCGGCTGCCTCCCCACACCGCCCTGTGCCGGGCACTGCGGTCTCCTTATAGCCGGTGCAGGAGGTCGCTGGTTTGGCATTATTCCCTCCCCCGCTTCTCAGAGGAGGAAGCTGGAGCCCAGAGAAGGGTTGGGACCTGGCTGCCGCCACGCGGCCAGGAAGTGGCCAAGCAGATTCTGAAGCCAGGAGTGGCTGACCCCACTCCTCTGTGACAGGCCTGGGGAGGCTGCCAGGCCTGGGACGCAGGGGTGCATGGAAGGGAAAAGACTGTGGCCCAAGGCCCAGTGAGAGGCCAGGGCAGCCCTGGAAGGCAGCAAAGACCACCAGTGGGGACGAGGAGCAGGGTGGACAGGCCTGCGGAGCTGAGGGACAGATGGTGGTGGTGAGGCAGTAAGGCTGAAACGGTGGGACCAGAGGAGGCAGAAGGGGAGGCGGAAGGGGCTGACAAGGGGAGTCGGGAGGACCCCAAGTGGCCATGCCAAGCCCTAGGTTTTGGGGCACTCCTGCCCTGTCCGGGTTCAGCCCCAGCCACTTGACCCCTGGGATGGTGCAGGGAGTAGGGGTCAGTGGCAGTCACAGCCTCTCTTGACTCCCAGACTCAAAGGGGTTGGGGCCCCAAGTGGGTAGCAGACTTAGAGTCAGCATGGGTCACGAGGAGTCACCCAGTGCGGGCCCAGTGCCCTCATCCACGTCACACCCTCGCCCAGCGAGCACAGGACGGAAGCCTCGAGGCCCTTCCACGCGGCACTGTCGTCAGTCAGCGGAGTCACATGGGGGACAGGCAGCGGGGCCCTGGCGCCTTCCGGTGGCTTCCCCACCTCCGCCCCTCCCCTCAGGATCCTGCCACCGCTCTTGGGAAACAACTGAGGAAATCAAGTGGAAACACAAATCCGCCACCCGGTCCCTCCCGCTCCCCCGGGGCCAGATCCCATCCCCCAAACCCCACTGCACTTGGGGAACAGGCTTGGCCTCAGAGGCTGTGCCAGCCCAGCAGGGCTTGCCTTGGCGAGGTTCCATGGGCACCGGTGATTGGTCCTGGGGTTCCCAGCAGTGGGGCCTGTCTGTTGCCCCGTCTGGTCCTACAGAACCAGCCCTACCCCAGAGGGACTGCGTAACCAAGCTTGAGCCTCCCTGCAACCTCTAGACTCTGGGATCCGGGGCCAGGCAAATTCCAGGCCTGGCTCTACCAAAGCCTAGCTGGCCACCCTGGGCAAGCGCCTTCTCTCTGTAGGTCTCAGAATCCTCATCTGTAAAATGGGAGTGATAAGCCATGCCCCGTCCACCTGAAAAGGGTGGCGAAGAAAGGCAAGTAGAGAGGGCAGCTCTGTGCAAAATCTCGAGATTTTGTCCATTTCCTTTTTTTTTTTTTAAGACAGGGTCTCACTCTGGGGCCCAGGCTGGAGTACGGTATCGCGATCATGACTCACTGCAGCCTCAACCTCCTGGGCTCAAGGATGGCTCGCAGACGGCTGCTCTGATGTTTACAGGGAGGCGTTGCTTCCCAGGCTGGGGAAGCCAGCTCCGTGTGGGGGACATGAATTACGGACAGCAGTAAGGGATTCCATAGGCAGCTCGCCTCTGACCAGCGGCCCACGGAGTCCTTCTGAGCTTGGCCTCCCCGCCTCCCACGGTGGCCACCCCACCTGCCCCTGCAGGCCTTCGTAACAGCACATCCAGGCAGCTTCCTTGCGGAAACACCCTCTCCACAGAACTCCTGCTCGTTCCTCAAGACCCAGCTCGACTGTCCGTCCTCTGTGACACGTCCTGATTCCGGGCAGCATGAGGGGTGACCGCCACCCCATGTAGGTTCCTATAGCACACTGCGTCGATGTGGCATCATCCATCCGTGTCCCCAATCAGGGTGTGGACAGGGCCTGTGCCTCAAGCATCCTGGTTTCCCTGCCCCATGCCCGGTGCTAGGCCTAAGGAATAGCAGAGCTCAGTGGATTGTGTGCCTGACTGTGGGCAGAGACCCCGGTCTCTCCTGGGCACCCTCAGCCTTGAGACAGCAGCTCGGCTCCTGACTGATAGATTCAGGGGCGGGTGATGGGTGTGAGGCAGTTTCCCCTGTCAGGTACCCGTTGCGCGTTTTTGGGAGGACCAAATAGTGGAACTCCAGAGCTCTCCTGGGAAGATGGCCATGGTGGAAGGTGAGAGGACACTGGCAAGTTAGAAAATGGACAAAATCAGGCCAGGTGTGGTGCAGTGGTTCACACCTATAACCCTAGCACTTTGGGAGGCCAAGGTGAGAGAATGGCTTGAGATCAGGAGTTCAAGACCTGCCTGGGCAACAGAGTGAGACCCTGTCTCTACAAAAAATTTAAAAATTAGCTGGGTGTGGTGGCTTGTGCCTATGCTTCCAGCTATTTGGAAGGCTGAAGTGGAGGATCACTTAAGCCCAGGAGGTTGAGGCTGCAGTGAGCCGAGATCACTCCAACCTGGCCACAGAGCAAGACCCTGTCTCCAAAAAAGAAAAGAAAGTAGACAAAATCTCCAGACTTCAGACCAAAGCGGAGGCCAAGACAGGGGACTAGAATGTTGGGGAGGGGACTATGGATGTGTTTTGAAGGAAAAACTGTGGCTGATGACTAGCCATAGAGGATGAAGGGGATGGATGAGTCAAAAATGACTCCAAAGCCTCATGCCTGGGTCACTGGAGAACAGTGGGGCTGTTGATGGGGCAGGGAAGTGGGGAGGGGTTGGTCTGGGGGCAGGATGGTGACATGGGTTTGAGACATGGACTTACAGCATTTTCTGGCGGGAAGCAACCTTCAGAGGTCACCAGGGTCACACGTGAGGAAGTGGAGGCTGAGTGAGGAGCTGCCACTCAGCCAGGACACCTGTGACATCGAGCGCCTGGGACAGGGTCTTGGTGCTGGTGAGGACCTGGACAGCGACACAGGGTGTGAAGTCCATGCCTTCCCAGGTCCTGCACTGGGCTCTGGGGACCTGGTGGTGAATCAGACCCAGTCCCCACACTTAGGGGCTCACTGTTCCATGGAGGAGACAGACATGACTGTAATTGCTACCTGGGCTAAGAGGATGGTGTGGTGGAGACTCAGAGGGCCAAGCCTACCTTGTGGGGGGATGTGGGTGGGGGAAGTAGGAAAGGAACGAGGGCATCCCTGTTGTCAGAAGCAGGCTCCTCCATGCCAAGAGCATTTCATTTAATCCTTGCAACCATCCTGCAGGCTCTGTGGCATTACTGTCCCCATTTTACAGATGAGTTTGAAAAAGATGAAGCAGATTGTCCAGGGCCCTGCAGATGGAATGACACCCAAACTCTCACTCTTAACCCCTGCGTCTTGGAAGAGGTATGCAGGAGCTGAGGCCTGATGGAGGAATAGGAGTTTCCTAAGGGACAAGGAGGGAGGCGGCGACACTGACACTTACCAAGACCCGTTTTTCCATCGGCAGGGTCTGAGGTGCTGGTGGTCTGCAGCCCGCCTCCTCACCTCTTGCCCAGGGCCTCTCAGCTCTTCCGGCCCTCATCCTGTCCTAGGACCCCTCATTTCACAGACCCTGCCTTTCCCACCCGCTACTGGTGACAGCAGACTGATCTGATGGATTTGCCCAGCGACTGAGCTGGGGGTGGGGTGGGAGAGGGCCTGTTACTGATCCCTGGGAACCACTGCCCACGCTCCCCAGGCCTTCCCAGCACAACCCTGCTCCCAGCCACACCTCCCCACTGCGTGGCCTCTTCTTATCCTGGCAGTGACCCTGCAAAGCAAATCACCCCAGAGAAGTGAGGGTGTGCCTGAATCACCCAGCGTATAAGCAGCTAAGCTAAGGCTCAGACCCACAGGCCTAGAGTCTCAGACCATGGCGGTCCCCTGAGCTTGGACAAACCACAGAGCACTTTTCTATCCTTGGGCTCCGGTTTGCAGGGCACCATGGGAGTGATCAGGGGAGAAGGAGGGTTGAGCACTAGCAGTCTTGGGCAAATACAGTTTATAACCCAGGGTGTGGCAGTGTGCTGGAGTCAGCTCACACTGGCTTCCGAGAGCCAATTGTGAAAGTCTCTGGAATCTTCGAAGCCGGTTGATATTACCTTGGAAGCTTTGAGCCTGCCCTGATGGGAGTTTTTATATGAAAACTGGCAGTCTATCTCTGTGTCTCCCATTCCCACAGACAGAGCTGGTTGTGAAGCATTTTTACCAGCACATGACTGTCCAGAGGGCCCGTCTCCTGGCTCCCCAGGGGGCTTCTGGGTTCTCTCAAACTCCCAGCCCTATCTGGGGATCTTGGGGGAGTCCTTCTTGCTCAGAATCCATTGATATCTCCCACTTGCCACCAGTGAAAGTCCAAACTCCTCCCCTGGGCTTCCCGGCCCCAGCATCAGGCCCAGGCAATCTTCCCAGCTGCATCTTGACTGTTCCCTTGGTGCCCCCATGATTGAGCCAAACAAGAACAGATGATGCTTGCCGAAAAGCCCCTTGCTTCCTTAGTTTCCTGCTGCTGTGACACCCGCACCTTTGCTCATGCTATTCCCTTTTCCCAAAATGCCTTTCCCCCAACTCTGCCTCTGTGAATGCAAGGCTCATTCACAATTGGTGTTCAATCAATGTTTCTTGGCCAAATGGGAGGGAGCTTGGACAAAGGCTCCACAACCAGGACTGACCTGGTGGTGCCTTGGTGAAGGCCAAGACCCTGGGAAACCCTGCATCCAATCCTCTGCCTCAGGACAGAGACACCCCAAAATCCCCTGCCTTCCCTAGCTTGCTTGCAGTCTCCCAGATAATGGGGTGTTAATGGAGGACAGACTGGTCACTGCTTCACAGGTAGCAAAAACAGAAACCAACTTGAACCATCCAGGTTACCTGGAAACCAATCCCTTCATTCTGTGATCAGTCTCAAACTCCTCTGCATCCTTCAAAACCCAACCCAGGTGCTGCCTCCATTGAGAGGTCTTGCCCAGTTGGAAGTCCTCCATTACCCTCTTGCCCCTGTGCCCTGCGCACACTGATCATTGCACTCATGGCACAGCGTAGCACTTATCTGTCTGTCCATCATCCCACTAGACCACAGCCAGTGGAGACAGAGCCTTATTTAAGGCTTAATCCTCAGGCTGGTGCCCAACAGGCTTAGGAGGTGCTTGCTGAACTAACTTGAAATGACTCCATCACTGTCAGCCAAGTCATCCTCCACTATCCTTGGGCCTCAGTTCTTCCCTCTGGATAAGCCAGACTTAGACAGGGTCATTTCCAAAGACATTCTGCCTCTCCCATTCTGGGATTCTGTGATATGCTCCGCTCCTTATCCATCTCTAATCTTCAAGTCTCTTTCCCTAAGCTTCAAGCCTTCCGGTGGGTGATGCCCCCTCCTCGGCTGCCTTCACCAGCACCACCTCACCCTGCAGACCACAGCAGTCTCTCCTCAGACCCCTGAACTCCATTTTCAGGGTGCTCTCTTCTCTCAGACTGTGGACTCCTCTGAAAGGGCAGAGGCCTCTCCTGCCCACCCCAGGCCTTGCTCACCAGCCTGATGCACAGTCAGCACCCATAAGTGCCCATCAATGGGCTGTGATGGAGTGGCCGGGGCTGGCGGGGCCTTTGGAGAGTTGGCAGAGTTCCTGTTCAGACAGGCCTGGGAGCTGCCTGCCTATCACAGTGCAGGTTGGTGGGGGGGGGTCCCCTCAAGCCTCCAGGACAAACAGCCACATCCCATTCTCTGCCTATTTCACTCAGACCTTCAGAGGGTGTGTATGCAGGAGTGTGAGCGGGACAGGCTGCTGCCCCTTCCTCCCCATCCCACAGAGGGACACAGTGGCTATGTGGCCGCTGTCCTTTCCCAATTTCTGCTTTCTTCTCTATCTCCCAAGCACACCTAGAGACAGATGCATGTGCATGTGTGAGCACACTGCACACACACATGCACACACACATGCACACATGTATGCACACACATACATGCACATACACACACAGATGCATGCACAGGCACAGAGGGTCATGAGCCCCTGTATCAGTCGCCCTGCACTGACATTTGGAGCACAGGGAGTTGTCCATGTGCCATCCAGTTGTGTTGACCCCAGGGGAGACCATGTGGGGCTGTGAGAAGGGGCTCCTAATGCCTTGTCAGTCTTGAAACTCCCCACCCTGAGGCATCGCCGTGCAGCATGAAAGCAGCCCACACAGCCTCCAACCCTGGCTCTGTGTCTCTGTCTAAATCATCCAGGTCCCCACTGTTCTCATGTGGTGACCTCCTGCATCTCTAATGCAGTCTCTCTCTGTCTCTCATGCACACAGTGTAGTCAGGGAACACACAGAACAAGCTTCGGGATGTCAAAAGAGGCGGTCAGTGGCCAGGACATCCCAGAAGGCTCCAGGGAGCGGGGGCTCTCGGCAATGCAGATACGATGGCTTACAACCCAGACTGTGGCGCCTCCTTCCCTAAGAGCTAGCTGGATGATCTTTAGCAAAATCCTAACCTCTCTATATCTCAGTTTTGCTCTCTAGAACATAGCGGCGGGTAATAGTGCCACCTTGTAAGGTGGTTATGATTAAATGCATTTGATGTCCACTACATTGTGGCATGCAGTAAGGGCCAAATAAACATTGGCTGCTGCTGTTATAAATGTGGAGGGGGTGTCCAGTGTCCTTGCCTATGAGGCCGCGCTGTGCTGGGTGCTGGGGAAGACACTGAGGAGTTCATGAGAATGGGGAGGGGCAGACAGGGAGCCGGCTGCTCACAGGCCTGGGGTGGTGGAGGCGGGGAAATGTATGTGTGCACGCGTGCATATGAGCATTTGTTTCTGGGTGTGCTGCAGGAGCAAATGAGGACAGTTGAGGAGCCAAGCCCTGATGGAGGAAGATCGGGAGCTGTGAGAGGCCCCACATGAGGCCAGATGTGGTCTCAGAACAACAGCACAGCGAGAGGAGGGAGTTCCGGGTGGAAGGAATGGCCTGAGCAAAGGTGTGGACAGTGAACTGTGGCCAAGGAGGACATGCTGCGGAAGTCACCAGCTTCAGGACCACTCCCACTGAGAAGAGAAGGACAGAGACCTCCTTGGGCTGCTCTTGACCCCCGCCCCACATGGGTGACACACCTCCATTTCACGTCTCTACACCTTTGTCCATGCAACCCCTCCCACAGGTCACATCCCCTGAGAGGAACACAAACTCAGCATGCTTTCCTAGAACTACAGGTGCCCCTCACCCAGCATGGGAGCTTTCTGAGGTCTGTAGGTCGGAGGAACTCAGTAGCAACTAGTTGACGAATGAATGAATGAATGGACCACCTGTATCCCCCTAGATGCTAATGAGTCACCTGAGGACTGACACCATCCTGCACCCCATGCCATCCCACACCCCGTGACACGCTGTACAGTCCCCAGGGACATGGACACACACCCCACAGGCCACCACCGTCCAGTGAGCCTCGCCACCCGGGCCACATGGAAAGCTGCTGTCTCTCCATGCACGCCCCTCCCCGTCCATCCACCCACCCACACACACTTTCCCTCTTGCCTGGGGCAGCTGGGAGGGGAGGCTGGGGCAAGGCAGGGCCAGAGGAGCCTCAGAGGCAGCCGGGGTAGGAGACTGGGGGAGGCTGGGAAAGTCCGGGCTGTCTCTTCTGGGGGGCGGTGGGCGGTGTGGTGGGGCGCTCGCAGGGATGGGGGGAGGGAGGAGGGTCGCCAGCCCAGTACAGCTGCGTCCCCTCCCCAGCAGCCTGCCTGGACACAGAAAGGCCTCTTTGTTCTCCGCCTTTAAAGGGTAAGAGAAACACTTATGCATGGCAAATTAGCCCAAAAATGTATTTCTCTAAAACACCCAATTGTCTCACCAGGCCTGCAGCTGCAGGGAAGTTCCAGGGAGCCGGGGGAGGGGGCGGCTTTGGGGTGACCCTGGGGGACAGAGAGAGGCGGTGGGGAAAGAGGGGCCATCCCGCCTTCCCTCCTCTGCTCTCAGAGTCTCACAGTTGCAGAAGGGCACAGCTGGGGAGGGCCCTGGGATCAAGGAGACTGGCCCTGGTGTTATAGACGGGGAAATTGAGGCCCAGAGAGGTGGTCTGCCTGGCCTCAGGTCACACAGCAGAGTGAGGGCTGGCTGGTGGCAGAGAAAGGGCTGGGTCCCAGGTCTGTTGGCTTCTTTCATCTGTTCTCACTTGTCCATGCTTGGGTCAAGCAAGCCAGCTGCCCTGGGCAGGAGCGAGAGAGGGAAACTGAGTGTTCTGCTCAGAAGCTGCCTACTCAGTGCTTCAGTGCTCAAGGTACCAACTGAGCACTGCCTCCTCCCCAACCTGGTGCCCGCCTGCCAGGCATCTGAAGGCCAGTCTTCTGGGGCAAGGGGGAATCCAGGCAGGGGCACCTGAGGAGAGTCCTCCACCAAAACCTTCTCCCAAGAGCAGGCAGCAGAGTCCGTCTTACTCGGCAAATTGAAACCCAAGTGCATGACGGGAAGATTCCAGGGCCCTCTGAGGAGCACATTCTCCAGGAGTCTGCTCTCTGTGGACCCTGGGAGCATCTCTGAGTTCCCAAAGATGAATCAGACACAGCCCTGTCCCCAAGGAACTCCCTGTCCTATGGGGGAGACAGATGGGTAAACAAACAAGTGTACCAAGAGTCCCACAGAGAAGAGCACCGCAACCAAACACAGGTCTGCCCCTCGCAACCAAACACAGGGGAGGAGAAGACGGGGTGGGGGGGAAGGATTTTCGAGGAGGGGCTCCAAGGCTAGGCCCTGAAAGGTGAGTCTGACGGTGGGATGGGGACAGTCCGGGCGGAAGGAACAGCACGAGGACACAGCGGTGGCTCCTGAGAGCCACCCGGTTGACTTCTAGATTCAGAGTCATTGATTTTAGAGCATCTGTTGAACGCTCCTGAGTCCATCCCATGTAGAAGACAGGAGGGAGAAGAGACAGTCCCAGCCCTGGGGAGGATGTGAACTTGGTGAAGTGAGTTTCATACGTAGGAAACAACACCATACTGGCCATGAAAAGTGCCCAAAAGAGGGTGCAGATTGAGTGCCCAGCTCGGGTGTTCAGCTCGGGTGAGACCATCAGCAACCCGGGCTCAGTTTGTGCATCTGTACAATGGGGTGATGATATCCACCCAGCAGGACTGTCGGCAGTAGTCAGCGGGAGGAGATGCTGAAAGAGCCTAGGCTGTGGGCCAGTGCCCAGGAGGGTCTCAGCACTACGTATTCCAGCCCCCAGAGAAGTCTGGAAATGAGAGAGATGGGAGAAGGGCGTGGGCAGGGAAACAAGGAGGGGCTGTCAGGAAATGTGTGAATGTTGGGGCTGTGAGTGTGAATGTGTGCTTGTGATTGTGTCTTTGAGTACATGTGTGTATGAATCAGTGTGTGCACATGTGTATCTGTGAGTTGTGGGCATGTGTATGCATGTGTATTACGATTGTGTACGACTCTGTGTGTGTGTGTACGTGTGAGTGTTGTGATTGTGTGTATAATTGCATGTGTGTATGTGCATGAGTGCTGTGATTGCAAGTGCATCTGTGTGTGTTTGTTGTGCGAGTACATGAGTGCCTGTGTGTGTGTGAGCAAGTGAGTGCACCTATGTCACCGTGAAGGGACCACATTTGGGAACACCTCTTGGGAGGGAGACTGAGCTAAGCCTTGAAATGGTCAAATATATGAAGAGGTCAAATATATGAAGCTGCCTGGGGGACCAGGACACCAGGAGACGGAAGGGACCTCCAAGAGGCCCGGAGACGCCAAGAAAGGAGAAATCTGCTGTGGGGTGGAGGCCTCAGCTCCACCTGGCTTCCCTGACATCCCAGGCATCCCTGATGCAAGGTAGCACCAATGGTTGAGCCAGTCCCTGGGGTGAAGCAAGACCCTCCCCTCTACTACTAAGAATCTCCATGGCTTCCTCTTCCCTCCAGGTCCTCTTCCCTCCATGGACTCCTCTGCATGGTCCACAGTATCCTGCACGACCCTTCCAGGGTCCTGCCTACCCTGCAGGAGCAGGCAGAGTCTCTGCACCACTCTGTCCAGTCCTCTTCCACTGCCAGCCTCCTTGGTTCCCTGCACTTCGGCCAGACCAAATCATCCTCTCAAATCACACCCTCAGATGCACCACCTTCCCTTGACCCTCTGCACCTGCATGGATTGTACCCCCACCTCCTAGACCTGGTCTGCCTGGGGCATTCTCAGTCAGCACCAAGTGTCAGTCCTTCCCACGTTTGTTCCTGCCCCTGCCTTCCTGCACCCCCATAATGCCTTGTGCCCCCACGAACATGTTACAGTCCTCTCAGCATGCTGTAACTTACAAAACCGTGATCCCTAAGACCCAAAACCAAGGAAAACTTGTCAAAGAATTTGCTCTATAAAAGGCACCAGGAATTGAAAGCAGGGTCTCAAACAGATAATTTGACCACACGTGTTCATAGCAGCATCATTCGTAATAGCCCAAAGTAGAAACAACCCAAATGCCCATCGATAAATGAATAAACAAAATGTGCTATATCCATATAATTTATTGTCCAGCCATAAAAAGGAAGGAAATTCTGACACATGCCATAACATAGACGAAACTTGAAGACATTATGCTGAGTGAAATAAACTAGAAATGAAAGAACAAATATTATATGATTCCATTTTTCTGAGGTCCCTAGAGTAGTCAAAATCATAGAGACAGGGCCAGGCACGGTGGCTCATGCCTGTAATCCCAGCACTTTGGGAAGCCAGGGCAGATGGATCACCGGAGGTCGGGAGTTTGAGACCAGCCTGGCCAACATGTGAAACCCTGTCTCTACTAAAAATACAAAAAATTAGCCAGGCATGGTGTTGGGCACCTATAATCCCAGCTACTCAGGAGGCTGAGGCAGGAGAATCGCTGGAAAGTGGGAGGAGGAGGTTGCAGTGAGCTGAGATCACGTCATTACACTCCAGCCTGGGCGACAGAGTGAGAATCTGTCTCAAAAAAAAAAAAAAAAAAAAAAAAAAAAAATTAGCCAGGTGTGGTGGTGTGCACCTGTAATCCCAGCTACTCGAGAGGCTGAGGCAGGGGAATCACTTGAACCCTGGAGGCACAGGTTGCAGTGAGCTGAGATTGCGCCTCTGCATTCCAGCCTGGGCGACAGAGCAAGACTCCATCCCAAAAAGAAAAAAGAAAAAAAATAATAATAATAGACACAGAAAGTAGAATGGGGATCTCCAGGGGCTGGAGGTAAGGGAGTTAGTGTTTAATGGGCATAGAGTTTCAGTCTGGGAAGACGAAAAAGTTCTGTGGATGGATGGTGGTAATGGTTGCACCACGATATGAATGCACCCAGTGCCACAAAACTGTACACTTAATAATATAGTTAATATGGGAAATTTTAGGCTACATATATTTTACCACACACACAAACTTATTGGGGAAAAAAAAAAAGCACCAGTCCTGCACAGTTTTATAAGGAAGACCTTTTCATAGATTTTAAGAAACAGTTTTCAGGCCTTGTAGCCTGAAAGAGCAGATGCCGGATCTCTTCTCCCCAGCGTCCCAGCGCCAGGTGTAGGTGAGACGGGTGCGCAGTGACGTGTGCTGATAAACAAATGCCTTCTATGACTAGGTCCCCTGCCAGACCCCACTGCTGTCTGGGAAAACCACTCTGGAGGCACCATCCCCCAAGTCCCTATCACAGCCCAGGAGTCTTCGGAGACAGCTGGGACACCCCAAGGGGAACATAAAATTACCCAGTGGGGCACAGAAGGAGAATCTAAGTGCTTGTTTCTGTTTGTTTGTTTGTCTGTTTGTCTCTTCAGAGACAGAGTCTTGCTCTTGCTGCCCAGGCTGGAGTGCAATGGCACGATCTCGGCTCACTGCAACCTCCACACCCCAGGTTCAAGCTATCCTGCCTCAGCCTCCCGAGTAGCTGGGATACCACCACACCCAGCTAATTTCTTGTATTTTTAGTAGAGACGGGGTTTCGCTATGTTGGCCAAGCTGGTCTTGAACTCCTGGCCTCAAGTGATTCTCCTGCCTCAGCCTCCAAAAGTGCTGGGATTACAGGCATGAGCCACCTCATCTGGCCCACTTATTTCCTTTTTTAAGTTTACTCTCATTATTTTAAAACTTCTACTTTGTGCATGTTGAGCATAGTAGAACATGTACATAACTTAGAAATAAACAGATAATGCCTTGAGATCTTACTTAGAAACTAAGTAGATTCTTTTTTTTTTTTTTTTTTTTTTTTTTGAGATAGCGTCTCACTCTTGTTGCCCAGGCTGGAGTGTAGTGGCACGATCTCGGCTCACTGCAACCTCTGCCTCCTGGGTGCAAGCGATTCTCCCACCTCAGCCCCCTGAGTAGCTGGGATTACAGGCATGTGCCACCACACCAGGCTAATTTTGTATTTTTAGTAGAGACGGGTTTTCACCATGTTGGTCAGGCTGGTCTCGAACTCCTGACCTCAGGTGATCTGCCTGCCTCGGCCTCCCAAAGTTCTGGGATTACAGGCGTGAGCCACCGCACCCGGCCAGATTCTTAGAAATTCTGTGAGATATACTCCGCTATCCAAAACTCAGGACCCAAATATATTCAATGATGGCTTCAATACTCGAATGCAACTGATTCGTACTATCCAAACTCAGGCGCCAAATGAATTTTTTTTTTTTTTTTTTTTGAGACAGAGTCTCCCTCTGTCACCCAGGCTGGAGTGCAGTGGCATGATCTCAGCTCACTGCACCCCAGGTTCAAGTGATCCTCCTGCCTCAACCTCCCAAGTAGCTGGGATTACAGGTGCCCACCATCATGCCTGGCTAATTTTTGCATTTTTAGTAGAGATGGAGTTTCACCATGTTGGCCAGGCTGATCTCGAACTCCTGACATCAAGTCATCTACCTGCCTTGGCCCGAAACCACATCTCTATTAAAAATATAAAAGTTAACTGGACATGGTGGCGTGTGCCTGTAATCCCAGCTACTTGAGAGGCTGAGACCAGAGGATCACCTGAGCCTGGGAGGTTGAGGCTGCAGACAGCCGTGATTGCCTCACTGTACTCCAGCCTGGGCTTAAAAAAGAAAAAGGTCAGAGACAGCTGCTTAGACCATTGGAGTACTGAAGTCTTGTGGCCTCATTTAACAGATGGGAGAAATGAGATTCTGTCATTCTCACTTCAACCCCAGGAGACAGATGCTATTACCCACCAGAGTTTTTCTTATCAAACCACAAGGAAGAGCTTGGCAAAGGCAGCCCCATGGCCAAGTTCCCTCTCTATCAGCAAGTTCTGGGCCACCGTCACCAACCTCAACACATACACACCCTGCCTGGCCAATTCCTCCGCACCTATGAGCCTTGGTTCAAGGTTGGCAACTCCAGGAAGCCGTTCCTGGTGCCTTCCCCAACCAGGCACTCTCTTAGCCTGGGCCTTGCCTTGCTGGCTGTCTTCCCCTCAGAAGCAGTGTGCACCCCAGGACAGGTCCACGTAGGACTCTCCTCTGTGCCCTGGATGCTCTGCTGAGAGCCTGGTACACAGTAGAGGCCCAGCTTCTACTGGCCGTGAGCAAAGGGACAGGAGTAACCGCAAAAGAGCCTCACACCAGGCAGCACACACAAGCGTGGGACTGGGAGGCCTCTCAGGTCCCTCCTAGCCCTAATACCCTATCATGACCCTGATTGCAAGTAAGTGAATGTGCAACTGACCCTGGATGGTTACAGCAGAGAAGAACCAAGAAAACCGTGGCAATGAGAGGGGGTGGAGGTGGAGGGGAAAAGGTGGCAGGAAACCTTCTGATCCCACCCGACTTCTTTGTGTTTTGGTTTTTTTTTTTTTTAGACAGTCTCACTCTGTTGCCCAGGCTAGAGTACAGTGGCATGATCATAGCTCATTGCAGTCTTGATCCCCTGGGCTCAAGCGAGCCTCCCACCTCAGCCTCCCAAGTAGCTGGGACTACAGGTGTGCGTCACCATGCTTAGTTAAATTTTCTTTTAATTTTTAGTAGAGGCTGAGCACGGTAGCTTACTCCTGTAATCCCAGCATTTTGGGAGGCCAAGGTGGGCAGATCACTTGAGGTCAGGAGTTTGAGAGCAGCCTGGCCAACGTGGTGAAAAGCCATCCCCACTAAAACTACAAAAAAAAAAAAAAAATTAGCCAGGCATGGTGGTGCACGCCTGTAATCCCAGCTACTCAGGAAGCTGAGGGAGGAGAATTGCTTGAAACGGGGAGGAGGAAGTTGCAGTGAGGCAAGGTTGTACCACTGCACTCCAGCCTGAGAGACAATGTGAGACTCCATCTAAAATACTTTTGTTAAATATGTGTGTGTGTGTATATATGTATATATATGTACATGTATGTGTGTGTGTGTATATATATATGTATATATAGCAGAGACAAGGTCTCACTGTGTTGCCCAGGCTGATCTCGAACTCTTGGACTCAAGCAATCCTCCCACCTCAGCCTTCCAAAGTGCCGGGATTACAGGTGTGAGCCACCACGCCTGGCCCACCTGGACTTCTGGGTTTTTTTGTGTGTTTGTTTGTTTGCTTTGTTTGAGACAGAGTTTCGCTCTTGTTGCCCAGGCTGGAGTACAATGGCATGATCTTGGTTCACTGCAACCTCTGCCTCCTGGGTTCAAGTGAGTCTCCTGCCTCAGTCTCCCAAGTAGCTGGGATTACAGGGATGTGCCACCACGCCTCGCTAATTTTGTATTTTTAGTAGAGATGGGGTTTCTCCATGTTGGTCAGGCTGGTCTTGAACTCCTGACCTCAGGTGATCTACCTGTCTCCGCCTCCCAAAGTGCTGGGACGGTACAGGCGTAAGCCACTGTGTCGGGCCCCACCAGACTTCTTAAAAGGTCAGTGAGGACATGGACTGCTGTGGGCCCCACCCATGTGAGGAGGGAATGCCCCCTTCTCCCAGACAATGGCCTGATTTCCCTGGTGCCTCCACCACCGTGTCCCACCTCCCTCTCTCTGCCTTGGGCAGATCTACTTCCTGGGCAGATTCCTGTGAACCTGGCCATTTTCAGGGTGTGCTTGGGGGATCAGGGAGGGGAGGTGTGTGATCCACGGGGTCATGACCACATCTGTAACCTGAGGGGCTCACTCCCCAACCATCCCCAAGGAGGTCCTTGCGAGGCCCTTGACTGCTCCTGGAGTGTCTCCAGCTGCTAGGCAGTGGTCACGGGCTCTCAGCTGATGGTTGCCCAGGGCACAGATGCCAGTCACATGGGGATGGCTGGGACCCTTGGGGAATGTCAAGCCCGGGGGCTGAAGAAATGGCACCAGCAGCTTAGGAATGGAGGATGCGGAGGGTGTCATCTTACCCCTACTCTGACCCCGTCCACAGCCACACTGTGCCTCCAACATGTGTGAAGTCCCCATCACTCCAACACAGATACCCACACACATGCACACCTTCCCAGTCCACCGATACACAGCCACGTGCACAGGGAAAGGGCCAGATGCCCCCACACCTCCTTCTATCCTGGTCCAACCTCTTCCACCCCCTCCCTCCCTGGCTTACTCTTCTCCATGTTAGCCATGTTTCCCAGACCCAAAGCATCCCCAAGATCTTTTGGAAATCCTGAGGCTAATGGCCTGGTTCTCCCTGGAGAGGGGGGGATTTCATGTGCCCGAGTCATCCTGGCCCTCCAGAGACCAACTTCTTCCCTCAATCTGTCCCCAGCCTCTCCAGCTCTCATGCATCACACACTGGCCTCCTCCCACGGGCTGCCTGGGGAGAGGACACGCTCATGCATCTGGCCTCATCTCCCCACTGCTGAACCTATGGGCACATCCTGGTGCTGCCTGCTCTGGTGATAACTTCCAGAGACTAGGGTCTACCATAGAAAACTTTGGTGGACTCTTAGCAGGGAGAAGATGCAAAAACTGCACATTCAGGAGTCAGCCCAGCCTGGGCCACCTCACAGTCAAAACACAGCCTCAGATGGAGTCCTGACCCCAGCCCAGGCCCAGATGGAGCCGTGGCACTAGTTAGAGATTATCTATCAGAACTCGGTGATAGCCTGGGGTCTTGACCCCACCCTAAGCCTGAGGCCTGACCCTGACCCTGACCCCCACTTCAGCTTGATTCTAAATCTAAAATGACACTTACGAGCCTTGCTCTTGGTCACAAACTGGACTCTGATCCTGAAATAAAAAATGAATATTTACCCTGCAGACCCCAGAGTGAACCATTATCCTAAGTCCAGAATGAACACCTACCCTATCTCTGACTCTATTTTATTTATTTATTTATTTATTTATTATTATTGTTATTTTTTTTTTTTTTTTGAGACGGAGTCTCGCTCTGTCGCCCAGGCTGGAGTGCAGTGGCCGGATCTCAGCTCACTGCAAGCTCCGCCTCCTGGGTTTACGCCATTCTCCTGCCTCAGCCTCCCGAGTAGCTGGGACTACAAGCGCCCGCCACCTCGCCCAGCTAGTTTTTTGTATTTTTTTTAGTAGATACGGGGTTTCACCATGTTAGCCAGGATGGTCTCGATCTCCTGACCTTGTGATCCGCCCGTCTCGGCCTCCCAAAGTGTGACTCTGTCTATAAACTAAGCCCTGATCCTAACCCTACACTGAACCCTTAACCTGGCTCTAGCCTAAGCCCTGATCTTGACTTTAGACTGAGCCTTCGCCCTCTCCCAGATGAACTTTCACCCCAGCCACAGACAAGCCCTGGTTCCGATCACAGCCTGAGCTCTTGTCCTGGTTATAGCTTGAGTCCTCACTCTAAGCCAATCCTCTCCGCAAACTCTGCCCTCCGTCAATGAGGGATGGTTCCCACCGGTTTCCCAGGACAGAAATTCCTAGCTGAAGCCTAGGAGGATCTGGATAACATTCCACTTTATGGCCACATTATAGGGCCCACATTATAGCCTCTGCTATGTGGCAGGAGGGCAGGGACAATCATGCCCACTTTCAGGTGAGGAAACCAATTCTCAGGGAGGCTTACCTTGTTCCATGTAGTTCCAATGAGTAGAAGTGGAATGAAAAGGTAGAAGCTGCAGGGAGACAGAGTTTAGAAAGAACTTCCCAAAAGCCTGGGCTGGGCAAGGACAGAGCAAGCCATGTGAGGAGTGAGCTCCATGTCACTGGAGCTGTGCCAGCGGGGGCGGGTGACTTCTTGGCTGGGGCTACAGAGAGACCTACAGGAAGTTGCAGGGAGAGGCCACAGCCTCAGAGGGCCCCTCCAGCCCTGAGATGCTGATGGGATTGCATGACCCATTCAGGTGCTCTGAGCTCTTCCTGACAACCTGGACATAGTCCCAGATACAGCCCAGACTGCCAGATCTGGAAGGACCCTACAGCCCATTACCTGAGGAGGGAGAGACCCACAGGCCCAGAGATGGCGAACAACTTGGGAGCCCTTGGCAGATCCAGGTGGGACCAGGGCCCACCCTCCCCTACTGAGGTTCGTCTCAGCTCCTGCCCCCACATCTGGACCAGGCCCAGATGGCAGACCCCCAGAGCCAAGCTGACATTGAACACGGTCACTCTGGGGGCAGTTCAGGGCTTTCTGTCCTAGTATGAGTCCCCTATTCCACCCCAGGCTCAGACGCACAGACCCAGGACTGGGGAGGACACATCATCATTTCTAAAAACCCCAGAAGAGCCTTTCTTCCCCAGCACCCCAGTTTTGCAGGCTTTGGGCATCTAGGCCTAGAGAGGCTGTCTTGGGTGGCACAGCAAGGCCAGGGCACATGAGGATGCGGACCCCAGACCCTGGCACCTGCCCCGCTCAGGCACGGCCCCACAGCTGCCTCAGGAGGGCTGGAGTGTGGTGGGGGGACCTGGTGCCAGGCAGCAAAGGCTGGGGTGGGGGGCTGGCTGGCCCCTTGTGCTGCCCCCCGGCACCCCGGCCTGGCTCCATCTCGCCCGGCCGCCCAGCTGCCGGCACATCCGCCCAGGCCCAGACATCAATCCACACCAGGCCCTTGCTCTGCTCTTTCTTTTCTGCCCTCCTCTTCCCTCCCCAGCTTGTATCTTTTTTTTTTTTTTTTCCTTCTCTCTCTCTCTCTTCCAACATGTCATTACAGTAGAAACAAAAAGCGCGGGGACAATGCGGGCATTGACGGCGGCCCCCTCCCGCCCCCCTCCCCCCGCGGTGCGTGCCAGCACTCTTTCCACCCGCCCAGGGCTGGAACCACTGCCAAAGGAGCCCTGCTCATAAACAAGAGGAACCAGATAAACCAGGAACACAATAGAGGGATTTGTTGCACTTAGAATGGTGGGAACAATGTCAACGTCGCGCGCAGCTGCTTCTAAGCCCCCACCCCACCAAGTCCTGCCAAGCAGCCCCCTCGCCCCCCAGCCCCTCTGATTTATGAAAGGTCAGAGGGCATCATGGCTAAAGAGCCCCTTCCTCGCATCCCTCGTTAACCCTTCAGACACAATGGTCCCTTCTCTGGGAGGTGGCGGATGGGGGCGTGTGTCAAGCACAGCACTTCCTGGAGCATCCCGGGGACGGCTGGAGGAGGCGCAGAGGGAGGAGCAGGCTCCCAAATGCCTTTGGGCCGGGGCTTTGTCCAGAGTAATGCCTCATTGGAGGATGCCTTCTGAAGTGACCCCCAAGGGTATGGTCAGAGCCCGGTTGGGTCTACATCATGATGACCCCAGGCTTTGGACCAGCTGTGCCTTTCAGGGCAAAACAGATTCACTGATGCCCCAGTGGGTGCTGAGTCCCTGGCTAGACACAGCGGGTGTGAGGCAGAGCAAGACATAGCCCCTAAAATGAAGGGAACATAGAGGATGAGTGTGTAGGAGCCCAGGGCGGTGGGCCTGACACTGCTAGTGCGGGCTAGAGAGCAGGGAAGACCATCGGGGGAGAGTTCCAGGAGGGGCAGATGCTTGAGCAGAGGAGGCAGGCCACACAAGCAAAAGCACAATGGGCAGTTCCAGCAGAGGCCGAGACTCAGACGTGCCCCCACCGCCACTTACGAGACCTGGGGTCCTTTACTCCATCAGTAAAATGAGGATAATAATAATACCGATCTCACAGAAACTTGGGAAGTTAAGTAAATAAACAAAAATAAGGTGCTTAGAACAGAGCCTGGCACATGGTTAAGGTTAGACAGGTGTGGCTGTTGGTGGTGGTGGTGTTGCATTGAGGATTCTCACAACTCCCCTGTCTTTCTATCATGGCCCCCACAGAGGGGGCAGCTGAGGCTGGGACACCTCTCGGGTCATAGAGCTGCATTTACAGAGCCAGGATTCCAACCCAGGGCTCCTAATTCCAAATCCAGGAACCTTTCCTGCCTATTCAACTGCTTTGGATGGGGGATCCAAAAGCAGAAATCTGGGGTTGAGGGAGAGAGGAGTGCTCAAGGACCTATTCCAGAGTTGATCCCCAAACAGGTCTCAGCCTGTGTTCCTTCCCCCAGATCACATCGAGTCCAGTTAGTTCCTTCAGGTTCAAGCCCAAACTAGACGAAGGAAGACACATGGGAAAGTCTCCTGTTCACCCACCTCTCACCTCTGCGGAGCAGGGGCTCCTGACAACACCCTGAACCTCTCTGCTCCCCCACAAACCATCCCCACCACCCCAGCTAGAGCCTCAGGCCCCTTCCATGGGCACCAACTCGTTCTCCAACAGAAGTTTGATGTTCATAATAATCACTAACACTCCAGTCCTTGAGGAAATCCTGTCAGCTCTACCTTCAAAGCACACCAAGAATATCCAATCTCACTTCTATTCAACACCGTATTAGAAGTCCTAGCCACAGGCTGGGTGCAGTGGCTCACACCTGTGATCCGAACACTTTGGGAGGCTGAGGCAGGTGTATCTCAAGGTCAGGAGTTCGAAACCAGCCTGATCGACATGGTGAAACCCCATCTCTATTAAAAATACAAAAATTAGGCCAGGTGTGGTGGCTCACGCCTGTAATCCCAGCACTTTGGGAGGCCAAGGCAGGAGGATCACAAGGTCAGGAGATCGAGACCATGGTGAAACCCCATCTCTACTAAAAATACAAAAAATTAGCTGGGCGTGGTGGCAGGTGCCTGTAGTCCCAGCTACTCGGGAGGCTGAGGCCAGAGAATGGCGTGAACCCAGGAGGCAGAGCTTGCAGTGAGCCGAGATCGTGCCACTGCACTCCAGCCTGGGGCGACAGAGCGAGACTCGGTCTCAAAAAATATATATATATATATATACACACACACACACACATATATACACACACACAAAAAAATTAGCTGAGCGTGGTGGCGGACGCCTGTAATCCCAGCTACTTGGGAGACTAAGGTAGGAGAATGGCGTGAACCCGGGAGGTGGAGCTTGCAGTGAGCCAAGATCGCACCACTGCACTCCAGCCTGGGCGACAGAGCGAGACTCCATCTCAAAAAAAAAAAAAATACAAAAATACAAAAATTAGCCAGGCCAGACCCAGTGGCTCAGCCTGTAATCCCAGCACTTTGGGAGGCTGAGGCAGATAGATCATGAGGTCAAGAGATTGAGACCATCCTGGCCAACATGGTGAAAGCTCATCTCCAGTAAAATTCAAAAATTAGCTAGGCTAGGCCAGGCGCGGTGGCTCACGCCTGTAATCCCAGCACTTTGGGAGGCCGAGGCGGGCAGATCAGGAGGTCAGGAGATCGAGACCATCCTGGCTAACACGGTGAAACCTCATCTCTACTGAAAAAAAAATACAAAAAATTAGCCGGGCGTGGTGGCAGGCGCCTGTAGTCCCAGCTACTCGGGAGGCTGAGGCAGGAGAATGGTGTGAACCCGGGAGGCGGAGCTTGTAGTGAGCCGAGATGGCGCCACTGCACTCCAGCCTGGGCGACATAGCAAGACTCCATCTCAAAAACAAAAATTAGCTAGGCTATAGTCCCAGCTACTCGGGAGGCTGAGGCAGAAGAATCACTTGAACCCAGGAGGCAGAGGTTGCAGTGAGCCGAGATTGTGCCATGCCGAGTCTCCGTCTCAAAAAAAAAAAAAAAATAGCCAGGCGTGGTGGTGGGCACCTGAAATCCCAGCTACTCAGGAGGCTGAGGCAGGAGAATCACTTGAACCCGGGAGGCAGAAGTTGTGGTGAGCCAAGATAGCACCACTGCACTCCAGCCTGGGCAACAAGAGCGAGACTCTGTCTCAAAAAATAAAAATAAAAAAAAAGTCCTAGCCAGAGCAATAAGGCAAGAAAATGAAATAAAAGGCATACAGAGTGGAAAGGAAGAAGCAACGCTGTCTTTATTCACAAACAACATAATCATCTATATAGAAAATCCCAAGTAATCTACAAAAAATCTATTATAAGTGAGTTTAGCAAGGTTGCAAGATAGAAGGTGAATACACAAGTCACTTATATTTTTTTTCTTTTTTCTTTTTTTTTTTGTTTTTTGAGACCGAGTTTTGCTCTTGTTGCCCAGGCTGGAGTGCAATGGTGTGATATCAGCTCACGGCAACCTCCGCCTCCCAGGTTCAAGCCATTCTCCTGCCTCAGCTTCCTGAGTAGCTGGGATTACATGCACGCGCCACCATGCCTGGCCAATTTTTGTATTTTTAGTAGAGACGGGGTTTCTCCATGTTGGTCAGGCTGGTCTCAAACCCCCAACCTCAGGTGATCCACCAGCCTTGGCCTCCCAAAGTGCTGGGATTACAGGCGTGAGCCACCATGCCCGGTCACAAGTCAATTATATTTCTATATGCAAGCAACAAACAACTAGAAATTACTTTTTAAAATATTTGAAATCACATCACAAAACATGAAATTTTTAGTGATAACTTGGGGATAAATTTGTATTATAAATATGTCAGAATGAAACTGAAGAATGTGGAGAGAGAATGAGGTGACCTAAATAACTTTGTGTAGTGGTGTTTTTACTAGATACCATATGGCTAAATACAAAAAGAACTATACACAAACACTGTATGCTAGCTAGTAAATTTGGTTTTGACAAGGGTGTAAGTTAGGAATTCTGAGACCATTTTACATGTACACAGAGTTTGAACAAATAGGTAAATATGCTATAGATAATGAGAGCAAGATTTCTCTCTGCTTAAGAAAGAAGTCACGGCCGGGCGCGGTGGCTCAAGCCTGTAATCCCAACACTTTGGGAGGCCGAGACAGGTAGATCACGAGGTCAGGAGATCCAGACCATCCTGGCTAACATGGTGAAACCCCGTCTCTACTAAAAAATACAAAAAACTAGCCGGGCGAGGTGGCGGGCGCCTGTAATCCCAGCTACTCGGGAGGCTGAGGCAGGAGAATGGCGTGAACCTGGGAGGCGGAGTTTGCAGTGAGCTGAGATCCGGCCACCGCACTCCAGCCTGGGCGACAGAGCCAGACTCCGTCTCAAAAAAAAAAAAAGAAAAAGAAAGAAGTCACAACTGACCAGGCGTGGTGGCTCACGCCTGTGATCCCAGCACTTTGGGAGGCCAAGGCGGGTGGATCACCTGAGGTCAGGAGTTTGAGACCAGCCTGGCCAACATGGAGAAACCGGGAGGCAGAGGTTGCAGTGAGCCAAGATCATGCCACTGCACTCCAGCCTGGACAACAGAGCAAGACTCCGTATGAAAAAAAGAAAAAGGCCAGGTGCGGTGGCTCAAGCCTGTAATCCCAGCACTTTGGGAGGCCGAGACGGGCGGATCACGAGGTCAGGAGATGGAGACCATCCTGGCTAACACGGTGAAACCCCGTCTCTACTAAAAAAAATACAAAAAACTAGCCGGGCGAGGTGGCGGGCGCCTGTAGTCCCAGCTACTCAGGAGGCTGAGGCAGGAGAATGGCGTGAACCCGGGAGGCGGAGCTTGCAGTGAGCTGAGATCCGGCCACTGCACTCCAGCCTGGACGGCAGAGCAACACTCCGTCTCAAAAAAAAAAAAAAAAAGAAAGAAAAAGAAAAAAGGAAAAGAAAGAAAGGGAAGGAAGGATGGAAGTCACAACTAAGCAATGAGGGAGTGCTAGAATAAGCTCTGTGGGGCAGGAGGTGCAGCTTCATTTCCATCTCCTTGAGTGTGAACTGGACTTAGTGACTCACTTCTAACAGATAGAATATGAAGATAGCTGTTTTTACAGTGGTGAAGACACCATCTTAACTCAGAGGTCTGGCTGACATCACCATGAATAAGACATATCAATATCACATACCCCCTGCAATGACGTGATGACAAGGACAATCACCTCTGTGGTGTTCTTCCCCAAAATCCGCACCCTCATTTGAAAACACACCAGAAAGAAAAACAAGTTGAGGGACATGCTACAAAACGCCTGACTTGTAAGCTTCAAAAATGTCAAGGTCATGAAACATAGGAAGGAGAATTGAGGAACCGTCAACAGTTAGGGGGACACCTGGGAGATATGGCGAGTAAATGTAATGTGGGATTCTGGCTTGGATCCTGGAAGAACGGCGACAACAACAACAACAACAACAACAACAACAACAACAACAACAACGACATTAATGGAAAAACTGAGGAAATCTGAATAAAGACTGTACTTCTGTTATAGTATTTTACCAATGTTAATTTCTTAGTAAGTATACCATAGTTATGTAAAATCTTAACATAGCCGAAGCTGGGAAAAGTATATATGGGCATTTTTTGTACTTTACAGGTAAATTACAGGGAATTTTTTGTAGATTTACAGGTAACGCTTCTGTAAATCTAAAATTATTTCAAACTAAAATGTAAAAACAGGCCAGGTGCGGTGGCTCACACCTGTAGACCCAGCACTTTGGGAGGCCAAGGCAAGAGGATCACTTGAGGCCAGGAGTTTGAGACCAGCCTGGCCAATATGGCAAAACCCCATCTCTACTAAAAGTACAAAAATTAGCTGGGCATGGTGTTGGGCATCTGTAATCCCAGCTACTGAGGAGGCTGAGGCACAAGAATCGCTTGAACCCAGGAGGTGCAGGTTGCAGTGAGCTAACATTGTACCACTGCACTCCAGCCTAGGCGACAGAGCAAGACTCTGTCTCAAAAAAAAAAAAAAAAAAAAAAAAGCATAAAAATATAAAATACTTAGGGATAAATAGGGATAAATTTAACAAAAGATGTGAAGACCTCTACATGAAACTTATATTACTGATTGCTTGGTGCTTTATTATACTGAAAAAAGAAATAAAATTTTAAACAAATAAATGTTGCTGAAAGAAATTAAGGAAGACATAAATAAATGCAGACATACACCACATCCATGGATCAAAAAACTAAATGTTGCTGAGACATCAATTCTCCCCACATTGTACTACAGATTTAATTTAATCCCAGTAAAGAAAAAAAAATGTCAGCAAGCTTTTTTTTAAAGAAATTAACAAGCTGATGTTGAAATTTACATGGAAACGCAAAGGACCCAGACTAGTACAGGAATTTTGAAAAGAAGAACAGAATTGGAGGACTTGTACTACTTGATCTCAAGATTTACGAGCCTATAATAATCAAGTCAGTGTAGCATTGACATAAAGGCATACATCAGTGGAAAAATAAAAAGCCCAAGAATAGACCCACACATGGTCAATTGATTTTCTTTTTTTTTTTTTTTGAGACGGAGTCTCACTCTGTCGCCCAGGCTGCAGTGCAGTGGCTAGATCTCAGCTCACTGCACGCTCCGCCTCCCAGGTTTATGCCATTCTCCTGCCTCAGCCTCCCGAATAGCTGGGACTACAGGCGCCCGCCACCTCGCCCGGCTAGTTTTTTGTATTTTTTTAGTAGAGACGGGGTTTCACCGGGTTAGCCGGGATGGTCTCGATCTCCTGACCTTGTGATCCGCCCGTCTCGGCCTCCCAAAGTGCTGGGATTACAGGCTTGAGCCACCGCGCCCGGCCAATTGATTTTCAACTAAGGTATGAGAGACAAGTCAACAGGGAAAGAACAGTCTTTTCAATAAACAGCACTCAAACAATTGAATAAGCATGTGTTAAAAAAAAAAAAAAAAAAAGAACCATAATCTTTATCTGACACCATATTTTAAAAAATTAACTCGAAACAGATCACAAGGCTGCGTGCAGTGGCTCACACCTGTAATCCTAGCACTTTGGGAGCACTTTGAGCCCAGGAGTTCAAGACCAGCCTGGGCACTATGGTAAAAGCTTGCCTCTACAAAAATTAGCTAGGCATGGTGAGAATGCCTGTAGTCAGGAGACTGAGGTGGGAGGATCACTTGAGCCTGGGAGATCGAGGCTGTAGTGAGCTGCAATCATTCCACTGCCCTCCAGCCTGAGTAACAAAACAAGACCCTCTCTCAAAAAGAAAGAAAGAAACAGATCATTAAATCCAAAAACGTTAAATCTAAAACTATAAAACTTTTAGAAGAAAACATAGGAGATAGTATTTGGGAACTTAGTCGGGCAAAGATTTCCTAGACATGACATTAAATGCACAACTCATAAAAGAAAATATTGATAACTTATACTTCCTCAAAATTCAAAACTTTTTCTCTTCAAAAGATACCATTAAGGCCAGGCGCGGTGGCTCACGCCTGTTATCCCAGCACTTTGGGAGGCCGAGGCAGGCAGATCACCTGAGGTCAGGAGTTCAAGACTAGCCTGGTCAGCATGGTGAAAACCCGTATCTACTAAAAATACGAAAATTAGCTGGGCGTGGTGGTGTGCTTCTGTAATCCCAGCTACTTGGGAGGTGGAGGCAGAAGAATTGCTTGAACCTGGGAGGCGGAAGCTGCAGTGAGCCAAGATTGCGCCACTGCACTCCAGCCTGGGTGACACAGCAAGACACCATCTCAAAGGAAAAACACACACATACACACACACACACACACACACACACACACACAAGGAGTTATTACTACATATTTATTACATATACATATTTATTAGAATGGCTAAAATTTTAAAAACTGATCAGACCAGGTGTTGTACAGGGTGAAGGAACTGGAACTCTCAAACCTCGCTGGTGGAAATGAAAAATGGTACAGCTACTTTGGAAAACAGTTTGATCCTTTGCTTTTTCTTTTCTTTTCCTTTCTTTCTTTCTTTCTTTCTCTCTCTCTCCCCTCTTTCTCTTTCTTTCTTTTTTTTTTTGACAAGGCCTTGCTCAGTTGTCTAGACCGGAGTGCAGTGCTGCAATCACAGCTCACTGCAACCTCAAACTCCTGCATTCAAGCAATCCTCCCACCTCAGCCTCCCGAGTAGCTGGGACTACAGGTGTGCACTGCCACATCTAGTTAATATTTTTACTTTTAATAGAGATGAGGTCTTGCTATGTTGTCCAGGCTGCTCTTGAACTTCTGGATCCAAGTAATCTTCTCACCTCAGCCTCTCAAAATGCTGGGATTACAGGCATGAGCCACCACGCCCAGACTTGATCATTTCTTTAAAAGTTAAATATACATACCCCATGACCCAGGCATTCTACTCATGGCTATTTACCTACAAGAAATGAAAGCATATGTCCACACAACTTGTACATGAATGTTCATAGGAGCTTTATTTGTAATAGCCCAAATCTGGAAACAACCCAAATGTCTATCAACAGGTGAAGGGATAAACAAATTATGGTCTAGCCATACAATGACATATTCTTCTGTAATAAAAAGGATAAGCTACAGATACACACAACAACATGGATAAATCTCAAAACAATTATGCTGAGGGACAGAAGCCAGACCACACACAAAAATGAGTACATTCTGCATGATTCCATTTAGATAAAATCCTAGAAAATGCAGATAAATCTACAGTGACTGCACGTGGTTGCCTAGGGAGAGGGTGGGGAAAAGGGAGGGATGACAAAGAGGCAAGAGGAAAGTCTGGGAACAGTGGATGTGTTTGTTTACTTGATTATGGTGGTAGAATTTCATGTGTGATGCATACATGTGTCAAAACTCATCCAAGTGCACCTTTTCAACATGTGCAGTTTATTGTATATCAACTGTACCTAAGTGAAGCTGTCAAAAACATAATTCTAAAAGAGGAAACCAAACCCAACCAGGAAACTGGGTACTTCTCACCACTGCCACTGTGGCCCCCCAGGCTACCCTCCACTCCCTGGCCCCTGCCATTGCCTCTCCTCTGAAATACTTCAGGGGCCTCCTCCCTGGTCTCCCAACTTCTGCTCTAACCCCCTTGGACCATTCTCAACAGAGTACACAGCAATCCTGTGAACACAGAGATCAGGGCCCATCTCTGCTCTGCTTAAACCCTCCGCAGCCCCACTGCCCTTGGAGTATGAGCCTGTGTCGCCACAGTGACCATCTGGTGCTCCCTCGAACCTCTGTCCCAGCTGCACCAGCCTCCTGGCTGTCCTCAGAACGCTCTAGCCATGCTCCCACCTGGAGCCTCTGCACGGTTGTTCCTTCTGTCTGGAATGTTCCTCCCCAGATACCCAAGTGCCCAACTGCCTCTGCAACTTGAAGTCTTCATGCATATGCCACCTTCTCAGAGGGGCCTGCCCCTCCATCACTGTCCCCTCCACTCCTGACACCCCTTTCCCTGCTCCACTTGTCCATATATCATACTATGTAAATTTAACTGGTTTTTTTTTTTTTTTTTTTTTTTTTTTTTTGAGATGGGGTCCGTTTCGCTCTGTTACCCAGGCTGGAGTGTAGTGACACAATCTCGGCTCACTGCAACCTCTAACACCCGGGTTCAAGCAATTGTCCCACCTCAGCCTCCCTCGTAGCTGCGATTATAGGCATGCGCCACCACGCCCAGCTAATTTTTGTATTTTTAGTAGAGACGGAGTTTCACCATGTTGGCCAGACTGGTCTCGAACTCCAGACCTCAGGTGATTCACCCACCTCGGCCTCCCAAAGTGCTGGGATTACAGGTGTGAGCCACTGCACCCAGCCTCATTGCTTTTTATTTCTTTCAGCTGGAATTTGCATGTATTTCAGTTACAGTTCAGTGATGTAGCCTGAGAGCCCAAGAATGCATGGCACATAGTAGGTGTTCAACATATACCAGTTAAAGGAGTATTTAATGTGTACTCTTCTAAGTGTTTTTCATAGATCACAATAACCCCTGAAAGTAGCACTATCATTCTCCCCATTTTACAGATGAGGAAACTGAGGCACGGAGCTATTAAGCAAGCCCATGATTATTCAGCCCAGCTCACCTGGCTCCACCATCTGTGCTCTTTGCCAGCACATTCTGCCGCCTTCCTGCCAGTGCCCCAGGCTTGGGTCCTCTGGTCACAGCTTCTGCTCATGCTTGGTGTCTACAACCAGATTCCTCTCAGCAACTGGAATCCAAGCCCTGCCCCTACCCCAGTTCCCGGAGTTGAGTCCTATATTATAATTATAGCAACTGAAATAATTACCTTTACTGGTAATTATTTTTAGCGAGGTGTGCTCACTACCTTGGTCCAAAAAGGAACATGAGGGAGAGCAGAAGGGTGCAGAAGATGCACATGAATTCATTTCTTATTTTTGAGAAGGAGTCTTGCTCTGTCACCCAGGCTGGAGTGCAATGGCGCAATCTCGGCTCGCTGCAACCTCTGCCTCCTGGGTTCAAGCAATGTTCCCACCTCAGCCTCCCTAGTAGCTGGGATTACAGGCGCATGCCTGGCTAATTTTTTGTAGTAGAGATGGGATCTTACCATGTTGGCCAGCCTGGTCTCGAACTCCTGACCTCAGGTGATCTGCCTGCCTAGGCCTCCTAAAGTGCTGGGAGTACAGGATTGAGCCCCTGCACCTGGCTTTTCTAAGGTGGTGGTGGTGGTGTTGTTTGAGACACAGTCTCTGTCATCTAGGCTGGAGTGCAGTGGCATGATCTTGGCTCACTGCAACCTCCACCTCCCAGGTTCAAGTGATTCTCCCATCTCAGCCTCCCTAGTAGCTGGGATTATAGGCGTGCACCACCATGCCCGGCTAATTTTTTGTAGCAGAGACGAGGTTTTACCATGTTGACCAGCCTGGTCTTGAACTCCTGACCTCAGGTGATCAGCCCACCTCGGCCTCTCAAAGTGCTGGGATTACAGGCATGAGCCACAGCGCCTGGCTTTTTTAATGTTTTATTTTTTGTTTTGTTTTGAGACAGAGTCTCTCTCTGTAACCAGGCTGGAGTGCAGTGGCACAATCTCTCCTCACTGCAACCTATGCCTCCTGGGTTCAAGTGATTCTCCTGCCTCAGTCTCCTGAGTAGCTGGGATTAGAGCAGGTGCCACCACGCCTGGCTATCTTTTGTATTTTTAGTAGAGACGGGGTTTCTCCATGTTGGCCAGGCTGGTCTCAAACTCCTGACCTCAGGTGATCCACCGGCCTTGGCCTCCCAAAGTGCTAGGATTACAGGCGTGAGCCACCACACCCAGAGAGTTTATTGTAAAGCGACAGAGGAGCTAGAGGGGGCCTGCCATGGCACAGCCCTGAAGACAAGTGGGCTGCACACAGACCACAGCATGTATACTCACTCTCGCAGGCCTCAGACCTGCTGCCCCATCACAGGGAGCCCAGCAACGCCGTAATTCCCCATTCTTCAGGACAGAAATCAACCACGACCACAACTAGTGTGAGTTCCCCTCTCCCTCCCTCAGGCATTTGTTAATTCAGCAAGTCTTTGCAGAGGGCCTGCTGCTGCCAGGCCCAGATGAGGCCCCGGGAGACTCGGGAAGAACTGGAGGCCCGCGGCGC
This sequence comes from Rhinopithecus roxellana, assembly GCF_007565055.1. NCBI lineage: Eukaryota > Metazoa > Chordata > Mammalia > Primates > Cercopithecidae > Rhinopithecus > Rhinopithecus roxellana. The sequence goes on from NC_044561.1 coordinate 3,107,257, forward strand.
CCTCTCTGTCATCTGCCAGCCACCAGGAGCCCTGGGAGGCATAGCTTTCCATCTCATTTTGCAGATGTTACAGCAGGTCTTGGAGGCATGGGGGCGGCCCTGCTCTGTCCACCGCCAGCTCCTCCAGTGTCCTTCCACCTCCCGGGCTCCCAGCGTTCCTTTTTCCAGGTCAACCTTAGCCACATCCCTCACAGGTCTGGAGCCTTGCCCCCTGACATGGGTCTCTGCTGCTGGGTCCCCCTCCTATCTGCCAGCCACCCTACTGCTGCCTGCCTGGGGCACCTCATGCCCTGTGAGCCCCTCAGGGTCTGCCCTATGGCTAAGCCCACCCTCCCTCTGCCTTCCTGAAAGGTTCCCGCTACCCTGGGCAGTCTTCACCAGCTGCAATCAGGAGACCTAGTGAAGAAGGGGCTGGGGGCCTGCCGGAGACTTGGTCTCTGTCATTCAGATTTTCACGGCACTCTGGGAGGGCCCTTCCCTCAGGCTTTCAGGGTGCCAGATGTCCAGTTGGGTATCTAGGTTCATGTTCCCACTCTGCTGCTCACCACGGGCAACCTTAGCCACATCTGTCTCCCTCCAGGCCTCTCAGTCCTGTAAAATGGAGCACCCGTACCAGTAAATTCCAAGTTCCTTTCAGATGTGTGCACTTGTGGCGTCCAGAAGCTCTACAAGAAGACAGAAGCAGGGTGCACCCTGGAAATCTGGACCATGATCACAAGTCGGCCCACTGTCCTCTCCCAAGCTCATTCTAATCCAGGCCTCTGTTGGGTGAGGCAGGAGGACCCCAGGATCCCCACCATGCAGATGTGGAAGCTGGAGCTCCGAGATGACAGGCTCCCCGGGACAACGGCATAAACAGAGGTGACAGAGCTGGGGCCATGGTTGCTGACCCAAGTCCTGTTCCCTGTCCTTCCCCCTGTTGCTGCCTCCCCAAGTCACGCCCTTCTTGGGAGGTCTGTGGGGGCAATGGACCAGGTAGGGTGGAAAAGCTGCTCCTTGCTCCCCTTGCCCGCTCCTCCCCAGAGCCAGGTTGAAGTTTCCATTCTGGAATGACCCTTGGGGACTAGTGCGAGTGGGTATCAACTCCAAGAGGAAGGGATGAACCTGCCTCGTCTCCGTTTTCCCAACATGTGCCTCAGCACCTGGCCTGGCACATAGAACGTGCCTGCTAAATATTTGCTGAGTGAGTGACTGGAAGGTGGCCCTTGCTATTATTGGCTGGGTGGCTGTGGTTAGCTCCCCGTGATCACTGTGACCCCAGAAATAATCCCAGGTCCCTGGAGTGTGTGCACAGCTGCCCACATGCCTGCTCACTGCCTCACTGCCCTCCCTATGTCCCAGTGTCCATCTAAATCAGCGTTTTTGCAGCTCAGTGGAGTGAAGAGCAAACAATTTTTTAAAATATATATATTTTTAGAGATGGGGCCTCACTCTCTTGCCCAGGCTAGAATGCAGTGGTGCCATCATGGCTCACTGCAGCCTCTACCTCCTGGTTTCAAGAAATCCTCCCAAGTGGCTAGGACAACAGGCACGTGCCACCACACCCGGCTATTTTTTTTCAGTAGAGATGGTGTCTTACTAGGTTGCCCAGGCTGGTCTTGAACTCCTGGCCTCAAGTGGTCCTCCTGCCTCGGCCTCCCAAAATGTTGGCATTACAAGCATGAGCCACCATATCTGGCCCAAGGTTTTTAAAAACCAATTCTTTGCGGACCAATACTTCTGTAACATACCATAAAAAAGAATTACTAAAAATGAATCACACTCTTGGAAATTGCAGCCATGTCAAATTGTTACAGGAGTTTCTAGTCTATACTTGTCTGAGTTCTGTACTAATCTCTGACCTTGTTGAGGACCAGTGACCAACAGTGCAAGGGGGTCCCACTCTGCAGACCTCACTCGGAGGGCACTGCTCTGGGTCTTGTCATTTTAGGTGATTACATCACCCCTCCATTCTCGTTTTGCCTGACAACCCCTCACCCTGCCTCCTGCACACCCAGTCGATCACCAACTTCCTTCCATCCTAATGTTTTGCTGGGGAAGCTCTCCTCTCTGGCGCCCAGGCCAGTACTGGCTCTCCTGCTATCAGTCTTTCCTCCACCTGGCCATGATGAGCTGCCTAAAGGTCTATAGGGTTCCATCACCCCTGAGCTGAAATTCTTTGTGGTTCCCCATTAGGACTCCAAACTCTTTTTTTTTTTTTTTTTTTTTTTTGAGACGGAGTCTTGCTCTGTCCCCCAGGCTGGAGTGCAGTGGTGCAATCTTGGCTGGCTGCAAGCTCCGCCTCCTGGGTTCACGCCATTCTCCTGCCTCAGCCTCCCAAGTAGCTGGGACTACAGGCGACTGCCACCACACCCGGCTAATTTTTTTGTACTTTTTAGTGGAGACGTGGTTTCACTGTGTTAGCCAGGATGGTCTCGATCTCCTGACCTTGTGATGCACCCGCCTCAGCCTCCCAAAGGGCTGGGATTACAGGTGTAAGCCACCGCACCTGGCCAACTCCAAACTCTTAAACCTGGTATTCGAGGTGGCTCACATGCTGTAATCCCAGCCCTTTGGGAGGATGAGGTGGGCAGATCACTTGAGGCCAGGAATTTGACATCAGCCTGGCGAATATGGTGAAACCCTGACTCTACTAAAACAAAACAAAAACTGGCCGGGCATGGTGGCACACACCTATAGTCCCAGCTACTCGGGAGGCTGGAGTGAAGGACATTCGAGATAGGTGGTAATAACACCCCTACCACTTCCTAAGCGCTCACTGTGGGCCAGGTGCTTTCTACCTATAAGACATGTATATCCACTCACCAAGTTCTCGTAACTGCCAGTATGGAGCAAGAGATGGCAGGCAGACCTGATTTAACTGGAATCTGCAGAATCTATACATGCCCTGCAGTTAAAAACCAATGGTGCCTGGCCTTTCTTCTTGTTTTTCTATATATATATATATATATATATATATATATTTTTTTTTTTTTTTTTTTTTTTTTTTTTTTTTTGAGACGGAGTCTTGCTCTGCCACCCAGGCTGGAGTACAGTGGCTGGATCTCAGCTCACTGCAAGCTCCGCCTCCCGGGTTTACGCCATTCTCCTGCCTCAGCCTCCTGAGTAGCTGGGACTACAGGCGCCCGCATCGTCGCCCGGCTAGTTTTTTGTATTTTTTAGTAGAGACGGGGTTTCACCGTATTAGCCAGGATGGTCTTGATCTCCTGACCTCGTGATCCGCCCGTCTCGGCCTCCCAAAGTGCTGGGATTACAGGCTTGAGCCACCGCGCCCGGCCCGTTTTTCTATATTTTCTAATTTGTCTACAACAAATATGCATCACATGGTTTTGTTTTGTTTTGTTTCGTTTCGTTTTCTGAGATGGAGTTTCACTCTTTTTGCCCAGGCTGGAGTGCAATGGCCCAATCTTGGCTCACTACAACCTCTACCTCCCAGGTTCAAGTGATTCTCCTGCCTCAGCCTCCCAAGTAGCTGGGATTACAGGCGTGCACCACCACACCCGGCCAATTTTGCATTTTTAGTAGAGACGGGGTTTCACCATGTTGGCCAGACTGGTGTTGAGCTCCTGGCCTCAAGTGATCTGCCCAACTTGGCCTCCCAAAGTGTTAGGATTACAGGTGTGAGCTACTGCACCTGGCCTATCACATGGTTTTTGACACTGGTTTTTATTTATTTATTGTTTCCTTTACAGAGGTAATCAAGTTAGCCATTGGTTTTTAACTGCAGGGCATGTATGGATTCTGCAGATTCCAGTTAATCATGCCTGCCTGCCATCTCTTGCTCCATTCTGGCAGTCATGATAACTCAGCGAGTAGATATGCATATCTTATAGATAGAAAGCACCTGGCCCACAGTAAGCACTCAGGAAGTGGCAGGGGTGTTATTACCACCTATTTCCAACTTCCTTCACTCCAACCACTGCCTGACTTGTTCTCAAATCTCTCCTCTTCTTCCCTCCCTACCTAGGACCCATCCTAATATGGGTTCTCATCATTTTTCACCAGGATTAATGCTCCAGCCTCTGGCCAGGTGTGGTGGCTTATGGCATCGGGAGCTCAGGGAGGTGGGAGGGTCACTTGAGGCCAGGAGTTCAAGACCAGTCTGAGCAATATAGTGAGACTCCCACATCTCTACAAAAATAAAAATAAAAATTAGCCAAACACAGAGATGCATGCCTGTAGTCCAAGTTACTCTCTGGAGACTGAGGCAGCAGGATTTTTTTTAGCTGAGGAGCTATGTCAGCTACGTTGAGCTATGTCACGCCACTGCACTCCAGCCTGGGCAACACAGCGACACCTCATCTCAAAAAAAAAAAAATTAGTCTCCTAATCTCCTAATGGGTCTCTGGCCTCCAGTCTCCAGCACCTCCCTCCCCCATTAACCATGCAGCTGCCACAATGCTTTAAGAGTGAACTTGGGAAAAAAAGCCTGACTGTTCCGGGAACAGTGGCTCAGGCCTGTAATCCCAGCACTTTGGGAAGCTGAGGCAGGTGAATCACCTGAGGTCAGGAGTTCGAGACCAGCCTGGCCAATACGGTGAAACCCCACCTCTAATAAAAATATAAAAGTTAGCTGGGCATGGTGGCGTGCACTAGTAATCCCAGCTATTCGGGAGGCTGAGGTGTGAGAATCACTTGAACCTGACAGGCGAAGGTTGCAGTGAGCCAAGATCACACCACTGCACTCCAACCTGGGTGACGGAGTGAGACTCCATCTCAAAAAAAAAAAAAAAAAAAATTGGCTGATTGTGTCACCATTGCCCTCCTCACCCTCCTTCTTAAAATATCTCCCAGCAGGGTACAGTGGCTCATTCCTGTAATCCCAGCACTTTGGGAGGCTGAGGTGGGCGGGTAACTTGAGGTCAGGAGTTCAATACCAGCCTGGCCAACATGGTGGAACCCCATCTTTACTGAAAATACGAAAGTTAGCCAGGTGCGGCGGTGCGCACCTATAATTCCAGCTATTCAGGAGGCTGAGGCAGGAGAATTGCTTGAACCTGGGAGGCAGAGGTTGCGGTAAGCTATGATCGTGCCACTGCACTCCAGCTTGGGCAACAGACAAAGACTCTGTCTCACTCATGATTCCTGACTGACCTTAGGATAAAGTCCAAGCCTGGTACATAAGCCTCTACCAAACTTTCTAGAGTCACCCTAACCCCTCCCCTGTTCTCCACATCCTAATTCCAAAGTATCTTGCATGCCAAGTATCTTGCCTTTCTCTCTAATTCTCCATGTGCGTTCCTTTCTCTGAACCTTTGCTCACATATCTCCCTTTACCTCAAGACTCAAAAGTCACCACCAGGCCATTATTCCCTCTATTCAATCCCTTGTCTCTCTGTAAGGTTGCACCCAAACATCACCTCCACTGGGAAGCCCTTCTCAGTTGCCCCCAGACACAGCTGCCTTTGCTGAGCAACCCCAGCCCCATGGCCCCAGCCAACATGGCAAAACCTGGTCTCTACTAGAAATACAAAAATTAGCCGGGCATGGTGGCAGGTGCCTGTGATCACAGCTACTCAGGAGGCTGAGGTGGGAGAATTGCTTGAGCCTGGGAGGCGGCGGCTGCAGTGCCCTGGACACTTCATAAGGCTCTTGTGGGTCCCACTGACCCCACATTGCATCAGGCATGTTGAAATGTACCCACATCACATGCTACATAGAACTGGTTGTCTATAAACAAGTTTTAAAGGGTCTTTTTCATTTTCCATTTAAAATTTTGAGTAATTTCTATTTTGCTATTTTTGCATACTTTGGAACTGGAGTTTTCTTCTTTAGTTCTTAAGCATTTTTGTGGCCCAATAAAAAGTCTGTAAGTGATATGCTTTGTCCAAGTTTGGGAAAAAAAATAAATTAAAAAAAAAGGCTGGGTGTGGTGGCTCATGCATGTAATCCTAGCACTTTGAGAGGCTGAGGCGGGTGGATTACCTGAGGTCAGGAGTTCGGGACCAGCCTGGCCAACATGGCGAAACCCAGTCTCTACTAAAAATACAAAAGTTAGCCAGTCATGGTGGCAGGTGCCTGTAGTCCCAGCTACTCAGGAGGCTGAGGTGGGAGAATTGCTTGAGCCCAGGAGGCAGAGGTTGCAGTGAGCCAAGGTCACGCCACTGTACTCCAGTCTGGGCAACAGAGTGAGATTCCATCCAAAAAAAAATGCCTGGCCAGGCGAGGTGGCTCACACCTGTAATCCCAGCACTTGGAGAGGCCTAAGAGGGGAGATCACTTGAGGTCAGGAGTTGGAGACCAGCCTGGCCAACATGGCGAAACCCCATCTCTACTAAAAATACAGAAACTAGTCAGGCATGGTGGTACATGCCTGTAATCCCAGCTACTCAGGAGGCTGAGGCAGAAGAATCGCTTGAACCTGGGAGGCAGAGGTTGCAGTGAGTGGAGATTACGCCACAACACTCCAGCCTGGGCAACAAAGTGAGACTCCATCCAAAAAAAACCACAAAGCAACTCTATAATCCTGGAGCCTCCAATGTCAAGGGTTCACTGTCTCTATCCCAGTGCTCATCCCCAAAATGAATAAATTCACAAATTCCCCTAAAAATCTATCTTTAGTCTCTCTGAATCTAATACGATGCAACTCACACTATTCATGTATCTGTCAACTGTGTCTCTATAAGATACTTCTGTAATGTTTATCTGTTCTTTCTAAAGATCTCTGTTCACAACACACTGGGTGTCCAGGAGGCATGGTTGAGAGCCTGTCAGGGCCCATGTGTTACCGTTCTTGAGCCTTGCAACAAACAACTCATGAATAAATCCTATTATCCCTGTTTTACAAATAAGGAAACTAAGCCTCAGAGAGGGGAACTAGCTTGCAAGTAAGAGGCCACAGGGCAAAGAAGGGCTCTCAGGAGTGTTGACTCCATTCCTTCTCTAACCTCTCTCAACCCCTTCTCTCAGTGGTGCTGCACCCATGCCAGCCGCCACTCGTCACTTGCTCCTTTTCCTCCCCTCTGCTTCCAGGCAAGACACAGATGTCATCTCCATTCATACCCTTAATCTTGCCACAACGTCGTCACCCCATTCCATCCCATAAACACTTCCTGAGTTCCTACTATGTGCCAAGCGCTGTGCTGAGAACTGGAATGAAAATAATGAATGCCGAGGTCACCAGACTATGAGCCCCAAGGGCAGGGACGGAGCCCACAGCAGAGTTGGTGGGTCCTTGTCAGTCCCTGTCGAGTGCCTGTGGTCTCCGTATGTTCCCAAAGGAAGCTGGTTTCACTTTGAGCATGTTGAAGAATGTTATTTCAAACACCCTACACCTCCAAAGCCAGGCAGGGAGCCCTGGGCTGCCCCCTCCTCAATGGTGTTGGCTTATTCCTCTGCGGGGGGGGCCTGTGTCCAGCAGCCCCTGGACTGGTGGCACCAACCACCCTAGTGTCCTGCACAGACTGCAGACAAACACAGGGTCAGCATCATCTCAAGGGGCCCAAAGCCACCCTCCTAATAACCCCCCATATTTGGAAAGCACTTTAGTTTGCAAAAGGCTCCACCTTCTTTCTCCATGTGTCCTCTCCCCACCCCAGCTATGAGTAAGGAATTTTCCCAGCCCACTTGGCCCCTAGCATCCAAGTTTGGGCAATAACCCAGGAGTCCAGACTCCCAGTCCAATGTAGAAGGGCCTGCCAGCTCTGTTTACTCCACAGTGCCCCAGAAAGGCCCTCTCTTTTCTAGACCTCAGCTCCCTGTCAGTATAAGAAGGTCCAGCTGGACAACCGCTAAGCTCCCTTCAGGCTTCAACATGCCAGTCTATCGTGGGGGTGCAGGTGGCCAACTCCCAGGGGAGGAACCGAGGCCCGTGGCTGCACACACTGTGCCTGCACCATGCCGTCAGGGGAGGCATCATGTTCCGGCAGGACCAGCAGGATGAGTCACCAGATATGGAAATGACGCTGGCACACAGGAGGTCTGGGGGCCGGGAAGCTCACCCTCGCCAAAACCACAGCTGAGGAGGAACAACGCTGGGATCCCTGTGATTCGCCAAGCAGGCCCAGGCTGCCAGGTGCAGATCCAGGCAGTCAAATGGTGTGCACGGTGTGCCTTCCAGCCCAACGGCAGTGGAGGCTGCCCAGTCCTCCAATAACAATAATCATCACAATAAAAATAACAACACACAGTGGTTGGCTATTGTGTCGGGCACTTGACACCTGTTACCTTCTCTCACTTCTGAACCTGCCAGTTATGATATGACCCATTTTCAAGAGGAAACCCCGGGGCTCAGAGAGACAAAGGAGCTCTGCCCAGGTCACAGAGACAGGGAGAGGGGTACCCTGCTCTGACTGCCCCAAAGCCCTTATCCTCTGCACCCCACTGCCTCTGCATCCCACAGAGTCTAGGCTCATTTCAGCTCGGTGGCCAAGCTGAGGTCCCGGGGAGGGGAAGGGGTGGCAGGGCACCCAGAGGCAAATGACCTGGGAGGATTCTGACTCAGCCCCACAACTGGAGCAGGCAGGCGCCACGCCCTCCTAGGCCTCCTGGAGCCCCGCCAAGGCCTTCCTTAGGCTGTGACATTCAGATGTCAGGAGGCCTGCTGGTCCTCACCCACAGGCCAGGCTGAGGCTGCCACAGGGGCCTGAGCAGATGAGGAAGGCTGAGCCCCCTGTGATAGCTGACAAGCTCCAGCGTCCCAACACACAGGCAGCCAAAGGTGCCTGCAGCCACCTGGTAGGAATGTGTCTGAACTGGGCCTAGAGCCAGGCAAGTGGGGCTCCTGGATCCTGGGACAGAGGGTACAACTCAGGACCCCAGGCTGGCACTCCACAGTGCCATCCCCAGGGCAGTTCCCATAAGGAGCACCTGGATCTCTCAGCAAAGATGGGGGCAGACTGCAAGAGCCCAGGAACTCAGGGCCAGCTGCCCAACAGGCCCACCTCGGGGTGGAGGGTACGGCCGTCTGGGAATGAAGACAGAAGTGGGAGGCCCTGGGTTAGGGAATAACAGGAGGGGATCTTCATCCTGTGTAGGGGTGGGGGCGCATCTGTGGTGAAAAGCAGGACCCATCTTGGGGCAGCGGGCCCACCTACCAGGGTGGGCTCCTGTACCAGCCAGACCCTAATGCCCTGCCTTTGACATCTCCGTCTCAGCCCCCACCACACCTCTCCTCTTCTCTCCCTGTCTCTCCCTCTCACATTCCTCTGGGAGTCGATCAGTGCTTGAGTGACACCCCAGATGACTCTTTGCTATTAATTCCCACACACAGAATGGGCCCCTTGTTCTCTTCTCCCAGAGGAATGGCCGTGGCCAAAGCCATCCCAAGAGTCCCTGACTTAACCCTTCTCCTGGCCAGTCCTCTGCACGTCCCACACCCAGGGCCACAGGGCCAACAGTAGGGAGGGTGCAGAGAGGGAGTCTGGAAGGAATAGGGGCTCCTTCCAGCCCAGAGCCCCTGGAATAAAATCCCCAGGGTAGGACAGCAAGACCACCCCAACCTGCCCAGGGACCCTAACAGCAACTCTTCACCTGAGGTTCTTGCCAGGCCCTGGAGGCCAGAAGGCCTGTCCAGATGTAAGTGCGAGGCCCAGGGTCCACAGCCTCCCCAGGGCCAGCCTGATGTCTCTGGACCCCAGGGAGGTCCCTTCAAGCGGCAGGTGGGAGGCTTAGACCCTCAGCCCAGCCCTGGCCTTGAGGGGGTTAACACGGACTGGAGGCAGGACACCACCTGTCAGGGCAGGTCTCTGAGGAGAGATGAGGCGGCCATGGCCTCTTTTGATCACAGGAGAAATTGCTCTGTTGAGTAAAAGCCCAGCCTCCCCTCATTCCCTGCCCCACCCCACCCCCAGTCGCACCAGAGGCGTTAAGGAAAGGCTAACTTAGACAATGAGAGAGGGGGAAAAGTTTGTGAGGAGAAACTTAGGCCCTGGGAGGGGGAGAACATGCCCCTCCACTTCCACTTCTCACCCTTTCCCTGCCTCTTCCCCAATTCTGCAAGGCATCTTGGCTCTCTGGGTGCTGGAAAGCTCTCACCGGAAGGGGACACAAACACCTGCTCTTCTGTCAATCTGGGCAACCTTGGCTCTCATGCCAGGAGACGGCACAAATCCTGCAGTCCATGACTCAGTTAGGGTCGTGTCCCAGGGAGGCTCGGATGCATCCTCACCTCCTTCCTGTACCCTCTTGACAGACAGTGAGCTGTGGGCTCACAGGAGGTGAGGTCCCCAGGACAGCCAGAGAAAGGGCCCCAGCGCAGTGTCAGGGAAGCTGGAAATGAGAAGAGGGAGATGCGGAGCTGGGCACAGGCACGAGGAAGGGGCAGGGTGACCCAGGGTGTGCAGGGGACAGAGCCAGGTGACCTGGGAAAGGTGGGCTGGAGCCAGGTGGGGAAGACTGCGGGCTGCCACGGTTTCCACAAGCCTTGGTTTCTCTAACTTGTCAGCTCTCCCCACCTCTGTCATTTTCCAGGGTCCTCCCCACATTTACAGAGGCAGGGAAGATGAGAGGTGGCATAGGGCAGAGACAGAGAAATTCATGGAGGGAGGGAGAGAGAGAACGCATCAGGGAGAGAAAAACAGAGAGAGATAGAGACAGGGCTGGAGAGAAACAGGGAACCAGGGCAGGAAGGCCAGGACAGGAAGGACACCAAGAGGCAGCAGCAACCAACTATGGGATGTGGGGTCAAAATTAAAAAGCTTCCCAGAGAGAGGAGCTGGGGACAGAAAGAGGAGAAGGAGGGAGCAATGGACAGAGAAAGAAACAAGACAGAGGCCGAAGTGGAAAAGAAGGGAGAAAGGTCAGGGGGAAGAGGCCTTCAGAGGAGGGGATGGAGGGGAGACTCTGGCTGGGAAGCTCAGGGCCCTCCCAGGCCCCTCTGTATTTGTTCCTGGCAGGTCCACAGTGCACACCCTCCCCAGGCAGCACCCTGCTCCCCACAGCCTGCCACCTGTGTCCCAGCTGGCACCCCAGAGGATGCGGCCCTTGCCTTTCAGAGCAGGGCACAGGAGTGGGGTGGCCTGCCCTAGGGGTGGGAGTTTTGAGGCTGGGGAGGGGCCCTTAGAGCATCTATGGCAGTAGTGCCTCCACCAGGTGCATCATAATAGCAGCGAAGATTTAAAAATACAGATGTCCCACCCAAATCTACCACTCAGAATGGGGCCTGGGAATTAGTCTTTTTTTTTTTTTTTTTTTTAGACGGAGTCTCGCTCTGTCGCCCAGGCTGGAGGGCAGTGGCCAGATCTCAGCTCACTGCAAGCTCCGCCTCCTGGGTTCATGCCATTCTCCTGCCTCAGCCTCCCACATAGCTGGGACTACAGGCGCCCGCCACATCGCCCGGCTAGTTTTTTATATTTTTTAGTAGAGACGGGGTTTCACCGTGTTGGCCAGGATGGTCTCGATCTCCTGACCTCGTGATCCGCCCGTCTCGGCCTCCCAAAGTGCTGGGATTACAGGCTTGAGCCACTGCGCCCGGCCGGGAATTAGTCTTTTAAAACTCCTCAAAGGGCTTGTGATCTTTGGCCCTAGGTTTGGACCACATTGGCAGATGACGAGAACGACAGTGGCCAGAGTGGGGCTGTGCCCCACCCGAGGTCACACAGCAATTCTCGACAGACGCCAGCCTTTCAGTGAGGTCTCCCAGGTCCTGCCAGTGCTCTTCCTCCTGTCGAGTGACACTGCAGCTAGGTCTGCACAGGATTGGGCACACAGGAAGGGCGTAAGTGGGCAGTGCCCTCTCCTCACTCCATCCCTCCTGCCTCAAGGCCCCAGCCAAGCTCTCCAGGGACTGCCAGGGCAGTCCCCAATTTGAGGCCAGAAACCAAATGAGGGAGAGGAAGGGATTTGCCCAGAATGGGATTTCTGTCCCCCATCACCCCGCCCTTGTCCCCCTAGTGCCAAGGCCTGGGGCTGCGAGCTCTCTCGCCAGAGATGGGGGCGGAGGGTGTGGCAAAAGGGAGGAGGGGAAGACCCGGGTGCTTCCTGTCCCCCCCTCTTTCCCTGCCTCCCTGGGCTCAGGGCTGGGTCCCCTGGGGCAGTGGTGTCTGAAGCTGACAGATCTGCCCTGTCCTTCCTGCCTGTTGGGGGAAGGGGTGGAGCTGGCTCAGATCCCCCATGCCCTCCTCCTCTTCCCTAGGTCCTCAGGGGCTTGGCTGCCCATTAAACCCAGCCTGGTCCCCCAGGGTGTCCCTGCTCCAGAAAAAGGAAGAGCACTGGACTTGGAGTCATGACCACCTCCATCAGTGAGAGGCCCTGGACAGCCTCATCTAACCCTCAGCGTCCTCGCTCTTTTTTTTTTTGAGACAGGGTCTCACTCCTGTTGCCCAGGATAGAGTGCAGTGGCACGATCAAGACACACTTCCCAGACTTAACTTCCCAGGCTCAGGTGATTCTCTCACTCAGCCTCCCGAGTAGCTGGGACTACAGGCACACACCACCACACCCAGCTAATTTTTTTTTTTTTTTTAATTTTTAGTAGAGATGGGGTTTTGCCATGATAACAAGGTAGAGATGAGGTTGCCCAGGCTGGTCTTCAACTCCTGGGATCAAGCAATCCAAGTGCTGGGATTACAGGTGTGAGCCACTGTGCCCGGCCTCTCCTGGCTTTTTACCCCCCATTCTGTCCTCACCATTCATTCATTCATTCGGACACTCAGTTGATCACTGAGGACTTACGAAGTTGCCCTCATGAAGCAGACATCCTTGTGGGGAAGACAGACAATGAACAACTAATCTGCCAATAAATATGTGATCATAAATTCCAATGAGTGCCTTAAAGGAAAAGCCTAGGGTGCTGTCAGAGAAAACAGCTGGTACTGGAGGGTCGAGAGAGGTGTCTCTGTAGACATGAGCTTTAGGTGATCCCCCAGGAGGAGGCTGCAGGGAGGGATGTGAGAGGACTCCCCCCGCAGTGCTAAGGGAATGACAGACCCAGCAGACAGGCCCACTGAGCTATCTCTCTGATCACTGAGGTTCAGCAACACTTATTGAGCATCTGCTGTGTGCTCACATGTCCAACCCCGAGCACTTGGGGGACAAAACATGGGAAACAAAAGCAAATGTGGGCCTGTCCCAGTAGAGCCCTAAAGCTCCTGATAGCAAATCTGATAGATGTCAGAGGCCAACTCCCTCCACGCACTGATGGAGAATGTTTCAGAGAGGGTGGCTGGCTTCCCCAAGATCACACAGCAAGAGTTGGGATCTTGGCAGTCAGGAGCAGCTCCTCCCACTGCACCTGCCAAAGCAGAGTCACTGAGATTTCAACTCTTGGTTCTAAGCCCTAAACTCTCTGATTTCTCAATTTGCCACCTGGTAGAGAGGTGGGGCAAATATAAAACACCTGTGCAGGTAACACACACCTGTAATCCCAGAACTTTGGGAGGCCAAGGTGGGAGGATAGCTTGAGCTTAGGAGTTCAATAAGACCAGCTTGGGCAACATGGTGAAACCCTGTCTCTACAAAAAAATACAAAAATTGGCCAGGCGCGGTGGCTCACGCCTGTAATCTCGGCACTTTGGGAGGCCGAGGAGGGCGGATCACGAGGTCAGGCGATCGAGACCACGGTGAAACCCCGTCTCTACTAAAAATACAAAAAATTAGCCGGGCCTGGTGGCGGGCACCTGGAGGCTGAGGCAGGAAAGTGCCGTGAACCCAGGAGGTGGAGCTTGCAGTGAGCTGAGATCACGCCACTGCACTCCAGCCTGGGAGACAGAGGGAGACTCCGTCTCAAAAAGAAAAAATTAGCCAGGCCCGGTGGCTGGCGTCTGTAGAACCAGCTACTTGGAAGGCTGAGGTGGGGGATTGATTAAGCCCAGGAAGTAGAAGCTGCAGTGAGCCATGATGGCACCCCAGCACTCCATCCTGGGCCACAGAGTGAGAGCCTATCTCAAAAACAACACAAAACAAAACAACACCTGTGCACAGTGAAGCACACACAGCTGAAGGTGAGCTGGGGTGGGTGTGTGTGAGACCCTCAGCCTGGCAGCCTGGCAGATATTACACTTCCTGTGTGAACCGAAGCCCCTGACATGTGAACACACCCCAGGGCTGTGCCTGAGTCCCTGTCGTGACCTCAGTAAGCTCAACTCTGTGCCCTAGACAGGGAAGAGGTTTTCCCGGGCTTGATTATACCCAAGACATAAGCCATCCCACCTGGAAAATGCGGGGCATTAACTGGCAGTTGAAACGACTGAAAGAGGCAACTACTAGGTCTTGTTTTTGTCAAAGGTGCTAGGCTGAGCACTTGCCATTCCTTACTTCTTTTCATCCTTGTGACACTGCAGGTATCGTGATTCTCATTTTACAGACAGGAGATTGAGGCATGGGAAGGTTACTTAACTTATCTCAATCTCGCTGGTAAGTGGGGCAAGGGCCAGCCTTGAACTCTGGTCTCTGGCTCCCGAGCTCAGCTCATCATCACTCGGTTCCCATTTTCATTAACAAGTGACATCAGCGAAGTATAAGGAAACCTTATGTCGGCGAGGAGGATCCTCCCAGGTCAGACAAACACTGAATTCTGACTGGATCACCCCATTTTTACCTTTAAGGGACAGCAGTGAACTGGGGGAGAGTAGGAAGATGGGTGGGCTGAGCTCCCTTCCTGCCCAGCCCTGGTCTGGGGCAATGGCCTGGATCACAGAGGAAAATGACAAGGAATCTGGAATGAGAAGATTCAGTTCGGTTGTCACTTCCTAAGCTGGGCAACTTTGACAAGCCCCTTCCCCCAAGCTGCCAGCAGCCTGCCAGTGGTGAAAGGACAAAGGCCTCATCGGCCATGTGCAGCCCTGCTCAGACCACATTTAAAGACAGCTCTTTTCCGCTCCAGGGACACCAGTGGACCCATCGGTCCCCTCTGCCCCCCCTCCTTCCCTCCACCTTCACCACTCTCTTAATCCTCATGCATGTCTGCACCATGTTGTCTAGTGTCTAGACATGTATGAATGAACAAGCACCCTAAAGACAAGGGGCACACTCACCCCTCTTTACCCCACAGACAGCAGGAGCTTGCCTAGGGTAGGTCCCCAGGAACCCTGGGGATAAAACGTCACAGTAGACATGTCCAGTTCCATGACTAAACAGTCATGTGAGCTTGGTCACTTGCTTCCCCTTCTGCTTTGGTTCGATGGATGGTCGTTGGCCCTGGCTCTGCAGCCTCCGTGGTGACTGGGAGCAGATGGGGAACATCTGAGGGCAGCATTTTGACGGGATAAGAAGCAATAACTAATATAAAAATTAGCCGAGGAGCCAGGCGCAGTAGCTCATGCCTGTAATCGCAGCATTTTGGGAGGCCGAGGCGGGTGGATCACCTGAAGTCACGAGTTTGAGACCAGCTTGGGCAACATGGTGAAACCCCGTCTGTCTCTACTAAAAATATAAAAATTAGCAAAGTGTGGTGGGGTGCACTTGTAATCCCAGCTACTTGGGAGGCTGAGGTTGCAGAATTGCTTGAACCTGGGAGGCAAAGGTTGTAGTGAGCTGAGATCACACCACTGCACTCAAGTCTAGGCAACATAGTGAAAGAGTGAGACTGTCTCAAAAAAAAAAAAAAAAAAAAAGCAATGACTACTCTAAAACCCAAGGTCAACCAACAGCCACCTTGGCGGCAGATCCCCAAGCTGCTGGTAACAATAGCGACCATTTACTGGGTTCCGTCATGCGCCAGACCCTGTCTTAAGTGTTTACATACCTTATCTGCTTTAATCCTCACCACAACCTGGAAGGAAGCTGAGACTCAGAGACCTTCATTCATTTGCCAAGGACACACAGCTTACAAATGGAGGTGTCAGGATTCAAACCTGGGGCTAGAGCCAGGCACGGCGGCACACACCTGTAGTCCCAGCTATTCAGGAGGCTGAGGAGGAAGGATCACTTGAGCCCAAGAATTTGAGACCCCATCTCTAACAATGTTTTTTTAAACCTGGAGCGTCTGACTCAGGAGCGTGTGCTCATTCCTTCCCCGCAGGCTGCCTGCACACATTCTCTTCCATGCAAGCCCTTCATCCGCTGACATCAATCCTATGTAACAGGCACCACGGAGGAGGCAGGAAAGACCCAGCCCTCAAGTCCACACCCCAGCAGGGACAATTCAAGACAATGAGATCTCTGAAGGCATGAGAACACAGGGAACTGGGGGTCAGTGCCATATTCTATTCAGCTGCTTCCCTGGCCTGACACTGAGTAGTCACCTGGTACATGTCAAACAGGTCTGAACAGAGTTAGAAACCAAGGCAGGGTGACCCCAAAGTAAGGAACATGCACATGTCACTCAGAGGCCATGGTGCCTCCACGTCCACCTTAGGCAACTATGTCCTCTCCAGAACAGGGTGAAACTGGTTTCCATCAAAAACTCTACAAGATGTTAATAGGTGGTAAAAAATAATAGAATAATAAACTGAAGATTCATATTAAATATTTTAAACAAAGAGCAGTTTTTAACTGCAGAATTTAGAACTTTAGCATACTTAGAGGCAATGCATCTCTTTACTTAAACACTTTTTAAATTTAAAAAAAAAAAAAAAAATGGTGGCCAGGCACGGTGGCTCACATCTGTAATCCCAGCACTTTGGGAGGCCAAGGCAGGCAAATCACTTGAGGTCAGGAGTTCAAGACTAGCCTGGCCAACATGGTGAAACCCCGTCTAATAAAAAGACAAAAAATTAGCTGGGTGTGGTGGTGTGCGCCAGTAGTCCCAACTACTTGGGAGGCTAAGGGAGGAGAATCACTTTAGCATGGGAGGTGGATGTGGCAGTGAGCCGAGATCACGCCACTGCACTCCAGCCTGGCCAACAGAGTCAGTCTCGGTCTCAAATAATGTTAATAATAATAATAATAATAATAATAATAATAATAATAATGGAGACTGGGGTCTCACTATGCTGTCCAGGCTGGTCTTGAGCTCCTGGGTTCAAGCAATCCTCCTACCTTGGCCTCCCAAAGTACTGGGATTACAGGTGTGAACCACCACTTCCTGCCCTTGCATTTCTAAAAAGAGGAAGCAGAAAGCAGTGTTTCCCAAATGTCTTTCAAGAGATGCCTATCAGTGTCCTGGGGAACACCAAGGGTCTGAGGCATCACCTTGCAAGCACTGGATCAAGCATAGGCCTCTTGTTTTTGAAACACAATTCATGGGTTATCAAATATGGAAACATTCTCAGAGATCAGCTAGCCTGCCACTTGTTTTATAGATGGGGAAACTGAGGCCCAGAGAGGGAAGAAGGTTGCCAAGGCAACACAGGGCGTCTACAGCCATTGGGTCGTGACCCCAGCCCTTGGGGTCCAGAGGCCCAGCTCCAGCTGCCTGTTTGGCTGGGCCAGGTTCCAGGTTTCTATGTAGGTCTCTCCCATCAAACCCTCAACTCCTCAAAGCCAAGGTCTGGTCTCTCTCACCTCCAGGCCCAGTGCCCTGCACAGAGGATACATTCACAGAAGTTCCCAGCAGCTGGAAAGGCTCAGGGTAGACGCCAGGAAGGGCTTTCCAGCAGCTGCGTACAGATGGCAGGAACGGGCAGTGAATTTCTCTGAAGGCTTCTCAGAAGAGGGCAGAGGCCGGGCTGCCAGAGGCAGTGTGGGGCACTGGCTCCAGCTTCCTGGTTTCCAGAAAGGGTAGAGTTGGGAGTGAAGGAAGATTCCAACCCCAAGAGCTGCCTTCCTGGCCTGGGTCTGAGACCCTCAGCTTGCACCAGAAACAGGGAGGGGCGAGAGCCCCTGTTGGGACAGGCCATGGAATGCCATCCTCCTCCCCTAGAGTTCAGGCCCTTTGCCTCCAGGAAGCCACTCCTGCCCACTCCAGCCTCCCTGATCTTTTCCTCCTTGGAACTCTGACAGCAACTCAGCTCAGGGAAGGTGAGCCAAGGCTGAGCATGGCCTCAGGGGCTCCCAATTGGAAGTGGAGACTGGCCTGTCCTCTAGGCCGTGCAGTAAGGAGGCAAAGCACATCTGAAGGTGTCTCCTCCTCTGAGGGAAAGTCATAGAGAAAAGAATTCCAACCAAGGTGCCCAAGGTGTGTCCCAGAAGTGGACCTCTCAGTGGGGCTGCAGCAGTGCCTAGATCGCCAGGAGGCAGTGGGAGAACAGCGCTCCAGGGGAAGGCAGAGCAGGCCCAAAGGCGCAGGCAAGGAAAGGAGGCAGGAGCAGGGACACCTGCAGCTGCACTTTCGGCCTAGGGGCAGTAGAGCAGAGGTTGGGCTGGGACCAACCACAGGTCCCAGTCCACATCCTACTATCATTTGCTGGGCAAGCTCAGGGCTGTCGCTGAATCGTTTTGTGCCTCAGTTTCCTTCCTAAAATGAGAATAATAGCATCTACTCATAGGGTTGTTGGGAGGATGAAGTCCGATGACAGGAGCCCTCAGAGCTGAGCCGGCACCTGGGGAGGCCCCAGAGTGTCGCCTTCGCTGTTAAGGGGCATGGCACAGGAGGCCCACCCATGACAGAGGAGCTTGTCATCCCAAGCAGGAGTGCCACCTGGTCTGACATTAGGATTCAAAAGGCAAATTATAAACTCCTGACAGTGAGGCCGCAGTGGCTGCTCGATAAATACTTGTGCACTTGACCTGAGGTGAGCATCCTCCACACCTCCCAGTGCTGGCCTAATAGCTAAATGATTTCCTCTGACCCACATTTATTGAGCAGTCACAGTCACTACGCTAGGTAGGGGTGTGTGTGTGTGTGTGTGTGTGTGTGTGTGTGTGTGTGTGTGTATGTGTGTATTCTTATTCAATTCTCTCATCACTTGGGGATATCACAGCTGCATAAGATTATCAGCATTGTACATATGCAAAAGCCGAGTCCTGAGAGGTTAATAGCATGATTTGCCTAAGGCCCCTTGGGTATTAGTGGCAGGATTTCTTGACTTCGAGTCACTTTCCGCTGCATCCCAGACTGAGGATGACACAGCCTTATCCAAAGGTGGAGGTGGCCTAGAAAATGCTCAGGGGAACTCCCACAGCCACCCCAGTGCACCCAGACTCGGCTGAAGACCCACAGGGCGGCTTCTGTCTGTCACTACGCTGCCCTCGACCACTAACCTGTGCCCATCGGCCCTCCACCTTCCCAGTGCATAGTTCCTCCCCTGCCACACCCTGAAGTCCTCTGGATACCCCAGTATAACCTGCCTGGCTGGCGGGTCCAGTACCCAAGCCCGCTCCTTCATCCCTGGTGATTTTGGTTCAGCATCCAGAGACTCCGTGAAGACTTCCCCGGGAACTTCATGCCTGCACCTCAGCCTCAGAAATTCAGAATCAACCTGTCTGGGGTGGGATCTGTGCTCCAGTATGTTTTTGTTGTTGTTGTTTGTTTGTTTGAGACAAGAGTCTTACTTGTCACCCAAGCTGCAGTGCAGTGGCGCCATCTCGGCTCACTGCAACCTCCGCCTCTTGAGTTCAAGTGATTCTCCTGCCTCAGGCTCCCATGTAGCTGGGATTACAGGTGCATGCCACCACGCCCAGTTAATTTTTGTATTTTTAGTAGACATGGGGTTTCACCATGATGGCCAGGCTGGTCTCGAACTCCTGACCTCAGGTCATCTGCCCACCTCGGCCTCCCAAAGTGCTGGGATTACAGGAATGAGTCACCATGCGTGGCCCAGTATGTTTTTCTTAATTCCACAAGTGATTCTAAATTCAACAAGAATTAGAGCCAGTCCTAGGCAACTGATTAGAAATGAAAACCTCAAGCCCCACCCCAACCTGAAGAATCCCAGTGCTTCTCAAATCCCATTTGAGAACCTGAAGAATCCCAGTGCTTCTCAAATCCCATTTGAGAACCTGAAGAATCCCAGTGTTTCTCAAATCCCATTTGAGAAACACTGCCCTACGCCAAACCCCACATCCACAAGCCAGGCCCTGTGAAAGGCCCCCACAGGGCAACTGGAGGTAGGAGGATGCACAGGCCAGATAGAATTAAAGAGTGGATTGCCAGGACCCTCCAGGTCACATCCACACAGCACTCAGAGGTGCTAAATGCTTTCCCTGTGTTCCTTCATCCCATCTCAGCCCTGTCCTCTAAGAGTCAGGAAGACAGTCTCATGCCTGTGTGGGGAAACTGAGGCGGGGGCAGAGCCTCAACTTGACCAGACCGTCCCTCACTCCTGCATGGCCCCTGGCTCTGCAGCCAGTAGATTTCCTGACCTTCATCTCAGTGTATCCTGCAGGGCAGGCAGAGAGGGAGGGTGACCATCGCCCCATGTGACAGGTGAGGGACCATGGACCCAGGGTGCGGAACACAGGTGGAGCCTTCCATAAAGCAGGGCCAGCTCCCTCAGGAAGAGGACTTGGGAGCTGGGGGGTGAAGGGTCACTGCTGACCAGAGGCAGCTCTGCCAGGCAGTGTCATCAGTGGGCTTCATGTTTGACTGACAGATATTTCTTTCCTCTCCTCCTCTCCAGGGCCCATCTTCTGAGTAAATCTAGAACCTGCCTTAACAAAAGCCAGGCCAAGTCCCAGGAAAACTCTGTTGCTCTGGAAAGGCCTCCTTGGGCCATGGAAGGAAGCCTGGATTTCCACCATTACGCTTAGACCACAGGCCCCTCTCTGCTGCGGAATAGAGAGGGCAGGTTACAGAGCCCACCAGGCACCACACCTTGCCATGGACGGTGACAAACCCTCACTTCAGGACAGAGAGGTGATGGGGGGTGGGGTAAGGGGGTCAAAGCATTCCTGGGGAAGGGTCAAGAATGAGGGGTAAAGGGACCCCTGCCACCCCCAGCAGGGAAAGGAGCAGAAGGTGACACTGGCCCTCCTGTTGTCCTGCTGGGGCAGAGGCCCAGGTGTCTTCAGCCAGGATCCCTCCCCTCTCCAAGCTCCCTGCTCTTCAGGAATGAGTGTGGGTCCTTCACCCTCCCCTGCTGGAGAACACTGGGTTCCCAGGGTCTGGGATGGGATGGAGGGGATCCCAGTTGCCAGCATGGTGGGCAGGGATGTGTTCGCAGCAGGGGCCCCAACCACACACACGGCACTGGTCATCTGACAGCCCTTCCCACCCCCCTGCAGGCCCACCTGCCTCACCCAACACTGCGCAGCAGAAAGCCCAGCACAGCCCTGAGAGGAAGGCAGTGTCTGTGCGGGGACAAGGGAGACAGAGAGGGAGTGGCCCCTTCTGTCTAACGTAGCTTCCTGCAGACAGAGCGTGCCCACTGCTACCCCCACCCCCATCCTGGCCCAGCTGGGCCAAGGAGGGCAAAGGAGGAAGCAGGGAGTTAGAGAGGGGGCAGCTGTGGGACCCCACATTCCACCTCCTAACTCTGGGCTCTTTCCCTCCACAACCACCCCTCCTGCCCCAGGGGGTCTCAGGCCAGTCACAGACATGGCAGAGAGTGGGGAGGCCCTTTCCTCAAAGAGGAGGAACTGAGGGGTGGAAGGATGAGTGGGGACCCACCGGGAGAGAGAGATGCCAGGCAGACAGGCAGCGGGCGGGCAGCAGCGGGTGTTGGAGGCGACTGCGGGGCAGCCGGGACACGACTGGGTAGATGCTCGTCCCTCGTCCCTCTGTCCATCCAGGGCGGCTCCTCTCCGGGCGGTTCTGAGGCCGGGCGGGCGCTGTTAAAAAGCTTTTTATGTGTGTGTGTGTTAATCACATGATTGCCGTTCACCTGTATTTCGAACAAAGACAGCTCACTGTTTCAAGGCCCCGAACAAGAGTCTGGGCACAGGGAAGAGAAGGGAGGCGGGGGGAGGAGGGTTGGCAGCGCCGGGGGTGGCGTCGAGGAAAACTGGGGGGAGATTGTCCAAGGCCAGCAAGCGAGAGAAAGAGAAAACCCTTATCAAACTCCTAATTCACTGGGCTCCGAGGCCCCAGACACACTGGCCCGATTGTCTGGCTGGTTGTGTGTGTGAGCATGTGTGTGTGTGTGTGTGTGTGTGTGTTCCAGTGTCCGCTCCCCCCACCCCCAACATGCCTCTGCCTCGTGTGACTACCTCATTGTGTCCCATTACCCACCCCCACACCCCTTTGGCCTTTCCCAAGCATGAGGCCTTGCCTCCCAGACCCCTTGTAGCCCACTCCAGACAGGACCTCTTGGGGTGGGCTTGGGGCCTTGCCCAGCTACTGAGGAGCTGAGAACCACACATGGTCACCAATGTGGCCCCGGCTCCATTGCATACCCCACATACAACCCACCTCGCCCTCAACACCCGGGCAGGGCTGCCCTTAGTTAAGAGTATGGCACTGTGACCTTTGGAGGAGAGGCCTAGGAAAGAGAGAGGAAAAGGTGTCACGGGAGGATGGCCAGGAAAGAAAAGGGGAGGGAGGGAGAGGTGGGCAGAGGAGGGAAGAGGCAGGGCAAGTCCCCACCCCTTCTTGGGGTCAGGGAATAGAGGACTTCGTGACAACCAGGACTACGACTCCCCCACCCTCTCCCAAGACAGGGTGAGCCCAGTGTGGAAGGAGCTGGGTCCCAGGAAGTAGGAACCCAAAATGCCTCTAAGACCTACTGAGAGAGGACCCCTACCCTGTCCCACCTTGGCCTCCTGGCAGCTTTAGTCTTGTGTTTCCACCTTGAACCAGACCAGCCCGTGTGTGTGCTGGGTGTCTGCAGAGAAGGCATCAGAGGTCAAGCTGGGGCTATACACTTCTCAGAGGGAGCCCTAAGAAGTCCCTCACACTGTGCAGGATGGGGCAGAAAGGGCCGCCTGGGAAAAGATGGGAGGCAGGGTGAGGAGCTGGGCATCAGTGCCTGGCACACAGTAGGCACTCAACAGGATTTTGCAGATGAAGCAGCTCGGGCCTGCCACCCTCACAGGCCCACAGGACCCTCATCACCTTCACGTCTCTCCCTAGTTCTCTGCCAAGTGCCCATCCTGCCACCTGAGGCAGACTTTGGGAGTCCTGGTTGGGCCCAGTTTTCTTCCATTCAACAGGTTCTGAGCCTCCAGCCTACATCTCTTCCTTCCCCGGCCTAACCTCCCCTTCGCCTCCCGGACTAAGCTCAAGCTAAGCCCCAGCGAGATGGGCCTGGGCAGCAGGGCAGGGAGCTGGGTGGGGGGGCCTGGGCTCCGGGTGGAGGAGCCCTGAGTGTTGGGGATGAAGGAAAGCCTGGAGGCTCCACCTTCTGCCCTTCCCTCCCTCCTCTCCCCCTCCCCCCTCTCCCCCTCCTTCCTTCCCCAGCCCTCTGCAGCGGCTCAGTCGCTCAGTCAGTCTCGGGCTGTCCGGCCAGGGTGGTTGGTGGTAAGGATTCAGGCTCCGTCCTAACGAGGCCGTGGCCTGAGGCTCAGGGCCCCCCGCCCCTCCCTCCCAGCCCACCAGCGTTACCCCCCAGCCCCGAGCTGGACCGCACACCTTGGGACACGGTTTTCCACTTCCTAAGGACGAGCCCCAGACTGGAGGAGAGGTCCGAGGAGGTGAGTGCGCAGCCTGCTCCTCCCTGGCCCGCCCAGGCCTGGGACCCTGCTGGGTGGGGTGGAGAGAGGCGACACCCCGCCCTTGCCCCCCACCTGGCTCTCCTCTAAACCCCGTTGGGGCAGGCTGAGGGAAGAAGGAAAGGTGAGAGAAAAGGTGGGAAATTCCAGGGGCCGGGATTAGAGCAAAATAAAGGTTCCGTTTTTTTCTTCCTATCATCAACAAACCTCCACCCAAAAAAGGAGGCTAAAAAAAAAGCCACCCACACCAAGAGACGGTTGGGACCAGGTGGTGGGAAGACGCGGAGGCAGGACCCACCCACCTAGAGTCTGGCATGTGCGTGGGCCCCAGGGGCCAGAGTGGGTTTAGCTGGAGTTAGGCAGGGCCGCCACCTCGGGGCTGTACCCGCGTCCTGTCCCAGGCCGCCCTCGAGGCTGCGCGCGCGGCCGCTCCATCGCGCCCTCCTTCCATCCAGGTGGGCGTTGGACTCTTTGCGAGGACCCCGGCGGCTGGCCCGGGGGAGGCGGCCGAGGCGGCGGCCGGGGGCGACATGGCGGAGGAGCAGGACCTATCGGAGGTGGAGCTGAGCCCCGTAGGCTCGGAGGAGCCCCGCTGCCTGTCCCCGGGGAGCGCGCCCTCGCTAGGGCCCGACGGCGGCGGCGGATCGGGCCTGCGAGCCAGCCCGGGGCCTGGCGAGCTGGGCAAGGTCAAGAAGGAGCAGCAGGACGGCGAGGCGGACGATGACAAGTTCCCCGTGTGCATCCGCGAGGCCGTCAGCCAGGTGCTCAGTGGCTATGACTGGACGCTGGTGCCCATGCCCGTGCGCGTCAACGGCGCCAGCAAGAGCAAGCCGCACGTCAAGCGGCCCATGAACGCCTTCATGGTGTGGGCGCAGGCGGCGCGCAGGAAGCTCGCGGACCAGTACCCGCACCTGCACAACGCCGAGCTCAGCAAGACGCTGGGCAAGCTCTGGAGGTGAGCACCCGACCGCCCCCCGGGCTCGGGCCCTCTAGCTTCGGGTGGATTCAGGGTAGCCGAGGCGGCCCGGCCTCCTGCACCCCGGAGCGGGACTGCCTGGCAGTCCTCACTGGATAGGGCTGGAAGACCAGGTGTGGGGACCCCGCCCGCCCTTCCACCACAAGGACCCTAGAACTCCGAATTCCAGCGGCCTAGGCCGGGTCTTCCCACGGGGCGGCGGGCAGGAAGGCGCCCCCTCGTGGTTGGAATTTTGGGGGTGGCAGACCGTGGGGCCTGGGGCTTTGGAGAAAGGGAAGGAAGCTTTCACCAACTCCCTGCCCATAGATATGCACACTCATGCCACCAGCTGCTGAGGTCAGCAGGATTCGAGAGAAACGCTTGGAAAGAACCAAAGGGTTGGCTGGAGATGTAGGGAAACTGAGGCAGTCAGATGGAGAACTCAGGGGAGGTTCGAAGAAAACAAGGAATTCAGATGAGAGTCTTTGGAAGAGTGGGGGATGAAGAGCTGCGGGGACAAATGTTTCTGCTGCTGCAGGATCTCATCCTATCCCAGGGGTCTTCCCTGGGACTTTATGACCCCACCCTCCTTTGAGTTGGGGGCTTCATCCTCCTAGGGAGAGGACACACAGAAAGGGGCCTCCCCCTCCTGCTGTGCCTCAGAGCCACCAAGTTGATCTCCTTCCTTTCCTCCCTCTCCCAGTTCGGCGCCATCTTCCCTGCCAGGGCCCCACCCCAACGTTGAGCAACCTCTTCCCCCCTGCCCCAGAGCTGGAACTGAGCACTCTGGCCAGAAGGAAACCTTGGCCCCCTTCCTGCCCAGGGGCCCTCAGAGTCCCAGGTTCCCTGGGACCAGCCCACACCTCTAGGAAAAACATCCCCCCACGGAGCAATTCTGCTACCCTCGACTCAGGTCTGGGGTTCAGCCAGGCCTCCTGGGGATGTGTGGAACAGGGCAACCCCCTACTCCCACCCCGGGAATGCCAGAGCAGCTCCAAAAGAGAACAGGGACTCCAGGAGATGTGAGTCGGTAGCAGTCACCTGATTCCCGCTAGACTGGCCAAGAGACAGGCCCAGAAAGGCAAAGGAATTGCAAAGGTCACATAGAAGTTGGTGGCAGAGCCAGGGCCAGAACCCAGAACTCCCATACTCTCTGTCCAGAGGACTTCCCCCGACCCTGGTGACAGTGGTGGATCACCTACACTCTGAGGAGTGGTCAGGATGTTAGGGGGAAGCAAGAAGATAAGAACAAGAGTGAGGAGCATCTGGGTTCCAGAAAATTAGGGCTTTGTCAGAGGAGCCCGGCTCTCTTCCGCTGCCCTCCCCCATGCTGACCACAGTTGGGTAGAGATTGGGTTTAGAAGCTTAGCGTGGTAGAAAGTGCAGGAGGGTCTCCAAGAGACCAAAAGATTCACATCCAGCCCCCTGGCCTGTTCTTGCCATGTGTTTGCTGAAGACCTGATGCCCCTTCCCCTCAGCCCTCAGTGCCCTGCTCACCCAGGGCAGGCCCAGGGCTCAACAACCAGCCCGCTGTGTGGACCCAGACAGCCCAGTTCTGCCCAAGAGTAGAGGTCACAGCTATCTCCTCCACCCAAGGTCCATCCAGATCTGGGTGGGGCTTTGCCCAGGCCAGTACCTTTAGTGCCAGAGGACAAAGAAAGGCCAGTGAGAAACAGACAACCAGGAGAGACATACAGACAGGGCAGACCCTGAGGACCATGAGAAGACCACAGTGCGAGCCCAATGAGAGTCAAAGCAAGGATGGACCTCATTCTGCCTCCATCTCCCATTGCCAAGGGTTTAAGATTGGCTCCTCCATTGTCCCTGTCCCCAGGTTCCCCCAACCCAGAACCCTGGGCTTGGACTCCCTTCAGGAGGACTTATTCTTGGCCATCACTCAAGCTGTGTGCACAGGGGCCAGCCTGAGATGTGGCAGTCAGGAAAACTGGCACTACTTGCTGAGGACCCAATCCCAGGGGGAGGACGGGGCCAGAACCATGGAAAGGATCAAAGGCAATGCCAACAGATGGTGGCTCTCTGGACCCTGGAGGGAGGTCCTGAGAGACCTGTGGATGTGCAATGGGCTGGCCAATTGCTCCAGGGGCTTCTCCTGAAACCTCCTCAAGCTGTGACTCCCAGGATGTCAAGAAGGGGGTGGTTGGGTAGGCAGAGCTAGAAAACAGGTGTCTTAAAACCAAAAAGAAAGAGATACACACAGACTGTGTGGAGTGCCCCAAGGGAGTGTGGGATCAGACACACTGGAGCCCAGGTCCTAAGGGGCCGTGTGAGCCCCAACAGTCACGCTAACCTTTGATGCCCATCTGGGGAGGGGCTACTAGAGGCTGATCACAGGGTGGTGCCTGTGGGTTGGTTGACCTGCCTGGAAAGAACCAGAGCCAAGAAACTGGAAAGGTAGAAACAGGCAAGAGTCCCTCCTGTGTGGTGGGGGTCACCCAGCCTGTTCCCAGTGCCACAGGCCCTTTCCCACGTAGTCTTATGCCCCTGGCCTAGCAGGACATATGTAGCAGCACTCAGTGCCCCACTGTCGGAGCTCCCCGGTTGGGGTTTCCAGTTTGGGTGAGGAATCAGCCTACCTCTTCTCGCCCCCATTCCAAACCTGGGAGACCAGGGAGAAAGAGGGTTGACAGGAAGGTGCAAATGAGTACTGACTTTGGAGTTAGAGCTGGGGGTGACATGGGGGGTTTGGGGCTGGTAATGTTGAGTGGGGACTGGTGCTGGAGATTGGGTTTACATGGTGGGCAGGCTGGGTTTGGGGTTGGGTTGGAGGTGGAATCAGCTGTCCGGCACAGCTGGAGGAGGAGGGGGCTGGGGTCGGGGATGGCAGTGGCCCCGGGCTTAGGTTTCTATCAGGGTTAGGCTAATGCTGGAGGTGGCAGTGGAATCTGACGTTGGAATCCTCCCTCTCTTCTGGCCCCTGTCACTTTCTTGCTGATGCTGGCTGCCAGCTGGGCAGGGGGCAAGGGAAGGATGGGTGAGAGAGTGAGCTCTGTGTCCCATGTCCCCAGCCATCCCAGAAGCCCCTCTGCTGGGGCCCACTGCTGGCGGAGCAGCTCTTTCCTCTGCAGGTTCTCCCTAGTCACACCTTCAAGGCCTGCTCCACCCCCTTCCCTGGTCCCAGCCATCAGAGAGGGTGCCCACATCACACTCCTTGACTCTCAAGGCCTTGCTCCAGCATCTTTGTCCTAAGTGTGTACACTGACTGACAGTCTCAGCTGGAGGGACCCTTTGAGAAAGCTGGGGCTAGGGCTGGGCCCAGGGCGGGGGTAGGGGGAGTAGACAGGGAGGCTAAGCCGCAGAGGAATGCTGCTGCCGGCTAGGAGGTGCCTGGCATGACCACCCCCGCCCAGCCTGAGGAGGGAGGGCTCGGCCTTCTGCTGACTGGGGAAGAGGGCACCCACTGGGGTGTGAGGGGTGGGGCAGCTGGAGAGAGAGGCCCTCTGGACTGACAGGGCTG
Organism: Rhinopithecus roxellana; assembly: GCF_007565055.1. Taxonomy (NCBI): domain Eukaryota; kingdom Metazoa; phylum Chordata; class Mammalia; order Primates; family Cercopithecidae; genus Rhinopithecus; species Rhinopithecus roxellana. The sequence goes on from NC_044561.1 coordinate 3,134,973, forward strand.
CTTCCACGAAGCCTCATGGACTCTCAGTACCAAGGTGTGGGATTCTAGAATTTGTGGACTTTCCCCTCGGCCCCCTCTGTAAGGTACCCATCCTGCCCTCCTCACCCTGGAGTAGCCAAACCCTGAACACCCTCCACCCTCCAACCCTGGCCTGAGGCTGGAGTTGGTGGCAAGGGCGCTGGCTTCAGGGCTTCTTCTCTCCATGTGTTGGTTTCAGGGACTGTTCCAGGGTCTGAGGAGAGTCTAGCTTCCTCTACCCTCTGTTACCTTCTGGACAAGGATATAGGATTCCCCCCAGGAGGCAGTGCCCCCCCACCCTGACTCATGGTAAAGAGGACCCACATCTGCCCCCTCAGTTCCACCACACTGGAATTCACACAATCAGGACCCAGAGTTGAGAGGCCACCCCTAGATCCTCCTGTCTAACCACCCCGGCAAGCAGCATTAGAAAAGCACCTCTCAGGGCCGGGCACGGTGGCTCATGCCTATAATCCCAGCACTTTGGGAGGCCAAGGCGGGTAGATCACCTGAGGTCAGGAATTCAAGACCAGCCTGACCAACATGGTGAAACCTCATCTCTACTGAAAATACAAAAATTAGGCAGGCATGGTGGCCCGTGCCTGTAGTCCCAGCTACCCAGGAGGCTGAGGCAGGAGAATCGCTTGAACCCAGGAGGCAGAGGTTGCAGTGAGCTGAGACCACGCCACGGCACTCCAGTCTGGGTGACAGAGTGGGACTTTGTCTCTAAATAAACAAAAAATAAAAAATCGAAAATCACCTCTTGGGCCGGGCACAATGGCTCATGCCTGTAAATCCCAGCACTTTGGAAGGCCGAGGTGGGCGGATCACCTGAGGTCAGGAATTGGAGACCAGCCTGGTCAACATGGTGAAACCCCATCTCTACTGAAAATATGAAAATTAGCTGGGCATGGTGGCGCATGCTTGTAATCCCAGCTACTTGGGAGGCTAAGGCACGAGAATCACTTGAACCTGGGAGGCAGAGTTTGCAGTGAGCTGAGATTGTACCACTGAACTCCAGGGTGGGTGACAGAGTGAGACTCTCTCACAGAAAAAAAAAAAAGAAAGAAAGAAAAGCACCTCTTTCTCAAGGTGCTCAGCCCGCTTCCCAGGCCCTGGTGCAAGGCATTTCACATCCATTATTCTGGCCAATCCTACACCCAAGTTAAGCCGATGTTATCATCCTTTTATAGGTGAAGAAACTCAGGCTCAGAGAAGTAATTTGCTCAAGGTCACACACACAGCTAGTAATTAGCAGAGACTGAGCTCTCCCCCAGCCACGCTGCTTCTGTTACCCACCCTCAGTCCCAGGGAGCTCACACCCTAATGAAGTAGCCGATTCCACTTGCAGACAGCTTTGATGATAAGAAAGTGTTTCCTTTCCTTGAACTGGCATCTGCCCCTTGAAACCTCTATTCCTACTTTAACTCCTGCTCAGGGGCTGCCAGGAGCAGCAGGCTGACCCCTCTCAGCCTCCAGCCCGTGAAGGATTTGGGGGCAGAGATCACAGTCCTCTGAGGCTATATTCCTTGGGCCTCACATCTCTCAGTCCATAAATCATAGGGCACAGCTCCTACCCCAGGTCCTGTCCTCTGGGTGCCCCATCCCAGGGCCTCACATCTTCCAAGACGGACACTCAGAGGGAGGCCAACCTGGAGTGCTCTGGCACTCACGCCGGCCCCTCTGCCGTCCTCTCCGCCTCCCACCACACCCCAGGCTGCTGAACGAAAGTGACAAGCGCCCCTTCATCGAGGAGGCTGAGCGGCTCCGTATGCAGCACAAGAAGGACCACCCAGACTACAAGTACCAACCCAGGCGGCGGAAGAACGGGAAGGCCGCCCAAGGCGAGGCGGAGTGTCCCGGTGGGGAGGCGGAGCAAGGTGGGACCGCCGCCATCCAGGCCCACTACAAGAGCGCCCACTTGGACCACCGGCACCCAGGAGAGGGCTCCCCCATGTCAGATGGGAACCCCGAGCACCCCTCAGGTGAGTGCTGATGACAGGGCTGAGGGTGGGGCAAGGCCGGTCAGTGGAGAGAGGAGAGGGCTGGATGGCAATGAGACCCTGGACTCTAGGGAGAGCATGCCAGGCTGTGCAGTTGCCCCAGCAGAGCTGCAGGGGCCCAGAGGGCGCTCCATGGGGGTTCCAGTGCCAGGGGCAGTGGCTGGGCAAGATGGCTCTGATCAGGGCTGATCCAAGGGGTCACCGCTGCTGGGCAAAGAGGGCCAGTTAGAGTCTGTAGAGGCCAACCGGCCAGGCACAGTGGCTCACGCCTGTAATCCCAGCACTTTGGGAGGCTGAGGCGGGCCGATCACCAGGTCAAGAGTTTGAGAGCAGCCTGGCCAATATGGGGGGAAAAAAAGAGTCTGTGGAGGCCATGGAGTGAGAGGTGGCTGGGGTAGTTACAAGGAAAGGAGGAGAAGACAGGACAGTTTTGAGAAATGAAAGATCAAATGGAGGAGAGGAAATCACTGCCTCTTTCCCACCAGCCATTCTTTTTTTTTTTTTTTTTTTTCCTGGAGACAGAATCTCACTCTGTCGCCCAGGCTAGACTGCAGTGGCGTGATCTCGGCTCACTGCAATCTCTACCTCCTGGGTTCAAGCAATTCTCCTGCCTTAGCCTCCCAAGTAGCTGGGACTCCAGGTGCAACCGCCACGTCTGGCTCATTTTGTGTTTTTTAGTAGAGACAGGGTTTCACTGTATTGCCCAGGCCCAGTCTCAAACTCCTGAGCTCAGGCAATCTGCTCACCTCTCGGCCTCCCAAATCCCACCAGCCATTCTGACAGAGGAGACACCGCATGTGATGCTGAGCACAGGCCATTAATGGGCCAGACATAAGCTATCTTGTTTAATTTTCATTAATGATAGTAACAGCTAACATTAATTGAGCACCTACTGTGTTCCAGGCACTGTGCTAGGTGCTAGTTGCCTTATGTATACTAACTCAGTCATTGCAAACAATGTGATGAGATAGCCAAACTGCCTGGGCTCAGATCTCAGCTGTAGCAAGTTACTCTCATTTTACTGATGAGAAACAGATAGGAACTTCCTCAGTTTGGCTCCAGGGCTTCTACTTGGCACCACAGCTGCCTTGCCTGTGTTCCTACTGTACAGAAAGTGACACACACAGGTTTGCCACATGGAAAGTGCTCAGTGAGCAGAGCTCCTGCCTTCAGAGAACACGCTCTGAGTCCTACTTTGTATCAAACACTGGAATGGACACCAGGGGTACTAACCAGAGAAGCCTACAGTCCCTGGCCTCAGGGGCCCATAGTCTAGAGAGAGGAGCAGGGATGAAAACGAGTGAATTGGCTGGGTGCGGTGGCTCAAGCCTGTAATCCCAGCACTTTGGGAGGCCGAGACGGGCGGATCACGAGGTCAGGAGATCGAGACCATCCTGGCTAACACGGTGAAACCCCGTCTCTACTACAAAAATACAAAAAACTAGCCGGGCGAGGTGGCGGGCGCCTGTAGTCCCAGCCACTCGGGAGGCTGAGGCAGGAGAATGGCGTAAACCCGGGAGGCGGAGCTTGCAGTGAGCTGAGGTCCGGCCACTGCACTCCAGCCTGGGCGACAGAGCGAGACTCCGTCTCAAAAAAAAAAAAAAAAAAAAAAAAAAACAAAAACGAGTGAATTAAGTACAGGAAGAAACAAAGCTGGGCATGGTGGAATGTGCCTGCAGTCCCAGCTACACAGGAGGCTGAGGTGGGAGGATCACCCGAGCCCATGAATTTGAGACCAGCATGGGCAATATAGTAAGACTGTCTTTTTTTTTTTTTTTTTTTTTGAGATGGAGTCTCGCTCTGTCGCCCAGACTGGAGTGCAGTGGCCGGATCTCAGCTCACTGCAAGCTCCGCCTCCCGGGTTCACACCATTCTCCCGTCTCAGCCTCCCGAGTAGCTGGGACTACAGGTGCCCACCACCACGACCGGCTAGTTTTTTGTATTTTTTTAGTAGAGGCAGGGTTTCACCGTGTTAGCCAGGATGGTCTCGATCTCCTGACCTCGTGATCCGCCTGTCTCGGCCTCCCAAAGTGCTGGGATTACAGGCTTGAGCCACCGCACCCGGCCTTTTTTTTTTTTTTTTTTTTTTTTTTTTTGAGATGGAGTCTTGCTCTGTTGCCCAGGCTGCAGTGCAGTGGTGCCATCTCGGCTCACTGCAACCTCTGCCTCCTGGGTTTAAGTGACTCTCGTGCCTCAGCCTCCTGAGTAGCTGGGATTTCAGGTACATGCCACCACACCTGGCTAATTATTATATTTTTAGTAGAGACAGGTTTTCACCGTGTTGGCCAGGCTGGTCTTGAATTCCTGAACTCAGGCTCCCAGAGTACTGGGATTACAGGCGTGAGCCACCGTGCCCAGCCTCCTATCTCTTAAAAAAATAATAATTATTATTATATATATATATATATAGAGAGAGAGAGAGAGAGAGAGAGACAGAGAGAGAGAAACAAGTATACAAGAAGCCTGTGTGAGATCCAGGGGTGGCACGGCCGTCCATCCCATCCAGCCAGGTCTCCAAGAACACCCTGCTGCCCACCAGACTCTTGTCAAGGAAGGCGTCCAGAAAGAGGCAATGGCTGGGCTGCTTGGTACAACCTCTATTTTACTGATAAGGAAACTGGTTAAGAGAAGACTGGGGATTTGTCCAGACACAGAACCAGGATTCAAAAACCTAGGCAGGTCTCTTGAAGAACAGAGCCCTTGGCCAATGCAGGACTCGGCGCTGCCTCTGGTCTGAGGAAGGAGGCACAGGCCTGTCCTTGGGGAGCTCTTAGTCTCTTACGACCATGGACGTGTTCTGTCTCCAATGGGATGCCAGGCAGTCATCCCTCCCACACACATGTACATACTCTTCACCTTCAAAGATTCAGGGACACACACACATACACATCAGGAGACACTGGACCACATACAGAGCAACCACCTCCGAAAGAAACTGTGGACACAGACTTTTCCTCGCTCTTCAAGGCCCCACCCCACTCAGATACCCTTCCCCAATAAGACCTTCCCCAAATCCCTGGGGCAGCGAGTAGACTCCTCCTCTGGTCTCCCAAGTCCTTGCATATTGTCATCACAGCAGTTCCAACTCTGGGTGCATGTGGATCTATGGATCTATGACTGTATGAGCTTTGGGAACAGGGATCCATTTTATTTACATTTGTATCCCCAGCACCTGGCACAGTACCTGGCGTTTTGTAATGCTCCCTAAGAGTTTGCCGAATTAATATGTGAATAGGAAAGTGAACAGACAAAGGAACAAGGACCAGCTTTCTAAATGCCCTCCCACGGAGGAAGGCAGCAGCTCAGGGAATGACAGGGCAACACAGACCAGCGTGTGATGGGGCTGAGGGCCCAGAGAAAAAGTCTGTGTCCTCAGACCCTCAGCCCAGTGAGCTGGGCAGCAGGGCGGGCTTAGGAGGAGGGAAGGGTTGGACACAACATGAAGCCAGGGCAGGGAGCACGTCCAGGCAACCAGCAAAGGTGAAACAGAGCACTCAGGAGCCTGGGTGAGCGAGGCCCAGCAAGGAGGGCAGTCAGCATGGGTGTGGAAGCAGAGCTGGCAGAGCACAAAGGCCGGCCCAGACCACTTGGGCAGCAGAGAAGCTGATGAGAGGAAGAACTTTCCACAGGAAAGGTTTTTCAGAATGAAGCAGGCCTTCCCAGGTGGGTGACAGGGGAGGAGGCAGGATTCATCCCTAAGATTTGAGAATTCCATAAACAACTGGAGACCAATCTAAGACACCAGTATTTAAACAAATGCCGCCAGGTGCAGTGGCTCACGCTGATAATCCCAGCACTTTGGGAGGCCGAGGCGGGTAGATCACCTGAGGTCAGGAGTTCAAGACAACCCTGGCCAACATGGCGAAACCCCGTCTCTACTAAAAATACACAAATTAGCTGGGCATTGTGATGGGCACTTGTAATCCGAGCTACTGAGGAGGCTGAGGCAGGAGAATCGTTTGAACCCGGGAGGCAGAGGTTGCAGTGAGCCGAGACGGCGCCACTGCACTCCAGCCTGGGCGACAAGAGCGAAACTCTGTCTCAAAACAAAGAAAGCCGACTCATGCTGCCAAAATGTGAAACTTACAAGGTTTTCCCAGAGGCACCCGCTGCCTGAAGGTGAACCATTGAAGTTCACGTGCGCCCACCTGCCTCTAACCTGTTTCCCCCTTTCGCTCTCTCTCTGTCTCCCTTCCACCCAGGCCAGAGCCATGGCCCACCCACCCCTCCAACCACCCCAAAGACAGAGCTGCAGTCGGGCAAGGCAGACCCGAAGCGGGACGGGCGCTCCATGGGGGAGGGCGGGAAGCCTCACATCGATTTCGGCAACGTGGACATCGGTGAGATCAGCCACGAGGTAATGTCCAACATGGAGACCTTTGATGTGGCTGAGTTGGACCAGTACCTGCCGCCCAATGGGCACCCAGGCCACGTGGGCAGCTACTCAGCAGCTGGCTATGGGCTGGGCAGCGCCCTGGCTGTGGCCAGTGGACACTCTGCCTGGATCTCCAAGCCACCAGGCGTGGCTCTGCCCACGGTCTCGCCACCTGGTGTGGATGCCAAAGCCCAGGTGAAGACAGAGACCGCGGGGCCCCAGGGGCCCCCACACTACACCGACCAGCCATCCACCTCACAGATCGCCTACACCTCCCTCAGCCTGCCCCACTATGGCTCAGCCTTCCCCTCCATCTCCCGCCCCCAGTTTGACTACTCTGACCATCAGCCCTCAGGACCCTATTACGGCCATTCAAGCCAGGCCTCTGGCCTCTACTCGGCCTTCTCCTATATGGGGCCCTCGCAGCGGCCCCTCTACACGGCCATCTCTGACCCCAGCCCCTCAGGGCCCCAGTCCCACAGCCCCACACACTGGGAGCAGCCAGTATATACGACGCTGTCCCGACCCTAAAGGGGGCCCTGTTGCCACCACCCCCCGCCCAGCCCCTGCCCCCAGCCTGTGTGCCCTGTTCCTCGCCCACGTCAGGCCTGGCGGTGGCAGTGGAGGAGGCTGAGGAGGCTGAAGAGGCTGACGGGTCGGGGGGCTTTCTGTCTGGCTCACTGCCCTGATGACCCACCCGCCCCATCCAGGCTCCAGCAGCAAAGCCCCAGGCGAACAGGCTGGACAGAGGAGAAGGAGGTTGACTGTTGCTCCCACACTGAAAAATGAGGGGCTGCACCTTCCCCCAGGAATGACCCTCTATCCCAGGACCTGAGAAGGACTTGCTCACCCTCCTCGGGGAGGGGAAGCACCAGGGCTGGTGGCATCGGAGGCCTTACCACTCCTACGACTCCTGTTTCCTCTCTCAGAGAGTGAGGGTCTGACATGCCCATGCCACCTGTGCCCCAGTGCCTAAGGGCTAGGCCACCCAGGGACTGTGTCCGGAGCTGGCCGTGTCTCCCACTCAGGGGCTGAGAGTAGCTTTGAGGAGCCTCATGGGGAGTGGGGGGGTTCGAGGGACTTAGTGGAGTTCTCATCCCTTCAATGTCCCCTCCCCGTCCGAAGGCAGGAAGGAGTTGGCACAGAGGCCCCCAGATCCAATTCTGTGCCAATAACCTCATTCTTTGTCTAATCGAGAAAGAGCCCCCAGTCCTCCTCCACTACAACCTCTGTGACCTTGAGGCGCATCCCAGGTGAGGAGGCAGGGGCTCCAGGAAAGGAATCAGAGACAATTCACAGAGCCTTCCTCCCTGGGCTCCTTGCCAGCTCCCTCTTCCCTTACTAGGCTCTACGTCCCCTGCTCTGTCAGCCCCACTCCCTGGGCTTCCCAGAGAGTGACAGCTGCTCAGGCCTGAACCCTCGTCTCCAGGAGACACAGGGCCCAGCACCCAGGTTGCTGGCAGCAGGCTGAAGACACTAGAATCCTGACCTGTACATTCTGCCCTTGCCTCTTGCCCCTTGCCTCCCAGTGGTATTTGAATAAAGTATGTAGCTATATCTGCCCCCCATTTTCCTGTTCTGCAGCCCCCCCAAATCCACATGTAACTCATTACTGTCTCCTGTTATTTATCTCAGTAGTCCCCTCTCCTAGCCACTCTAGCCCCTATTAACTCTGCATTAAGCATTCCACATAATAAAATTAAAGGTTCCGGTTACCTGCTTGGTGAGCCTGACCTGGCCTGTCTCTTCATCTCTTATCCCTGTACTGGTGCTTCCTCAAACGCTTTCTGGAAGTAGCTAGGAGTAGAATGCAAAGGACAGATCATCAAAGGTCTCTCTCTCCCACCTCCTTCCCTCTTTCCCCACCCCCTTCTCCTTCCCCCTCCTCTTTCCCCTCCCCCTCCTCTCTCTCCCCTCTCCCCTTCTCCTCTCTCTCTCTCTCCCCCACTCCCCCTCTCCTCTCTCTCTCTCTCCCCCACTCCCCCTCTCCTCTCTCTCTCTCTCTCCCTGCTAAGAAAGTGGGAACTGGCATCCCAGTGGGGTCCGTCTGAGCTCAAGGACTGAAGCCTCAGATGGGAGCTTCTCCCCAGCCGGCTGTGCCCCACACTGCAGGGGGGCCACGCGCTCTTAACTGGCTCAGCTGGAACTCACTGCCTTGCAAGCAGCCCCTCTGCTCACCCAGCACCCAGCAGAGGGGAGCTGGCAAAGAATTCAAGAGACAGGTATCTGAAGAGGAGAAGGTGGGTTGAGTGTGACACCGTGCTGCCTGCAGTTAGAGGCCTGTCCTTCAGGATGTGTGGATAGGCCCTGCGTTGCTGCATACCCCTACTTGCCACCTCCCCCAGCACACACACAGCAGCCCATACCAGGATCTAGCCAACCTTCACAGCAGCTGCCCGTGTCCAAGTCTAGACCAAGGATGTCAGACAGTCTACTCCTTAAGCACCTACTCCCTAAGAGCTCTGTCCTCAGCAGAAGTCCAAACTGCACTCAGAGGCCAGGACCACTCCACCTCACAAGCACACAACTCCAAGGATAGGGGAAATCTCTTTGCCATCTTGCTCCACTGATGAACAGCTCCGATGGTTAGAAGTTCTTTCTCATACCCAGCTTCTAACAGCTTATATACAGCTGCCATTTACTAAGTGCTCCACCAAAGGTCTTACGTCATTCAGGCCAGTGAAGGGGTAGGTCCAACTGTTATCTCAATTTTCCAGATGGGGAAACTGAAGTTTGAGAGGTAGATGCTAAGCAGTGCTGGCGCCAGAATCTGAACCCAGCTCTGACTCCAAGGCTTGCACTTTTAACCATCATCCCCTCTACCTGCCTGTGGTTTGCAGACCCTACTTCTGCTTTGTATCTGGAGCAATGCATCTTCCAGGATGCTCCAGACTGGGCATCCTCAGCTCCCATCCTTCCATCTGTGGTCTCCAGCCCCTAGTCAGGACCGGGGCAGAGGCAGGGCACCAAGGACTAGCCCAGTCTTCAGGGTGACCAAAATCCCTCCATCTGGGAGCTGCACTGTGGAAGCTCTTCAGGCAACCTCCCCAAAACTGCTGGTTCCCATGAAGCTGGATGGTAACCGAAACCCCGATCTTTTAGACAATATCCATTGCAAAGTCATATCCAAATTGTATGTATGTCGATTTTTTTGTTTTAGATAAAAGCAGGACTTTACACTGATCTTTAACAGATCTCACCTTGTTGGGTCTGACCCATTTCCCCACCTGTATTAAACCTTTTAGAACTTAGCTCTCCTTTAGAGCTTTATGTATCTGCAAACTTGAATAGCCTCATTCAAGTCACTAATAAAGGTCGAAATGAAGCGGGACACCTGCGTACAGCACTAAATGCCTCTCTCCACCATCAGTTCTATTACCTCCACTCTTTTTTTTTTTTTTTTTTTTTTTAAGATGGAGTTTTGCTCTGTTGCCAGGCTGGAGTGCAATGGTGCAATCCTGGCTCACTGCAACCTGTCTCCTGGGTTCAAGTGATTCCCCTGCCTCAGCCTCCCAAGTAGCTGGGACAACAGGCATGTACCACCACGCCAGGCTAATTTTTTTTTTTTTTTTTTTTTTTTTTTTTTTTTTTAGTAGAGACGGGGTTTCACCACGTTGGCCAGGATGGCCTCAATCTCCTGACTTCATGATTCACCCGCCTCAGCCTCCCAAAGTGTTGGGATTACAGGCGTGAGCCACCACACCTGGCCTATTATCGCCACCCTTTTTTTTTTTTTTTTTGAGATGGAGTCTCACTCTGTTACCCAGGCTGGAGTGCAGTGGCGCGATTTTGGCTCACTGCAAGCTCCGCCTCCCAGGTTCACACCATTCTCCTGCCTCAGCCTTCCAAGTAGCTGGGACTACAGGTGCCCACCACCACACCTGGCTAATTTTTTGTATTTTTTAGTAGAGACGGGGTTTCACCATGTTAGCCAGGATGGTATCAATATCCTGACCTCGTGATCCACCCGCCTCGGCCTCCCAAAGTGCTAGTTACAGGTGTGAGCCACCACACCCAGCTATTATCTCCACTCTTAAGGAGGCTGTCTAATCAGTTCTAAAACTGTCTAACTACATCACCATGAAGCACACGCTTCTCTGTCACAGTGGCATGGAGACTGCCAATGCCTTGTCAAAATCAAGATTCACTGATCTCTGGCATTCCCTCAACCTACTGGACCAGTAACCATAGGAAAAAAAAAAAACTTATTTGGCAATATTGGTTCTTAGACAACCCATGCTAGCGCCTGATCTCTTTTTTATTATATAAGCACTTTTAAACATGGAGTGACCTATTCTAGAATTTTTTTTTTTTTTTGAGACAGAGTTTCGCTCTGTCGTCCAGTCTGGAGTGCAATGGCGCGATCTCGGCTCACTGCAAGTTCCACCTCCCAGGTTCACGCCATTCTCCCGCCTCAGCCTCCTGAGCAGCTGGGACTACAGACACCCGCCACCATGCCCAGCTAATTTTTTTGCATTTTTAGGAGACAGGGTTTCACTGGTGTTAGCCAGGATGGTCTCGATCTCCTGACCTTGTGATCTGCCCGCCTCAGCCTCCCAAAGTGCTGAGATTACAGGCGTGAACCACTGCGCCTGGCCAACCTATTCTAGAATTTTGTCACAGATCAATCAGTACTAACCTTATGTGTTTATAATTTTTAGAACCCACCCTTTCCTCTTCATTGAAAGGCAGGACTTTTGTCCATTTGCGGTCTGTTCACTACTCCTGCTCGCAGTGGGATGAGGGATATGGAGCTGGCATGGTGGGGAGCAAGGGGCATATCCAGAAGATGACACTATCACCTCCAAGACCCCACATCTCATGAGATTGAGTGGGAAATCACTGAGGATGTGGAAGCAGGGGAAATGACCCCAGAGAAGTCAGAAGACCTGGGTTGTGCACATCCCTTGGACCAAAGGTTCCAAGGGTGCGCAGGCCTCAGGAAGGTAGGAGCTCTGCTTGTTAAAAAAGAGTCAGGTGTTTCTGGAAATGACTCAAGAGACTATGCCCAAACCCTAAGAAAACAGAACCCGTAGTGGTGACCGGTGACATTTTATTCAAGAGAAGTCAAAATCCAGGCCCAGCCAGCTGAATAGCAGGGGACTCCCCAAAAGAGGAGAATGGGAAGAGGAAGATGGAGGAAAAACACTCATTCTGTCCCACTTCCCTTGCACCCACCCTATCCCCTAAGGGTTAACCCCCCACTCCCCTCCTCCCCAGCCCAAACCCCATCTCCCTTTAATCACATCTGATACTGAGCAGCCCAGCAGGGAACAAAGAGACCATTTAGAGAAATGGGGCCGAGAAAGTGACCCCCGCACTCTGGGGCGGCTGCCTGGATGCCAGCACAAAGGCGGCATTTCAGAGCTGAAATTTCAGCACCCAACTTGATTAAAGGATTCCACAGGCTTGGAGGAGGATGGATGGGGGTGTGAAGTCCCCTGCTCCCTGAATTAACCCTTCTCCAGGGCAGCAGACACCCCTCCCACCAGTGCAGATGCTCACCATTCACTCCCCACACCCCATCCTGGGACCAGGCTGCACCCAGGCCAGGAGGCCCTGCCTCCTGCAGAGGTTAGGGAAGCCCAGCTCCTCCTCTTGGAAGGAGAGCTGGCAGTGGAATGGAGGTCAAGGCTGGCATATTCAGGAAGCCAGTTTTCCCTCTATTCCTGTTCATGTCAATATACACCCTCCCCCTGACCCCCTAGGAGGGAGGAGCCAGTGTGACTGGTCTTACCTCAGGTTGGGTAAGCAGGATGGAGAAAGGAAGAGGACCCATTAGAACCTCAGGCAGAGGAAGCGGGAGCTCCAGCTCTGACTTAATGTAACACCTGGAACCCAGAAGCACCACCACCCCAGTACCATCCCTGCAAGGTCTCAGAGGATCACCAGCCCCAAACAGGAAGGAAAGGATATCTTATAGGGGCTGGGAAGATGGCATGGGTGTGACACACCAAAGAGGTGGGCCACAGAGGACAGCGTGTGGGCAGAGTCCTGAGGAGGAGTGGGGACAGAGGCGTGGGGGCAGGAGTAGGCAGGTGCTCGGTCCTTGCTCCAGCCACTGACTTGCCCAGCAGGGCTCTGCCTGGGGACAGTGGGAGATCAGCACACCCCCACGCTTCCTGCTGGGGCACTGCTCCTGAAAGGGGATCCGAGCCCACGATAAGAGGCTCGAAGCAGGTCCTTAGGAAACAATGGGTGGCTTGATGAGACCTGCTCTGTGATACTCCTGAGAAGGAAGAAGCCCCTGCAGCCAGTCCCCACTGGAAAGGAAATTGGGGGTTTCCGTGGCAACCAGCTCCCTGGGCACAAAGACTCGTCTGTCTGCTCGGAAGGCAGCTGAGGTGTCTCCCCTGCAGCAGCCTTTGCTCTGGGGAACAGGGAGATGGAGGGAAGGATGTGGGGGATCCAAAGGGGCTAAGGGCCTCTGGTGCTTCTTAAGGAGCTGACAGTCACAGGGCCACTGGAATAGGTGTATGCTCCAGGTAGCATGGCGGTAATAGGGAAGCAAAAGGTGGTGACATCGCAGATAAGCAGAGGGGAAGGGGGTTGGAAAGTTGAATATTTTATTTACACATATAAAGTGGGAATGAAAATTGGGCAAGGGCAGGAAGATGACTCCAGCTCAGTCGGTGATGATGAGCTCGTCCACCCCCCAGTCTTCATAGCTCCCATCTGGCAGGTAACGGCGAATGATGATGGGGATCTTTCGGGCCCTGTGGCAGGGGAAAAGTCACAAGTACATGAGGGCTGGTGACCCCAGCTCTGCCGCAGAAGGAACAGACTGTGTGCAAAACACAAGGAAAGAGACGTCTTAAGAGCAGCCTCTTGGGGCTGATGAGTGTACTTTGTAAGAAAGCAATTACCGGGAGGCTGAGGCAGGAGAATGGCGTAAACCCGGGAGGCGGAGCTTGCAGTGAGCTGAGATCCGGCCACTGCACTCCAGCCTGGGCGACAGAGCGAGACTCCGTCTCAAAAAAAAAAAAAAAAAAAAAAAAAAAGAAAGCAATTACAAGAAAAATAAAGTTTTTATATCAGACAAGAGGGGGAAGAGTGATAGAATATTGGTAAGGCCTCCTGCAGCACGAACAGGGAAACTCCAACAGTCAGAAAAGGTCCCGGTCTCATCAGTGCCCTCCCCCTTTCCCTGCCTCCTCTTCTCTCTTCCTCCTACCTCCTGGTAAGCTCTTCCTAACCATCTGTAGCAATAAGCATCAACTTCTTCAGCCAGGGAAGTGGGAGCAAAGGGTGCAACAGAGAACCCAACAGATGCCTCCCAGAGATTTGGAGAAGTGAACCATGATTTGAGTGACTTACTTGAGTTCCTTCATGGCAATGAGCAGAGGATCTGTCTCCCCCTCCAGCTCCACCATCACAGGGGCACACATCCTGTAGGGATACGCACAGGTGTTGGGGAGACTACAAACCCAGGGAGAAGGGCCCAACAGGCAGTGAAGGTGGAATGGCATCCTGGTCCCCACCTAGAAACATCATCTTCTAGGTAGGCAGGCATAGTAGGGAGTGGTGTGTAGGGGCACTGCCAGAGATCTTCCCTGGCAGAGGCCTATCGCAGACTCCTGAGCCCAGCGGCCACAGCAGAGTGTCCTGGTGGAAAGGGTGGCGTGTGCAAAGGCACACCATTCTAACTGCTCCAACCCCAGAGCCTTGCCTCGGTGCCCAGGGCCCCTCATTTCAATTTCTATTTTCTCTCTCTATTTTTTGGAGACAAGGTTTCACTCCCACTGCCCAGACTGGAGTGCAATGGCGAGATCTCGGCTCACTACAACCTCCACCTCCCAGGTCCAAGCAATTCTCCTGCCGCCTCCCAAGCAGCTGGGACTACAGGCACACACCACCAGCTATGCTTATTTTTTGTATAGATGGGGTTTCACCATGTTGCCTAGACTGGTCTCAAACTCCTGGGCTCAAGCAATCCGCCTGCCTCAGCCTTCCAAATTGCTGGGATGAAAGGCGTGAGACACCACGCCCAGCCTCATTTCCATTCTCTACAGCCACAACACCTCAGTAGAAGCCCTGCCCTTCCTGCCTAGCCCTCCCCACCCTTCACCTGAGGCCGGCAGGCAGTCCAGGGACTCATCTGCTTAGAACACTGCCATGACTCCCCTTGGCTATCAGGCCAGAGTGCAGTCTGGTCCCTGTTCGCCTTCCTAGGACAGTCCCGTGCTACTTTCCTGTATTTACCCCACATTCCAGCCATACCAAACTATTTCTGGTTCCCTAGACGCGCCATGTTGTTTCCCTTTTGTGTGCTCTTACAAGCTCTTCATCTCCCTAAAAGCCTGCGAGAGGTCCGGATGTCTCCATCCTGGAAATCGTGTGCTGACTCTTCAGTACCCCAAGTCACTCAGGATATACTTTTCTTGGCACCAATCTCATTGAACTGTAACTACTTGTTTGGAAAGTTTCCACATTAGACCACGAGCTCCTGGTGGCCCAGAACCACATGTGATTCACCACGGAGGTCTAGCCCCCAGCACAACACTTGGCCCACAGTGGAGACTACCACCAAGCAAAGGGATGCCAATTCTAGGCCCATCTCCTCTAGGAAGTCAGTCTTGATGATTCCAGCTCAGGTTCACACTAACACATCCAGAATGAACAGGAGAGCATGCTAAAAAATACAGGTTCACGGGTCCTTCTCCAGAATCCCTGAACAGAATCTCTAGTGAAGTGGCCTGAGAGCCTGCATTTGCAGAACTGCCCAGATGATTCTGATAATCAGCTAGTCTGAGAGCTACCAGCTTACTAATTTTATTACTAAATATTTCAATTTATATTACTCCCAAAGCCTGAACATTTCCCAAGGGCAGAGATGAAGATTTAACTTTCCCTATATCCTCTCTCAATAAGTATTCAAACTTTCCCAAAATATAAAGCTTTTTTTTTTTTTTTTTTTTTTTTTTGAGACGGAGTCTCGCTCTGTCACCCAGGCTGGAGTGCAGTGGCCAGATCTCAGCTCACTGCAAGCTCCGCCTCCCGGGTTCACGCCATTCTCCTGCCTCAGCCTCCCGAGTAGCTGGGACTACAGGCGCCGCCACCTCGCCCGGCTAGTTTTTTTTTGTATTTTTAGTAGAGACGGGGTTTCACCGTGTTAGCCAGGATGGTCTCGATCTCCTGACCTCGTGATCCGCCCATCTCGGCCTCCCAAAGTGCTGGGATTACAGGCTTGAGCCACCGCGCCCGGCCCCAAAATATAAAGCTTTAAAGAATGTGGCAGAATACTTTCCATGATCTGCATATGCCTGCTTTCTTTCAAAATATAAATAATTCAAGGGCATTCACTCATTCAGCACCTATTACGCACATGGAATGTGCAAGATGTGTCTTTAAGTAATTTTTCTTGCACCACAGCCTCTACAAATAAACACATCCACCATCCAGTTAAGAAGCAGATGTGACAAACATCATCAGCCACCAGGTGGTGCTAATGAACCAGACTGAAACTCCATCCAAAACCCACCCAAGAAACAGTTGTTCTGGCCAGGTGCAGTGGCTCACGCCTGTAATCACAGTACTTTGGGAGGCTGAGGCAGGCGAATCACCCGAGGTCAGGAGTTTGAGACCAGCCTGGCCAACATGGTGAAACCCCCATCTCTACTAAAAATACAAAAAAATAGCTGGGCACGGTGGTGCGCGCCTGTAGTCCCAGCCACTCGGGAGGCTGAGGTACGAGAATCGCTTGAACCAGGAGGTAAAGGTTGCAGTGAGCCAAGATGGCACCACTGGACTCCAGCCTAGGCAACAGAGTGAGACTCCATCTGCACCTACCAAGTGCAGAGTCCCATTATGGCTGTACAAGAGCTTAAAGCAGGCAAGAAGCCACCAGGTGTCGTAGCCCTTAAGTGGAAAGAGCACTAAAGACTGGAATGAGCTGGATCAAGCTTCGCTCCCCAAGAAAAACAAGACACTTGGCTGGGCGCAGTGGCTCATGCCTGTAATCCCAGCACTTTGGGAGGCCAAGGCAAGTGGATCACCTGAGGTCATGAGTTCGAGACCAGCCTGACCAACATGGTGAAACCCTGTCTTTACTAAAAATACAAAATATTAGCCAGGCGTCGGCCGGGCGCGGTGGCTCAAGCCTGTAATCCCAGCACTTTGGGAGGCCGAGACGGGCGGATCACGAGGTC